>NC_083227.1:151006109-151306425 GCF_032191835.1 Heteronotia binoei
GCTCCGCAATGACCATAAGGGCTGGACTTATGCAGTAGCCAATAGCCAATTTATTGGGGGCACCTGATTGGATGCCCATACCTGGCCAATGTGCAGACCTGGCTCTGGTTACCTGGTTGGACTTCCAGGTAACAATGGGCCAAAGGGGGAGGCTCCAGGATAACCATTAAGGGAAAGAATGGGTGAAATTGTTGGGGTGGAGGTGATTAAAGGCTATCAAAACTTATCTAAAAGGTGACACAATAGATGGCCAAATTGCTACCTAAGGTAACACCCGATCTATACAAAGAAACTTGGCTCTGGGTGAAGATGTTCTTCCTCTTCTTCATTCCTCTACTGGCACCATCCTTTGTCTTGGGTTCCAATGGACAAAGGCTTAGGTAGTTTGACAGGATCCACGCCTAAGATAAGCTTGATTGCCTTATGCATAGGTGACACCTGTTGAGTACGTGAGCCTCCCGCTTTGCTGTCATGGAGTCTGGCACTGCAGGAAGATAGTTGCTGGTGATGTTCGCCTTCCCATATGGATTCTATGGTCAAGGCTGAAATCCGCTTGCCCGGACAGTTCCTGGCAGCGCAACTTCTTCCGCTGCAGCGGCCGAGATGCTGATCACACGGAGCGACTGGAAACCCATCTGTTCTCCTGGTTAACACTCTTCCAGAGACACGGAGTGTTGCTGCAACGTTGTGGCTGTTAGTACTCACACAAGTCCCTACATTCTGATAGACAAAACCCACATTCTCCTGGCAGATGTGTGTGAGTTGAGTCTCCAGGCACCCTGGCAACCAAACAGGTGACTATGATGTTTTGAAATTAGGGGTCTTTTTCTCACAAATGGTGCTCTGGTAACCAAATGTGCATGTTTCTGTTCAAAATTACAGCTGCTAGAGCACCAGTTATGCAGTTCTTTACACTGAAATCTTATGCATTTACTTGGGTCTGCAAAATATTGCACTGTTACTTGCACAGAAACATAAATATTTCTTGTTTCCATGTTTTGCTTCAACTGGTGACATCTGTTTTACCCAAGGATCTCATGACTATTTCTGCACCTTTTGCTAGGGGCTATAAAAGTGTTAGTTTCCTGTGAGAAAAACCATGCATACATTCTTCCCTTTGATGAGATGAAACATTCATTAATTTTGAGCATGTTTGGGTACCCAATGTTGAATCCAATGTGGAGATGGCTGGTTAGCAGGTGCGGATTTCACTGTTTCCACTTCAGCGTATTGGGAATACTCAAACTGCAACAAACAGGTGTCCTCCTGATGCAAAAGAACCACAAAATCTGCACAAATTACTTCTGCTCATGGATTTTGGGATAAATGAGCCATTTGGAACTCCAAAAGAACTATGGGACTTGCTTTCTGCCATATCATGGATGTGTTCCCCCCTTCTGGCATCAGCTCACAATGTTTTGTATTCTGCAAGGCCTATTTTATTTAATTTTTTGCTGATACTTTACAGTGCCACCATTTTTTAAAAACTAGTTAGTGATGTGCATATAACTGCACCTCCACACCTGCACTGTAAAGCTAAGGAGAGGTACTGATATTTCTCTGATATTTTTACAGTGCCATCCTAAGCACAGTTACTTTCTGGACCTCTCATCTGCTCCCCACTGCAGCACAGGCCTCGGAGCGTTGCTTGAGAGGAGTGATGGGGGACTGATTGGTGAAGCCAGAAATGGCCGATAGCTGGTAAATTGGGGGGTCAGGACCCCAGGGACCCCGCCACAGCTATGGATCCGTTCATACATCATAACTAAATCTGACTGTGATTAGCAAACTTTATAACCCTGGTTTCAGATCCTCGCTCGATGTACCCAAAGCGTTTTCCCACAAAGCTTACCTCGGAGTGACGTCCCTCTTCACCACGCAGTGTCTGCTCGGATTTCCCACCATCTGCTCCGCAGAAGCAGGAAGTGTCGGGGCTTCTGCGTTGCAAATGTAAATCGCTAAAACCCAGTTTACGTTAGCGACGCAAAAGCCGTGGCTCTTCCTGCTTCTGCGGAGCAGATGGTGGGAAATCCGAGCAGACGCTGCGCGGTGAAGAGGGACGTCACTCCGAGGTAAGCTGTGTGGGAAAATGGTTACTGTAATTAGTGCAGTGCCCTGTGTTGGAAAACCACATTAACCGTCATTAGTTTAATTAACAAATCATGTCCATTTTTGCTCTGTTGTTTGCAGGCACTTAAAATTGTGGAGACATTGGCAGACGTGGGAGCAGCTATTTTAAAACTAACCTGTAGAGTCTTGAGAAGCCAGCCCCTAAGTCTGTATTTTTGCACTGGTTGTTTCACAAAGCAGTTTTCCCCTAATCTTGTTTGTTTGGTTTTCTTGCCTGTTAACTATGCTTCTGCTTTACCACATTGCTGGATATATGGTTCATGAGTAATTGCTTAGACACCTCTAGCTGTTGCAGACAATGTGCACAGACAGCATTGCTAAGACACATCTCTGTCTATGGCATTGTAAATTTGGGTGGATACTTTCCCACATAATCTGCTGGAATGAATGGTCTTTTGACTCACAGTATAGGAATACATCAGCCCTCTGTATCCATTCAAGTATGGTACAAATGACGGCATAGAGGGGAAGTAGGGTTGCCAGGTCTGACTCAATAAATATCTGGGGACTTTGGGGGTGGAGCCAGGAGCAAGGGTGTGACAAGCACGATTGAACTGCAAAGGGAGTTCTGGCCATCACATCTAAAAGAACCGCACACCTTTTAAATGCCTTCCCTCCATTTGGAAGCACTGAAGGATATGGGCTTCTTCATTTGGAACTCATAGAATTGAACGCCCTGGTCCAATTTTTTTTGAAACTTGGGGGGTGTTTTGAGGAGAGGCAGCAGATGCTATGCTGCAAATCTGGTACCTCT
The DNA here is from genome assembly GCF_032191835.1 of Heteronotia binoei. Taxonomy (NCBI): domain Eukaryota; kingdom Metazoa; phylum Chordata; class Lepidosauria; order Squamata; family Gekkonidae; genus Heteronotia; species Heteronotia binoei. The sequence continues at coordinate 151,008,994 of NC_083227.1, forward strand.
ACCTCAAAAAACAGCCTCCCCCAGAGCACCTGATACCTACAGATCAATTTTCCATTACACCCTATTGGTATCCATAGGGTATAATGCAGTGCCCAGCAGACATTCCCCTCCCCACTTTATGATGACCTTGAAGTGGGGGCGAGGGATCCCCTGCCCCCTCCTGGGGATTGGCAACCCTAACTGGGAGGGGAGGAGTAATCTGCTGATTATTCTGCCTCCAAACATCACACGTTCCAGTGAACTTCTGCATGCATACATACAGCTTAACATGAGTGGCTGTGAATTGACAGTTTCCCCTTATGCAAGCAATGAAGGTAAAGATTTTGGTCGTTTTCGCACTGACCTTATTCCGGAGCGACGTCCCTCTTCACAACTGGTTTTTGGCGGTTTACATTTGCGAAGCAGAAGCCGCGGCTCTTCCGGGTTCTGCGGAGCAATTAGTGCGAAATCCGCACAGACGCTGCACGGTGAAGAGGGACGTCGCTCCGGAATAAGGTCAGTGCGAAAACGACCTATATGTTTTGAGCATCCATGTAAAGATTATATGTTTTGAGCATCCATGTGTTAGGCTATCTGCACACAGGTGTCTCCCCACATGTCCCTGTGAACTTTTGGAAGTCAAGAAGGAACCAGGCGATGAAATCCCTTCTCCCTTCCTCCCATGCGTTTACTCATACTCTGATTTTCTGCACAGGATTGAAGAAGTAGCTTTCTGGTAGACCGAGTTCTACTTCCTCCTCATACAGCTGTGCCAACAAGCCCGGCGGGGGAAAAAATTGTCCTTTCACTATAACAGAGGGACGTTATTTACTAGGTTACTGTTATTTACCCCCATGCTATAAAAAGCAACACATTAAGTTGGTTAGCAACCATATCTTCATGGATTTTTGCCACTTTAAGTTACAAAGCAGGTATTTTGGTAAAGCATTGTTTCCTCTTCCTCTTTTTTGGGGGAGAGTCTAATAAAAACAGGCTTGTTAATTACATTTCTAAGGCTGGCCCCTATTGCAGGGCTTGTTATCCGTGGAACAATACAGTTGGTCCATTGTTTCCCTCAGTTCTCAAGCCTTGCCCACTGTTTGTTTTAGTTTTACCTGGTGTGTCTCATTACGATTAAGAGCAATCAGCCTTCTTCTCCTAAGCTGCTGCCTAAATGTGTGCAGATTCATTCTTGCAATGGGCGTAGAGCAGACATGTTTCTGTCTGTTACCATTACAAGTCACTGTTCTGTGGTGGAAAGAAAATAACTTTCATCCCTTTATACCTGTCAGGCATTCTTCTGACTCTCATAATGGCTGTGCCATTGACAGATAGCAACATGCCTCACTTGATTCTGAGGCAACCAACCTGTTGATAGTGATTATGAATGACATTATTGAGGGAGCAGGGAGATCCAGCAATAATGTTATTTACTTTTCCCTTGGGGGGGAGATTCCAAAATATGCTGACTTACAATCTACAACAACTTTCTTTTGCATATCACTCGCTGCATTTGTAATCTGGTCTCCTTGTTATTCCAAATGGTGATAGTAATAGCAGGTTCCAACTGTCTTATTGTGGTGGTTATTTGGAATGGATGATGCATTCTGTATAGATGGAAATAATAATAATAATGATGATGATGATGATGATGATGATGATGATGATGATGATGATGATGAAACATTGCCGTGAATAGCTAATATTGCTTTAACCAGACTGACTTTACTTTCTCATGTAATGAATGAGTTGAGAAACATCTTCCAAGAACTATGTTTAAAACCTCTCTGGCTAGAGTACTGCTTTAGGAACAATTACAGGCCAAAGGAAAAGCCCCTTTCAGGAAGAAAAAATTGCACTGATCCCTAGAAATGTTAAAAAAAATATATGCATATTTGAAAGCGCAGCTTCTTTCTCACATCTAGCCACTTCCCCTGTATGGGTGCGGTCACATGTACCATTAGTGGCGACACAGCTCAATCTCGCTGACAGATTAAATATGTTCGTCCACACATCCACATCTGGCAATCGAGCGTCATCCAGGGTCATTCCGACTTGCTGCGGATCAGTGCCACATTAATTTGACAGCACAGAAAGTCCGGCCCTTTTTCAAAAAAGCGGCACAAGATCGGCTTTTTCCTGTTTGGACAGCTCACGCATGATACTGCCCCTTGGAATGTTTACCGCCCCTCCCACCTTTAAAAAAAAAAAGCCTCAGCAGACATGCACATTGCCAGATCATCCGGGAATCTGAGGTGACGCTTCTGCTTCTCCAATCAACATAGGATCGGAGGGGGGGGGGGGACGTTATCCCACTATTCAGAATAGGGAAAAAAAATTTTTTTTTCAATGTGGAGGATTTCCAGATATCATTGTCACTGCCAATTTCTAGGAAAGTAATTCCTGGCAGTTCCTTGGTTTGAATCGGCAACATTAATTCCGGAAACTTTCCCCCTTCCCCCCTGCCTCTGAAGCAACGTTTGATTTCCCAACTCCAAACAGTTGGGCACATGTTCAATGGACCCCCCCCCCTCCCAGAAATCACCATCTGATCATGCATGCTCCAAGAAAAGAGCGTGATAGTATTGGATGTCTGAACGCTCAACAACAGAATGAGTAGCATTCTTGGATGCTCGTCTGAACAACCCTGTATCGAATCAATATTGAGCGGTTCAAATTTGAGCGCTACACACCCTCTTTTAATATGACGTGTGACCGCACCCTATATGTCCCTTGATTCCTTAATGCCTCCTGCTAACCAACTCTCATCCTAGGTGGATATTGATGTCTTCCTGTAACCCCACCACCACCACCAGACACCTGTTTTCACTGAAAGATGAAGTTATTCTGCATAAACCTGTTAATACAAGTGTTTTGTTTTGCAACCCAGAGTCATGTGAGACTTCTTTAAAAAAAATACCCCAGGGACTTTAACTTAGCATTACCTTTAAGGGAAGGAAGATGTTCTTTCAGAGGATAAGACTTCTAGATGAATTCCCATGCTCCATCATTGTTAAAGCTGACTCATGAGAGGTTTGTTACCTCCCAGCCTAAATGTTAGGTAACTAACTGCCTGAGGTCAGAGGTGTTCATATGGGAACAACTGATTGTGTGATTAAAATAGATTGACACATGGAATAGCAGCACTTATCATGTAGCAAGTAATTCTCTTTTCTAAATCACTTGAGTGGAGTTCATTTCTTTATCAAAGGTGATTGTTTTGGTGAAATATTCATTAGTCATTTTTCTGTTGTCTTACATTAATTGCAAAGAGGTTTCTGTTTATGCATAACTTTCTTCCTCCACACCCATCTTTCTGATGGTTTTCCAGTTGAGCAACGGTGTAATTTTTGTCTAAAAGCCCAGCCCCAAGGAAAGGATTGTCACATAAGCAGCAGGGGAAAACTAAAAAACTCATTCAATTGATCAGACTGGGGAAGTACAGCATACACTCTTCCAAAAGCAGAATGACCCTGTCTGGGCCCAGTGAGTGGTTTCCAGGCAGGAAATGTACATGAAAAAGCTGAGCAGCAAAAATGGAAGAGACAAATTGTGATGTCTTAGTCACTTCCTCAAAGCCTACCATTTGTTTGACTGTGGACCATGGTATACTCGAATGCCACCCCCACCCCCCACCTAACGATGGTTGATCAGGAGTCTTCTTCCACTTCAGGTAACGTATAGTTCCATAATTCACAAGAGAATGCATTTCCAGTTTTAAATATTGCTACACCCCAGGTGGGGGCAGGGGATCCCCTGGTTTGGAGGCCCTCCTCTACTTCAGGGTAATCAGAAACAAGGGGAGGGGGAGAAATATCTGCTGGGCACTCCATTATTCTCTATGGAGACTGATTCCCATAAGGTATAATGGAGAATTGATCAGCAGGTATCAGGAGCTCAGGGTGGCTGTTTTTTGAGGTAGAGACACCATATTTGCAGCATAGCATCCAATGCCTTTCCTCAAAGCACCCTCCATGTTTCAAAAAGATTAGACCAGGGGGTCCAATTTTATGAGCCCCCAAATGAAGGTGCCCCTATCCTTCATTATTTCCAGTGGAGGGAAGGCATTTAAAAGGTGTGCGGTCCCTTTAAATGTGATGGCCAGAACTTCCTTTGGAGTTCAATTATGCTTGTTCAATGATGCCTTGCTTCTGGTTCTACCCCCAATGTCTCCTGGCTCCACCCCCAAAGTCCCCAGATATTTCTTGAAATGGACTTGGCAACCCTCCTACACCCATACCCTCCAGCTAGTGCAGGGGAAGATGCTCTGCATGTTTAGGAGCAGTTCAAATGTTGGAAAGCTTTTCCCAAATATATTCCATTCTATGGAAACAAAAAATATTCAGTTGCGATCCTCTTGCGTGCATCCCCCTCATCGTGAGTACAATTTGTTTTATAATTCCTCATTAAATAAAGTGATGTAATTTACTGACATTATTTCCTCATCGCATTAAGTACATGCTAAAGATGCTAGATCCAATCAATGGATTTGAAGCAAGGGAGTGATAGAAGAAGGCCTGCTTTTCTTCTTGGTTCTTCTTGAAGTACACATTTATCCCTTTTGCTCGTCCTTACTGAAAGTGCTTCTTCAGAAAGAAGGGTTTAGTTTTTTAAAAGACAAGACCTGGTGAAATGGCAGGAGTTTCTCACCGTCTTGTCAGCTTGAACACACGAACAAACACAAATCAAATCATGGGGATTAAGCTTCAGACATGAAGCTGCCTTATGCTGAATGAAACCATCGGTCCATCAAAGTGAGTACGTCTACTCAGATGGCAGAGGCTCTCCAGGGTCTCAGTCAGTGTTTCCTCTAAGCTGAGTCAGTGTGAGCTCACAGTTTTTTAGACTCCAACTCACACATTTTTGTCTTAGCTCAGGAAGGATGGCCCCAGAGCAAAGTGATTTATGCAGTAGCTCACAACTTCAATGTCAGTAGCTCATGAAGTAGAATTTTTACACACACGACTCCACAGCTTGGAGCAGGAGTGTCAAACGTGTGGCCTGAGAGCCAAATCAGGCCCTCGGAGAGCTCCTATCAGGCCCTGAGCAACTGGCTGTTATCTACTTCCTTCTCCCTCTCTCTTGCTTCCTTTCTATATCACAGCTTGCTTTGCCAGGCTTGCTCAATTGCACAGGAGCGATAGAACAAAGCCTCTATTTTCTCCACTGACTGAGGTCCCTCCCTTGGGGAGGGAGAGCTTGCTTTGACAGGCTCTCTCAATCTCACAGCAGGGCTACTGAGCCAAGCCTCTCTTCCTTCTATTGGCTGAGACTCCTCCCCCTCCTGGAACCCTGGGGAAGGTCTCCTTTGCCCAGTTCCCTGGATCCCATGGAAGAAATACAAAGAAAGCACTTTCAAGACCAACAAGTGCTAATGTTTTAAGCATTAAGTTGGAGGGTTTTTTTAATTAATTGTGTTGGTGTCCTTTATAAAGTTTATATCTCTGCTACCTAATCTTAAATAGGTACATGCATGACCCAGGCCAACATGGCCTGGCCTGACAAGGTCTCATTTATGTCAGATTCGGCCCTCATAACAAATGAGTTTGACACCCCTGGCTTAGAGGGAGCATTTCTGACTATGTACAGCTTTCCTCTTCCCCAAGGCTATAAATTCCAAAATTACATGTCACTACTACCCAGGGTGACCACTGCTTTCACCTCATCCACCGTTCTTCCCTGTTGGTGAGAATCAAGGTCAAGATAGCAGATCCCCTTGAAGTTGTCAGCAGGACAAGTCAGGAATTTATTTGACCTTTCATTTCTTGAAGAGTTGGACTTCCAACCGATATCTGGGTAACTGAAATCTCCCATGATCACCATGTCCTGTTTCTCTGAGAACTTTGTAATCTGTTCTAGAAATGTTTAATTCAAGTCCTCTGTCTGGCTTGGTGGCCTGTAGCAGATCCCCACCATAATATCACTATTATCTCCTTTCAGTTTAACCCAGAGACTCTCACCTGAACTTCCATGCTCAGATTCATGAATTTCCTTACTAGTATATACTGCCTTTACATATAATGCAACCCCTTCATCCTCCCTCATTTGTCTGTCACTTTTAAATAAGTTGTATCCTGCAATCCTAGTATTCCAATTGTGAGCGTCATCCCACCAAGTTTCAGTAATGCCTATTAGGTCATAGTCACCTTCCTGTATTAGGACTCCAGTTCCTCCTGCTTGTTTCCCATACTATGCACATTAGTGTAGAGACATTGGAATCCATGTTTCATTCTCCCTGAGATTTCCATTTCTGTACTCACCTGTGAGTTAATGTTACCTAGCATACGTGCCGCTCCCCACAAAGCAGTCATATCTCCAGTTGTTGGCTTTGAATTTTTGTTTCACTCCCCCATATGATTTATTTTAGAGCTCTCCTTATTAAGTTTGCAAAGACATGTTTTTCTTACCAAACACATTTTTTCCTACCCTTGTGAGGTACAAACCATCTCCTGATAGAAGAGCTTCATCTTAAAAGCTTAATCTATGGTCCAAAAATCCAAACCTTTCTTGATGATACCGTCTACGTAGCCAGTCATTTATTTGCAGTATTCTTCTTTCCCTTCCTAAGCCATGGCCTTCGACAGGAAGAACTGACAAAAACACCACCTGCACTCCCAGGTCCTTCACCTACTTACCATCTTCTTAGGGTTGTCAACTCTAGCTTTGGAAATAACTGGAGATTTCAGGCTGGAACATGGGAGAATGGTGTTTAAGGAGTGGAGGAACCTTGATAAGGAGTATAATGCCATGTAGTCCACCTTCCAAAGCAGCCATTTTCTCCAGGAGAATGTTTTAAATAAATCAGTAATAAATAATTTAATGATATATATCGTCTAGAGATCAGTTGTAATTCCAGGAGATATCCAGACCCCACCGGGAGATTCGCAACCCTACTTCTATTATAAACATAATTGCCAATATAACATACACTTAACACTGCCTCTTTAAATATTTCACAAGAACTGCAAGTTGCAACAATGAAGAAGATGCCATCTGGTTGCTGGTGCCTTCCTGGGCATGCCAAATGGCTGCATGCTTCCTATTTGTATTTTCATATTTTAAACATTTGTACAGTTCAGTTTATTTTGATGCATGATCAGCTTGCAAAGTATTACTAAAAACAATTTTGAAAACTACCATGTACAATAACTAGAATTAAACTTGTGTAATTCTATTGTTCTGGCGAGATCTGAATAATGCTGATTCACTGTCATGCTAAACTCTTTGAGATAAGCTGTGTGTTCAGTCAGAAAACCTAGTCTGTTTTGATCTCTGATCACAACAGGAATGCTTCTGAGATGTGGCCATGTGCCCAAGGGAGTTGGGGGCACTATATAATATTGATAGAAGACTTTCAGTGTGAGTTCCCTCTTATCAAATCCTCTAACTTCTTGCTAATGCTTTAGTTGAAATCTCAACTCTTGGAGGTTTAGGATAATATTACATCTGCAGTGTTAAGGATTCCAAGTTTTTCCTTTTGCTCATGTTGCAATCTTTTTTGTGGCAAAGGCAGCCCTCTGCTGCAAAATGCATCCCTCCATCACGAGGAAGAAGATGAAGAAGATAGAAGATATTGGATTTATATCCCGCCCTCCACTCCAAAGAGTCTCAGAGCGGCTCACAATCTCCTTTCCCTTCCTCCCCCACAACAGACACCCTGTGAGGTAGGTGGGGCTGGAGAGGGCTCTCACAGCAGCTGTCCTTTCAAGGACAACCTCTGCCAGAGCTATGGCTGACCCAAGGCCAATCCAGCAGGTGCAAGTGGAGGAGTGGGGAATCAAACCTGGTTCTCCCAGATAAGAGTCCGCACACTTAACCACTACACCAAACTTCTGGAGCAAAATGCACCGATCTTCAGAGGAAAGTGATGCACAGCAGAAACTCCCTCTGCCATGGGTAAAGAGGGACGCAAACAGAGGCAAGACTTAGGATCCAGGCCAGTCTCCACAGAAGATCTACTGGAGAACAGTAGGTCGTTGTTTTCTTGGTTCGTAAATATTGAAGGGAATACTCCTAGGACGGGAGTTTTTAAAAAGATGTTGGATTGCCACCATAGCGACTGAAACTATGATACCATCAATAAGCATGGTAAATGGCAACCCAGATTAAATTGGTGATAATTAATACCAAAGGTTTGCCTGAACCAAGGTAGTGGGATGGGTGGGTTGAAATATTTCCTGATATTTTTTAAACGAATATTCATATTTATCTTTTTATGACCCTGTCATTGCCATTTGTTTTCTTTGTCTTCTTGCTATGGATTACATCCCCCACCCCCGCCCCCAGGGTTGGACTGCTTTCTCCTTCTTGAAGTGATGCAAGCAGCTAGGAGTCATAAGGGAATGCGATGACATCACTGATGGAAGGCAAAACCTATTGTACCATGTCTTTAAAACAGATGAACCCTGACCCCATTGGTGGCAACAACATTTTTGTATGCTGACAAAAATGTTTGTGAAAATAGCTTGCCTCTTTGGCTCAGCTCTATTAGGAAAGGTTTTGTTGTTTTTTTTTGCCAAAAAGAGCCTGAAGGATGAGGTGGTGCAATCGCAGCCAAAAAAAGAAGCCTAAAACTGGGTGTTACTCCTGCCCCACCCATGAGATCCAGGTCATTACTTGTCTTGCATTTATATTTCAAAACTCATAGTTTCTCCTACGCTGTTTTTCTCTTTGCTATATAGCAAGTGATGTCAAGTGTTTTTGAATCAGCTCAGTAGCTTGACTTGCTATAGTGGCACAATAATGGATAAAGTTTGGCATATTTTAACCAAGCACCTTAGGGGTATGATGGAAACTGCTCATTTCAACATCTTTCAGTCTGTTGATGATGACAAGTATTGGAGAGCTGTAACAGAAGTTTCCAGATTGGGATTTTTTAGGATTCATGTTCAAAGCAATATATAATATACCCGAACAGTATCTATATGTGAGTTTGGCTGCAATTAATCATGCCAGACTATATAGCATCCAGCTGCTGCAAACACCAACCTCTTTGTAATAAAGTGAGCTTAACTAAAAGAAAAGTATCTTTAACTTTATTATTAGGGTTTGTAGAATCTTTCGGGCTCAAGTGCCGTGTTCTACTGGAGAAAGTTTTCCTTCCAGATGTTTTGTTCTCAGCTGCGGAGAACATCCTCAGTGGCGTTGCAGCCGGAGCAGGCGCTCTGACCTTCTTGGCTGCTGTGCATTGAGTGGGGCCAGGGCTGCTGGAGAGCTGCTATTTCTAGGCTGGAGGGGGTGTGATGAAAGGGCAATTGGCAAGAAGGTCAGAGCGCCTGCTCCGGCTGCAACGCCACTGAGGATGTTCTCCGCAGCTGAGAACTAAACGTCTGGAAGGAAAACTTTCTCCAGTAGAACACGGCACTTGAGCCCAAAAGATTCTACAAACCCTAATGATGTTACCAGCCGTGAAAACCTGAAATCTTTGATATCTTTAGCTTTGTCAATTCACCCTTGGGATGTAGGGCAGATCTTTGATTTTCAATCTGTCGTGAAAATTAACTTGGCTGTGGTAATCGTATCCAAGAGGAGTACTTGCAGTTTACATGGAAATGGTTAAACATAGTTTTAAAATCTTAATTAAAAATTCATCCTGAGGAGGGCTTTTTAAAAACCTCTAATATCAAGGCAGTAATGCAACCATCAAGCAGGGTTGTGGGGAGTATGGGACAGCAAATGCAAACACAGAGCCCAGACAAGCATCATAAGCATTTTTGGTCATTCCCTTTTTTTTTTACTCTTCATAATAACTCTCTCGGCTTGGCTTCGCGAACGAAGATTTAAGAAGGGTGCAATAGTCCACGTCTGCTGCAGGCTCGCTGGTGGCTGACAAGACCAATGCGGGACAGGCAGGTCCGGCCACAGTGGCTGCAGGGAAAAGTCTGATCTAGGGTTGGTGCTGTAGCAGTGCGATTCTTCCTCAATCTCCTTTTGTCCTCAAGACCAGCTATGCGTGCGTTCTCAAAAGAAGAGACAGCCTGGTGGATGGTGTGCCTCCATGCTTTGCGATCTGAGGCTAGGTCAGGCCACTGGTGATGGTTGATGCGACAGGTGCCAAGGGATTTCTTCAAGGAGTCCTTGTACCTCTTCTTTGGTGCCCCTCTATTTCGATGGCCGGTGGAGAGTTCGCCATACAGGGCAATCTTGGGAAGGCGGTGGTTTTCCATCCTAGAAATATGCCCTGCCCAGCGCAGCTGCGTCTTCAACAGCAGAGCCTCGATGCTGGTAACCTCCGCCCGCTTGAGAACTTCAGTGTTGGTCACAAAGTCACTCCAGTGGATGTTGAGGATGGTGCGAAGGCAGCGCTGATGAAAGCGCTCAAGGAGTCGCAGGTGATGGTGGTATAAAACCCACGATTCGGAGCCGTAGATGAGGGTTGTCATCACAACCGCTTTGTAAACATTGATCTTTGTGCCTTTTTTCAGATGCTTGTTGCTCCACACTCTTTTGTGCAGTCGGCCAAAGGCACGGTTTGCCTTTGCCAGCCTGTTGTCAATCTCCTTGTCGATCTTAGCATCTGAGGAGATGATCATAATAACTGAGGAGATGATCATAATAACTACAACAATGTTATCAACACAGGCCAAACACTCACCTTATTTTTTTAGAGTAATGGAAGCTGTGTTTCATGGGGTTATGAAATACATTCACACACACTCATCAGTTCAGTTTGAGTCAGGGTGTTTCAAAAGAGTCCCACAGGACAGGGCACCCATCAAAGTGAAAACATATTTCTGTAATTGGTATTCCGCTTTTTGGTTGTCTTATTTTCCCCACACATGGTTTCACCATATCGGTTTGTTTATGACCTGAAATGTTATACTGGGTATATCTTTACAGCAGCTCATGCTATCTATTTTAAAAGTTTTATTGATTTCAAGGAATTAAGGGTAGGGAATGGGAAAAGATAGGGAATAAGAGTACCTATTTTATCATAGCCAGCTTCAAGAGGTGGTTAGATAAAAATATGGAGCAGAGGTCCATCAGTGGCTATTAGTCACAGAGTGTGTGTGTGTGTGTGTGTGTGTGTGTATATATTGACCACTGTGTGACACAGAGTGTTGGACTGGATAGGCCATTGGCCTGATCCAACATGGCTTCTCTTATGTTCTTATATTAATCTTATTCTGCATAAAAAAAACTTTCAAAGAATATAAGTCTACATCTGCGATACTTTTTTAAATTACTGTACATAAATTGTCACATGTTATTGTCGCTAAACTAATCATCAGCAAACTTTTGATATTTTATGTTATAAATCTTTTTGTTAAAGTATCTATTAAATTTGACAATTCCAATAAAGGCAATCTTGTGATACAGAGTACAGGAAAAAAGGAGATATAAGTTCACACCAGAGAATCTTAAGAGTCTTGAGTGTCTAGCAAGGCATAAAATTTCATCCAATATTTTCTTGCTTCTTCCTTAGATTTCCCAGCCAACAGCTGGGATAAAATGTCCAGCTCTGCTGTTTCCAAAATTTTTCTCACCAAGTCCATTCTCGTAGGAATTTTCTGAGATTTCCATCTCTGCGCCAAGAGAATCCTGGCTGCTGTATTGAAATGTGCCAACAAATGTCTCATTTCTTTGGAATATTCCTCAGGAAAAATATTCAATAAAAACAATTCTGGTTTGAATTGAATCTGTGTCTTCATAATCTTCTGTAATAGTTCATGAACCATTTTCCAGTAGTCCTTCACCATCTCACATGTCCACCACATATGATAAAAGGAACCAACCTGTTTAGTACATTTCCAACATTTGTTAGACATATTAGTATAGATCTTACACAATTTCTGTGGAGTCAAGTACCATCTATAAAACATCTTGTACAAGTTTTCTTTAAAAGTTACTGACCTAGTTAATTTAACATTGAACTTCCACAATCTCTCCCATTCTTCTAATGTAATGTTGTGACCAAAATTTTTCACCCATTGAACCATGCAATCTTTTCCAACTTAGCCTTGCGTCTTCGTCTGTAGTAGATATGCATATAGTTTAGAGATTAGCTTTTCTTGAGGGCCTAGAAATATTTTGTCAAATGGATATTGTTCTGTGTTGAAGCCTGTCATCTTGTCTTTGGCATACCTAGATTCAGCTTGCACGCTCAACCACCAGTTCATTTTAATGTCCATATTTTCCAACTCCTCTTTAGTTTTCAGCTGATTATCTTTTCACAACAAGTCATCATATCTATAACTCTGATTTGGTTTTAAAAGATTTGGAAGAGTAAATGCTTCCACTGGAGAGACTCATCTTGGAATTTTTTGATAAATTCTCATTTTTAACCATGACCATGTATGATACAAAGATTTTTGAAACCAATGGTTCTTAAAATAGGAATGTCCTTCAAGTCTTTGATACCATAGATACGCATGCCACCCCATAGTGAGATCATGACCCTCTAACAACAGTTGTCTTTTGTCATTCAACAATATCCAGTCTCTTACCCACAAAAGCACAGAAGCTTTATAATACAATTGCCAGTCTGGGAGGCCCATACCTGCTCTTAATTTGGAGTCTTACAATGTCTTTAGTTTGATTCTAGGTTTTTTGCCTTGCCAAACATATTTGGAGACCATCTTGTTCAATTCTTGAAAAACCCACTATTTAGAAATACCGGAATAGTTTGGTACAAAAATAATAACCTTGGTAGGATATTTATCTTTATTGAGGCTATTTCCATTAAGGATAAGTTCAAATCATGTCATTTTTCCAAATCTTTTTTAATTTCTTTAAGTAGTTTATTGTAATTGTCTATTTTTAAATTGCTGCACTTATTTGAGATAAGTACACCTAGATATTTGATTTTTTTTCTCATACAAACCCCCTCATTTTTGCTGAAAAGATTGGATTTGATCCATTGTCATATTCTTTGTCAAAAATTTTGTTTTATGGTAATTAATCTTCAGTCCTGCCCAGTGACCAAATTGCATGATCTTGTTTATAAGACAGTCTATTGAATCTATTGGTTGTTCTAATACAAAAACTAGGTCATCTGCAAAAGCTCTCAATTTATATTGTTCACCTTTTATCACTGCTCCCTTGATACTTGTGTCTTCTCTTATCTGGTTGTTCAGTATCTCTAAAGATAAAATAAAAAGTAGTGGCGACAGTGGACAGCCTTGTCTTGTACCTTTTTGAATATTAATTGCATCTGTGAATTCACCGTTCACTGTCACCTTTCCTCTTTGAAAAGAGTATATTGCTTCTACTGCTCAAAAAATTTTCACCATATTCCATACCTTTCAGTTGTTGTAACATAAATTGCCAATGAACATTATCGAAGGCCTTCTCAACATCCAAGCAAATTAAAGCCAGTTGTTTCTCTGGATGAGTTTCATAATATTCCAAAGTATTACAGACTGTTCTAACATTGTCTTTTAAGTATTTTCTAGGAAGGAACCCAGCCTGGTCTTTATGTATAGTAGACTGTAGAACTTTCTTTAAACGTTGTGCCAATATTGCAGCAAAGGTTTTATAATCCACATTTAAAAGGGAAATTGGACGATAATTTTTAATATCTTTCAAATCCGCATCTTCTTTTGGAATTAAGGATATTGTCGCTTCTTGCCATGAAGCTGGTATTTGGCCTTCTTGAATCTTTTCAATAAGATGCTTAAATGGTAACAATAAAGTCTACTCATAAGCTTTGCAGAATTCCACAGGTAGTCTATCTGGACCCAGGGCTTTGCCATTCTTTTGAGATACCATTACGTCTCTAAGTTCTCTTATTGTTATTGATTCATTTAATTTTTTTTGCTGTTCATCTGTAAATTTGTTAAGATTATTAAATCTGTTTTGTGAACTTGCTTATCTTCATATAATTTTTTATAGAACTGTTCCACCATTTGACATATCTCTTGTTTTTGAACTTTCTCTTTATTATTCTCATCTTTCAGGACCTATATTATTCTTTTGGCCTTTTCTTTTCTCATCCTACAGGCCAACCACCATCCAGGCTTGTTGGCTTGCTCAAAATTTTTTTGTCTGGCATACCTCAATTTTATCTCTGTCTCCTCCATAAGTAACAAGTTCAATTGGTGTTGTATTTCTTTCACCTTATTTTGGAATTCATGTCTTGTCGGTTGTTTTTTTAAATTCTTTTCAGCTTCTCTAGCTTGTGACATTAATTTTTGAAAATTTTCAGTTCTTTCTTTCTTTTTCTTGACACTATATCTAATTGCAAGACCCCTAAAGTAAGCTTTAGCAGTATCCCAACCAAACTACTTGCATCTTTACATCTTGCATTATGTTCTGCTTGAAAAAGGATTCCATTTCAACCTTAGATTCTTTAATAAAGTCTTTATCCTTCAGAACTGAGATATTTAACCTCCATGATCTTCTCATTCGTGTGCCTTTGAATTTTATCATTACAGGACTATGGTCTGAGATAACTCTTGTTTGAATTTCTGTCTCAACTAAATCTTTGACCAGATTTGAAGAAAGCCAGCACATGTCAATTCTTGACCACGTTTGGTGGCTAGGGGAATAGTAGGTAAAGTCTTTAGAATTTGGATATCTTGTTCTCCATACATCAAGCAAATCCAATTTTTCTGCTAGTTTCCAGAAACTTATTGGCAATTGAAGACTTTTGCTTTTAGTCTGTTTATGCATTTTTTATCCATTTGTCTATCAGAAGCTGCATTAAAATCTCCTATTAAACAATATTCTACATATTCCAACAGTGATAATTTAAGACGTAAGTCTTGAAAGAATTTCTCTTATTGATCATTTGGGGCATTAATATTTGCCAGTAAAAAATTTTTATTGTCCACTGTAATTTCCACTAATAGAATTCTTCCATCTTCAGAGGCATACTGCAGTTGTGGGTTGAATTTATCATTAATATATATTGCCACACCATTTTTCTTTTTATTCATATCTGTTGCTGTAAATAAGCTACCAAGTTTTTTATTTTTCAGAAGATGTTGGTTTTTTGTTAAAATATGGGTTTCTTGCAAACATATTATGTCCATTTCCATTTTTATCAAATATCTGAAAGTCTTCCTCCTTTTGGCAGGAGAGTTAAGTCCATTCACATTAATAGAAACTATTGAGGCCATAATGGATTTTGCTTATCACTATCTTTTTTATTTTTTTTGGTCTGCTGTCTTGTTGGATATCTCCGTGGTTCATTTGGATTCTCTTCACCAGAGCTTTCTTCCTCCTCTTCATCATCCTTTTCCTTGCCTTCTTTTCCCTTCACTCTATCCAGAAAATTCTGAGCTTTGAAGATGAAGTTTATTCTGTAACTATTCTCCTGGTAAGTAAAAAGAAGGCCTTCTGGCATTAACCATGTATAGGGTATTTCTCTTTCTCTCAGGAAATCTGTTAACGCTTGGTATTCTCTCCTCTTTTGTCTCACTGGCTAAGGTACCTCTCTTAGAATTTTCACCATGTTTCCGGCTATCATAATAGGTTTATCTCTTGCTTGCTTCAAAATATCATATCTGGTCCTTTTTCTTGTAAGCTTTAAGTGGACTTTGCTGGGTAGTTTGTTCCATCTTGTATAACTTGATGACACTCGTCTAACTTGATCAAACTCTTCTTCCATCCTTTGAGGAGTCACCTGTAGAATTTCAGCCAAGGGTTCACTTAATATTTTCTGCAAATCTTCAGCTTTCTCTTCTGGTGTGTTTTGAAACCTCAACATATAAGCAGCTCTATCTACTTCCAGCTGCAGGAGTTTTGATTCATGTATGTTCTGTTCTTTTCCCAGTTGTTCCACCTTTTGTGTATTATCTGTCACCTGGGCATCTAATACTTTTAGGGCTTTATTGGTCTCTGATGTCTGTTTGCTGTTCTCCAAAAGCTCTTGTTTAATCTCTGCCATCTGTTCACTAATATTATCTACTTTATTAGTCAGCTGTGCTGTGGCAGTCAGTAAGGTATTTTGCATCTCTTTCACGTCTCCTTGCATGGTCGTAAATTTCCCTGGCTCAGATGGAGCGCTGGTGAAGATATTGGTGGTTTTCCTTCTCAATTTTTTTTAAAACTGTTTCTTTAAAACCAATCACAGCTTTATTTTCCATCCTTATTAGAATAAATACACTCACAGCTAACAGGTCTGTATGATGCCTCTTTAGAATTTGTTTTGGAACTCTGTATTCCTGTTTATAACAGATAAACTAATCTCCACCAAGCAATGCTGTTATTATGGAATGGTTTATAGCAAGTCCTCTGCCAGTAACAGTTCAATAGAAATCCAAGTCACTACAGGATCTTCCAACTTCTTCAAGGTATAAATTTGTAATCCAGGGCTGAATGCCCTATTTATAATACAAAAATGAGATCAAAAGTTAAAAATTAAACAAATAATCCAAGAGAAAAATGAAACCAGGCACTCTCAAAGAGAAAAGAAAAAAATAATAAAAATAAGGAAGACTCCAAATTTGATAAGCGGAGAGGAAGAGTGAAAAAATAAATCCAAAGCCAAAAATATTCAAACCATATCAAAAATATTCAAACCATAAGTAGAAGGGGGGGAAAGGTAAAAGCAAAATTAAAGGGTTATATCCATAACATCCAACATCAAGGAATTATAATCCACTTTAGAAATTGGCACAAATATTCTTCTTTAAACCAAGAATCCTGTTATGTTTTATAGGTCAATATACAATGCCCACTAGAATTTAAAAGTCAAATTGGAGTTCATATACATTCATTCAGAGCACTTCAATTTAAGCTTCAAATTGCTTCTTAAGCCAGCTATCCTTCACATCCGTATATGCTTACAAACAACTTTCCCAAAGTCAAAACTTTTTCCCCAGAAGGGAGTTTAAAGCAAATCAATTAAATTCAGCCATCAAGTCTCTTCTATGTTTACAGATTGGTGTGGTTCTCCTCATGCAGGTATTATAGGTATCCAAAATAGGCAGAAACTTTTAGAGGCTTGAAGGAGAAGGAGAGAGAGTTCCCCCCACTTCTCAATCTTTTGCCTCCACTTGAATTCCGCTTCAGCCCCAGTTCTCCATTTCCCTGCTTGTAAAGATCAGAAAAAGGGAAGGGAAAAGCCGGCAGTCGACCCTCAAGCCATTTAAAAATGGCTATCGGAACAGTGAGGCTTGAAGCAAGCGGGATCGGGTGGCAACCACCTCAGCTGTCACCCCCGTTCAACCGCTCGAGCTCCCTGCCTTCTAGGACCCTTTCTGGGTCCCAGAGTTGAGTCACCCATCATGAGGGACCCCTCAAACAGTCCAATTTAGAAGCGGCTCTGGACGCGTCGATCTGAGCCGCTCCTAAAGACACGTCGCCGAAACCGGAAGTCCCACCATAGCAGCTCATGCTTGTAGTGATCTGCCATAGTATTACTGTGACTGTTGGCTGACCATGACTTTGTTAGGTTAATGGCTCAGCAGATAACACAGGGCAGTATCCAATATTCAAAGTCGTTGCCAGGCCAAGGTCATACACAGTAATCAGTACACACTTCAGTAGATAACAGTATACACCAGTAAGTATACACAGCACGATCCAAGCATAGTAGCAACACCAGCAATGTTCGCTGCCACCCGGATGGTGAGTCTCACAGTACCCACAATCCTTACAGGCAGGAAGAGCAAGCTCACTGAGCTTCCCTAAATATACACACCAATCATGCAATCTCACCAGAGGTTGCATCAGCTCTGTGAGTCAGCACAAAGCCTAATTACAGGTGAGGTTATTCCACCTTACCTCAGTAACAAGAAACAGCTGGGCCATGATGCAGCATGACTCAGCATGACATTGCAGAAACAACATTACTATTACTAAGATGGAGTCAGACAGCCATTTTAGGACTGATTTCCAACATATTTTCTCAGAGGGTGCTAATTGTTCACAGATAGTCCTCTGATGGCACTGAAGTCTCCATAGGAACTTGAAGAAGCTGACCTCTCCCAGGTCAAGGGGGAAGATGAATATCTGGATATGTGTGCACACAGCAAAATCTCTAATGACAGATTCAGACAAGGCTCATCAATTTAAATATTGTTCAATTAAAAATCTTTAGTAACTTCAGAGGGAAAAAGTTGGCTTATAAAAAAATGGGGGGGAAAGAATAATTGCATGCAAGTATTAATTCTTTGTGGGCAGGGGAGACTCACTTTGAAATACTATCTGCTGGGGAGCAGAGGGAAAGAAGAATCCTTTTCACTGATTTCTAGAGAAAGAATGGAGTCCTGTGGCACCTTTAAGACCAACACTGGACTCTAGTTTTGTTCTGTTGCTTCAAACCAACATGGCTACCCACCTGGATCTGTCTTCCAGACAGGCCCAGCTCACACACTAGGCAAACTAGGTGGTTGCCTAGGGCGCGGGAGGAGGGGCTGACGAATTGGACTCTCCCCTCCCAGACAACTGCCTAGTTTGCCTGCCTCCCTCCCTCTTGCCACTGCCTGTCCCCTCCCCTCCCTTGTGATTTCCCCCCCCTGCCCCCCTGGTGTGATCAGAGGAGCACGCCGAGGGTGGGCCCTACCAGCTTCGATGCGGCTGGTGTGGCATCTAATCCTTTGAAGTGCACACAGGTGAAGCCTTCGCTCCCCCTCACTTCTGGTTTCAGGAAGGAGGGAGGGAAGAAGCCTTCTCCTGTGCATGCTTCAAAGGTTTAGATAGTGTGCTGCCTGTATCAAAACTGGTAGGGCCCAGCCGCGGCGCACTCTGATGGGAGGGCAATGGAGCATGGCGCTGCATTGCAGTGCTGTGGAGGGTGGGAGGGAGGGAGGGTGGGGAGGTTGGGCGAGAGGCAGCTGTGGCCAGGGAGGCTGCCTGGGGCACCATGTGCTCTAGAGTAGGGATGTGCAAAAAAAAAAAAAAATCGGAAATACATGGTTTCGGAAGTATACGGGGAAAAAAAATTCGGATTCCCCGTATACTACTGAATACCGTATTCGGAATAGCCGCATATACGGTAATGCGCGGCTATTTCCGAATATACGGCCCTATTATACCCTATGGGCCATTGAAATCAATGGCAAATAGGGTATATTTGAAGCCGCCTGGAGGGGGGGGGGTTTGAGGGAGAGCCCCCAAATTTGCAGGGGACCTGCAGGGGACTCTCCCCTCCAACCCCCCCATGTCCCAAAAAGATTGGGCCAGGGGATCCCATTCCAGGGGCACCCAAAGAGGGTGCCCCTATTCCATCATTATACCCTATGGGCCATTGAAATCAATGGCAAATAGGGTATATTTGAAGCCGCCTGGAGGGGAGGGGGTTTGAGGGAGAGCCCCCAAATTTGCCGGGGACCTGCAGGGGACTCCCCAGCATGCAACCCCCCTGGCCCCAAAAGACGGCACCCATCTGTGGGCACCCCAAAAGGAACACTGCTCCCAATGGTGAGAAAAAACCAATTAGAGCCACTTCCTCACTGCAATTGTCGTGGGAAAAGTGGCTTTGGGGAGCAGGAGGTTTTGAGGAGAGCCCCCCAAACTGCTGTGCAGCTTCAGGGCACTGTCCCACACAAAACCCACAAGGCCAAAAAAAAATTGGACCAGGGGGTCCAATTCCTGGGGCACCCAAAGCCAAACCTAACTTCACACCAGAGAATCTCTATAGGACCCAAATGCACTACATCCCTCTATCTACTCTATGAACCCCGCAGGCCTGGAACCAATGTAAACCCAGTTGCCAACGTCATTGCCACACAAAACACAATCTGCTCAAGGTCTGCTCTGCAGACCTGGCTGCAGCAAACCCAGATGCCAGCTCTCCAGCCCTGCCCCAAACAGCACGGGGAGAGCTGGCCAACCACAAAAAGCCTGCTGTTTCCGGGTCTCTCACCCAGGTGCCAGCTTCCCTGCCACAGAACACACAATCTACAGATGCCAGCTCTCCAGCCCTGCCCCAAACAACACGGGGAGAGCTGGCCAACAACAAAAAGCCTGCTGTTTCTGGGTCTCTCACCCAGGTGCCAGCTTCCCTGCCACAGAACACACAATCTACAGATGCCAGCTCTCCAGCCCTGCCCCAAACAACACGGGGAGAGCTGGCCAACCACAACAAGCATGCTGCCTCTGGGTCTCTCACCCAGGTGCCAGCTTCCCTGCCCCAAACAACACAACTCTAGTCTCAAACAAGAGAAGTGGTGGATCACCGCACCTAGCTCTACATCATTCTGTAACACAAAGCAAGAAGCATTTTGACTTACCTTGAGTGATGGATGGTTGACTGGTCCCGGCTCTTTCGCGTTACCCAGGGTGCACCATGAGGAGGCGAGCCAGAATTGCACCCCAAATGAGGAAGATCACTGGGAGGGCCTCAGATTATGTGAGAGGAAGGCAACCATTTTTTCTCTCAGCTCAGCAGTAACACACCAGCATCACTGTCCCATTAGAGGGACCTCAGCATTGGTATGGCTGCTGGCTGCCTGTCATCATCACTGGCACCTCCCTCTTTCTTCCTCCTGCCCCTGAAAAAAAACTGGGTGGGTTATCCTGGCTGGGCCTGTGTGTGCTGTTGGTTACAGCTGGGGGCTGCAATTGCCCTTTCAGTATTATTAGGCATGTGTGGATGGAGGACTGGAGAAATTTGGATCGCTTTGCAGTTTTTAAACCAGCATTCACTTTTGGTTTGGGGAGGGATGAGGGGGGTGGGGGATGCACTGCCAATCAATTTGTGAGTGAGTTTTTGGGCTGTCTTTGGACTCTAGTCAGTTTTTATTGGAGGAGCGTTTTACAACCATCTTCCAAGCGCGGGCCAAGAGAGGATGCAGGCACAAGTAGGTGCTCACTTCATTCAATCTCAAAGTCCATGCTCGGGGAGCCGAACATTGGCAAGTTGACCTTCAGGAAGATCAACTGCTGAACTGTCCAGGGTTGCAGGCGATTGCAATGTGGGCAGACAATGTCGCCCATATGTGAAAAGACGCGCTTGCTCTGCACGCTCGTCGGTGGGCAGGAGAGGAACGCCTTGGCCACGGAGGAGAGGGCCGGCCAGACCCCCTCCTTCGTGACCCAGTAGTCCAAAGGAGACGCTTCCTGTGGCTCAAGGGGCTCAAAAAGATAGTCCCTCACCATCGCAGCACCCGTCTCTGCTCTCGGTGCCCTACCGCCCGATGAATGTCACCTCAGCACTCCCCGTGGCGTGAGTCTGCTGGGAAACACTGCCTAGCTGGGGAGGCTGGGGATGAACAACAGCAGCGGAAGTCGCAGATGAGCTGCTTCCACCCCCCTCCTCCTCAACTATCGGCACTGGGCCCCCCCTGACTCTGGAACGCTCGACCTTCTGGGAGAGCTCGTCTCGCCAGCGATCGAGCTTGTTGGCCCGCTCGGCGACTGTGCCCTTAAGGCGCGGGTCTAACCTGGTTGCCATCATGTAGACCTTATCCTGGGTGAAAGTCTGAAAGCGGGCCTCTAGCCCAACCTGCAGCCTAACAACCAGGGCGCGCACCACTGGAAGAACATCTGCATGGCCTTGAGCTGGCACTAGAAACGAGGCCAGGTCCTCACAGGCCATCTGGACCATGGGGACGACCAGTGCGATGCTCGCCGTGTCAGACGAGAGCATTTATGTGTAGGTCTTGAAGGGCCCAAGAACCTCCACAGTCTGAGAAATGACCACCCAATCCTCTTGGGTGAGACGGTTCTCATCCCGAAAGACCCTCGTCTCAGAGACGAAGGCATCCAGGGCTGCTCTCTGCTCCACCATGCGCTCCAGGATGGCGCAGGTGGATTTCCAGCGTGTGCTGATGTCACCGAGCAGGCGGTGCCATGGCACGCCTGTCAGTGTCTGTTTCTCATGCAGCCGATACGAGTCCGTATTGCTGCGTGAGAAGTGACCCGTGATGTACTGACATTTCTGGAGCAGAAGTCGGTACTCATGGGTTGCGGCTTGATACAGACGATCCTGGTTTTTCGTCTGTCCCAACGCGTCCTTGACCACGAGGTGGAGAAGGTGGGCCACGCAAGGAAGGCGTTTTAGGCCCTCACGCTGGACAGCTGCCTTGATGTTTGAGCCACCATCAGTCACCACGAAGCCCTTGGCGACGTCCCCGCTGCCTACCCAGCCCTCTAACTGCTGTGAGAGGATGGCTCTGAGAGTGTCCGCTGTGTGCGGCGCGTCGACTGCTTCGGCGTGCAGCAAGGCACAGCGATAGCCGGCCCGGCGGCCCTGACCCTGCCTGTCACTACTGCCACCCCCACCCCGCACCTCACTGGGTTGCCACCAATGCGCAGTCAGGGAGAGATACCCCTCGAACGCATGTTTGGAGGTCCAGATATCTGAGGTGAAATGAACAGTCCCCCCCGGCAGCACGGGACAAATGCTCCTTCACCACATATCTGGTCGCCCTGAAAAGAGCTGGCACAATGGTCCTGCTAAGGGTGGTTCTAGCAGGAATTTTGTACCAGGGCGCCAGGTACTCCAGCAACCCCCGCACCCCAGGGTTCTCGACAACTGAAAACGGAAACCCTCCTACCGTGCCTGATTCCCCCTCTTGGCACAGAGGTGCCCCTACCAAACATCTCAGGCAGAGATGCCTGGCGTCCCTGTTCTCCCACGAAACGCTCCTGGAGAGCGGGGGTAGTCGCGATGGGACGGACCCCCTGGCTGGGTGGTGTTGTTGTCCGCTTGGACAACACAGCACCAGCCTGCTTCTTCCCCTTAAGAAGCACCCCCGGGTGGTGCTTCCGCAGGTGATTCCGCATCCCCCCCCCGGAGTCAGGTGGGCAGGGTCCCGCCCACGACTGATCCGGGCCCTGCACAGCTTGCATTGCGCATAACGTGGATCCTCCATAAGTTGGAAATGCTTCCATACTTCAGAGGTGAACGGATGCCCAAACTGATTGGCAGGTTGGGTGTCCGGAGCCACCTCCTTTGAGGTGCTCGGGGGAGACACATCGTGCCTCGGGGTGGCAGGAGGGGCTGGCCGCCGGGGGGAAGTGGGCGGAGATGGAGGCACCTTGTGTGTCTCCATCTCTTCCCCCTCCACCCCATGCAGCCTCCCCTCCTGGCCAGCACTCCGACCTTCATCACACTCCGGCCAGAGGTCGGAGTGCTGGAAAGCGGCTGTGGAGTGGCCCCACGCACAGGTGGGGGGGAGACCTGGGTCCTCCCCCTCCCCTCCACCCCTCTAGTCTTCTCCTTGGCCTTGCCCCCAGGGCCCCTCTTCTGCTGCCTGTCACTCATGTCACCCTTGGCCAGTCTCACAGAACCTGAACTGAGAGTGGGGTTTTTTACAAACCTAACTCACTGCACTGTACCCTGAACCAACAGGTGCCCTGACTTCTTTTTAAAAAACCCTCCCACCAAAGCTTGTTTATTTGTTTTTTTTTGGTCCCTAACCTGTCCTTCTTTGGGTTGGGGTAGTAGTACTCTGGTAAAGTTTAGGAGACTAGGTGATCCTGCCTCTACCTGGCTGCAGTTTTTAAAAGGCTACCTTGAGATGAAGGCAATCCTTGTTATATCCTCCTAGTTAAACTTCTCCTAACTAGATCCTGGGACAAACCTGATTTCCTTGCAAACTAGAAATCAGGTGTCCCCTATAACTAGAGAGAAGCTGTGGTTTACCCTATGGAAATCTAAGGATGCACCGGCTTTCAGTGGCTGAAAGCAAGATGCACTGCAACCCTAGTCTCTTTAAAAGGGAGCCTGATGTGGCCTATTAGTCACGCTGCCTTTTATGAGAAACCTAAAGACTTTTTAAAGCACCCCTATCTGGCCTACTTGAATTGTGAAAGGAGATAAAGCCCTAAACTGGATTAATTTTGTTTTAAATTTCAAAAAAACACGATCCCTAAAAACACCCCTATTAGTGGGGCAGCCTATTTAGTGGCCCTAGCCAAACCGAGAGCACACTCAGATTACAAAAATCACTCTATAACAACAAGAAAGTGACCCAGCCCACACACACCCTCGCCAACCCACACACCAACCAGAGGTAATTTTAAAAAACCAAAACAAAACCAGCAGAATCACAAAAGGCCAAGCAAACCAACTCAAGTGTTTAAAAAGTGGCCTTTCACCAATAAGAAAAATTAAGCCAAATCAGTCAACAACACCCCCCCCACCCCCAAACCAAGAAAAGTGACAACAGGAAAAAAAGGCCAAGCAAAGCAACTCAAGTTTTTAAAAAGTGGCCTTTCACCAATAAGAAAAATTAAGCCAAATCAGTCAACAACACCCCCCACCCCCAAACCAAGAAAAGTGACAACAGGAAAAAAAGGCCAAGCAAAGCAACTCAAGATTTTAAAAAGTGGCCTTTCAACAATAAGAAAAATTAAGCCAAATCAGTCAACAACACCCCCCCACCCCCAAACCAAGAAAAGTGACAACAGGAAAAAAAGGCCAAGCAAAGCAACTCAAGTTTTTAAAAAGTGGCCTTTCACCAATAAGAAAACTCAGGCCAAATCAGTCAACAACAACACCCCCACCCCTAAAACCAGAACCAGGAAAAGGGGGACAAAAGTGGCCTTTTAAACAATGAAAATTAGGCCAAACAGCACCCCCCCAATAACCTGAAGATAAAAGTAACACAGCAGCAACACAACACAGCAGCAACAAATCAAACAATGAAACAGTAAAAAACTCAACTTTTAATAATACAGGAACTCCCCCCCCCCAAAAAAAAACCCCTTCACCCTAACCCCAAGAAATCCAAGCCACCCAAATCAGGAGAAGTAAAAGGACACTGCACTTTAAAAAGTCCTCTCACTAAATTAAGATATGGGCAAATTAGCAAAACCCCCCCCACCCCAGGCCCCCACCCCCCGCAGAACCTAACCCCAACCCCAAATAGGCTACCCTACCCACCCAGTACTCACCCACCCAAATCCGGACAAGTAAAGGGACTCTAGTCCTTTTACCAACAAAAACTAAAACAAGAACCCCCAAACTGTCTTACCTTGTCTTCTCTGAGTCCAGGGAAGTAAGACTGAGTGAGAGAGCAGCAGGCAGCAGCAGCTGAAGCCAAGGGCCAGCCACCAGCAGCAGCACAATCTCTCTCACACACACCAAGCCACACACCAACACAGCAATGGAGGAGTCCAGCAGGAAGACTCCTTAAAAAGGTTCTCTGGCCCTACAGAGAGCAATTTCAAAAAATAGCATTGCTCTCTGATTGGCCAGACAACAGTGTTTACTTGGATACCCAAGTAAGCAAAAGATCAAAAATATCAACAATGTAGCTGATGGCTGAGCCATCAGCTACACAACAGCCCTGCAAAGCATGCATTTGCAATGCATTTTGCAAATGCATGCTTTGGATTGGCTGCTGGGGCTCCTCTTCCCCCTCCCCCCCTCCCTGATCCCAGGGAGGCTATTGGAGAGGCGGGAAGAGGCCACTAAAGGTGGGAAAGCAGCTCCTTTGAGGCTGCAGAAGCCATTCCCGCCTTTTGCTTTGACACAGCTTTGACAGCCGTATACTTCCGAATAGCTATTTGGAAGCATACGGCGAGCCGTATTCGGCTGCCGCATAATAGGCGGCAATGGGAATCGGCTACAGCCGATTCCGAATACAGCCGAATCAGTGTTGATTCGGCTGTATATTCGGTTCGGCCGAACCGAATGCACATCCCTACTCTAGAGCCGGTGCTGCTTCCAGAGAAAGAATAAGCTGCACTAAGCCTGGAGAGACCCTGGAGAGCCGCTGCCAGTCTGAGAAGACAATACTGACTTTGATGGACCGAGGGTCTGATTCAGTATAAGGCACCTTCATATGCTTCATATGCTTGAACTGCAGCATGGAAGAGGATCCTGAACTGCAAGCAATACACATTTGGAAACTGACAACCTCTTCTGCTGCAAAATGTGGATGCATGTTTGTATCAAAGCAAAAATTTACTCCACCAAACTGGACTTTGACCTCATTGGCCCTATCCAATACATCCCAAATGAAATAGCACACAAAACAGTATAAAAAGACACGCAAAATAAAATCCTTAGCAGATGATTTTGCTCCCATGTCAGGGGAAAAAAACATGTTCAAAAGGAAGAGATTTGCAATCATGGTAGAAAGTTGGCTACAATCAAGCAAGTTTTAGCTCCGTTGTATTTTGTGCGGGTGGGTGTGGATGGATGGGTGGGTGCTTGTTTGTGTAGAAGTGGCTTTCCTCTAGCATGTGGAAAAAGCAAAGTAAATTAATGCAGAAAGTCAAAGGGCAGCTACTCCAGCTTAGTCACACATCAGCCGTTGCCATGCTGAAGTCTGATAAGAAGAACATTTTTAGAAGTAGGCCATAGGTTGACAGAATTCACATTTTGGATTTGTTACTGTATTAGTCTGTATTGTATTGTATACAGTCTGAGGAAGAAGAAGGTAAATATAGTAATAAAAGGAAGATAAAGTTACCATATTCTGAAAAACAAAAAAGAGGGCATATTTCTTGACTGATTGCTTCAAACAAGCAATCACTATAACAAATCTCATTTTAAATATTCCAACTATTTAAGCTGTGATAATAGCTGCTAACTAGGAATATTCCTAACCTTCCAACTCTAAAAGAGGACATTTTCATCAGTTTTTTTTAAGAGCCCAAAAGAGGATGAACACACAAAAAAGAGGACATGTCCTCTAAAAAGAGGACATCTGGTAATCCTGCCTAAGACAGCAGCTGAATGGCATTACAGCTCCCTTTCAGAAAAACAACAACATCCAATAGTCAAGTAGGAGCCTGAAGCACCATGAAACTGTGCAATCCCAAACTGTCACGACTAAGTCAACTGAAATCAATGGGTTTGTAGAATCTTTCGGGCTCAAGTGCCATGTTCTACTGGAGAAAGTTTTTCTTCCAGACGTTTCGTTTTTGGCTGTGGAGAACATCCTCAGTGGCGTTGCAGCCAGAGCAGGCGCTCTGACCTTCTTGGCTGCTGTGCATTGAGTGAGGCCAGGGCTGCTGGAGAGCTGCTATTTCTAGGCTGGAGGGGGTGTGGTGAAAGGGTTTGTGGATGTGCCCATTGTTTGGTGGGGCTTCCTGGAAGGGTAGTGATAAGGAAACTGGCTGTTGAATGTGACCATTGTTCTGTGTTAATTGCTGGGAGGGTTGGAAGGGGTGTGAAGAAACGCAGCTGAGAACGAAACGTCTGGAAGAAAAACTTTCTCCAGTAGAACACGGCACTTGAGCTCGAAAGATTCTACAAACCCTAATGATGTTACCAGCCGTGAAAACCTGAAATCTTTGAAATCAATGGGTTTAGGAGTAACTGTGCTTAGGAGGGCACTGGAAGATTCAAATTCAGCAGTGGAAATAACAAGGAGATTTGTGACTAATGAAGTAATTTTATTTATTATTTCAATTTCTACACCACCGCTCCCCACAAAATGGGACACAGAACAGTTCACAACAGTATAAAGCAGACATAATAAATATAGTTAAAATAGTATAAAAAACAAACAACTCACAACTGATAATGGTGGATCCAGCATTAAACCCCCTAATACATTCAATGGGGAAAGGCCTGTCAGAAAAGCTTGGCCTTACAGGCCCCACAGAACCTAGGGAGGTCCCACAGAGCCCAGGTCTCATCTGAGGGCATTCCACCAGGACAGGGCTATGATTGAAAAAACCCTTACCCTGTTGGATGACAAACATGCAACCCATTGTCCGACACCACCAGTAGGTCACCAGATGACAATGACAGCTGTTGTGGGGGGCTGTAAGGGGGAATTATGAAAAAATGCCTTTCCTGCTAGAGCAGTGTTTCCCATTTACAGGGTTGCAACCCGGCACCGGACCACAGAAGCCTCAATACCAGGTCACAAGAAAAGCCAAAGCTCTGCTCTGCTTCCTTCCTTCTCCCGTCTCTGTGTTGTGCAGAGACAAGCTAGCCTTGAAGACTGACACAGGCTGCAAAGCCTGAGCTCCAATTGGCTTCCTTCTTCCCCCCATCTCTGTGTTGTGCAGAGAGGAGCTGGGCTGCCTCTCCCTCCTTCTCCTCCCCTCCCAGTGTTTGAGAGAAAAGCTGGCGTCCACTGGCACTTTAGACCCATGAAGTGTTCTTCAAGGTATGAGCGTTCGTGTGCCTTGCAGTATGTTCTTTTGGAGATATATCCCTGGGAGGCCTGGGTGGCAAAAAAGGGGTGGATGTTTTTTTCAGGCAGGAGGGGCGGGGAGTGGGCATTCCAGTAGCTAATTTTTTTTTTTTTTTTTTACCAAATGACCCCTGGGCAGAATTGTTGCTGGCTGGGGTCATCTGGTAGTGAGTAAGGCTTTTTTTTTTCTTTGCCCCCCCCCCCCTTCTTTCTTTCCCTGCAATTTCTGTATTCTTGGTGCTGTGGGGAAGGAAGGGAAGCAACAGTGGGAGGACTTCTAGTACCCTGGCACCACTCGTGGACATTCGGGTGCTTTTTGGGCACTCTGTGAGAGAATTTTGGACTGGATGGTCCACTGGCCATGGCTTCTCTTATGTTCTTTCTTTCCATGTCTTTTCTTTCCATGTCTTTTCTTTCTATGTCTTTCCTTTCCTTTCCTTTCCTTTCCTTTCCTTTCCTTTCCTTTCCTTTCCTTTCCTTTCCTTTCCTTTCCTTTCCTTTCCTTTCCTTTCCTTTCCTTTCCTTTCCTTTCCTTTCCTTTCCTTTCCTTTCCTTTCCTTTCATTTCATTTCATTCTTTCCCTCTTTTTTTTCTTTCCTTTCATTTTTACTGGGTGAAACTTTTCTGTTCATCATAGTGTTGTTGCAAACAAAGGAGCTTTGCCAATAAAAAGTTGGCACCTCCAGTTGTAGCCAGCTGGCCTTTCTATGAAATTTCTGTGTGGGTGAGTGAGAGGTGTGGGGCAGAAAGAGATTATTGGAGATTACTACTGTATAGCTCAACAGCACTGGAAGTGATGATACTATGAGTTGGCACCATTCTGCTGGTTCTGCTTTTAACAGCTCTGACACCAAAATTAAACTCCTCCAGTAGATATTTAAAAGGATGAAAGAAGTTCACTGGCTAAATATCTGCACAACAGGTTGCTTTTAAAGGCATGAGAAACACAGCCAGTAAAAAGCTGCAAGCCCCTCATAAATATCCTTTTTGGGATAACTGCACACAGCAATGCAGTCCCCTTGAATACAGTAAAAAGCTGCAAGCCCCTCATAAATATCCTTTTTTGGGATAACTGCAGAAAAGCTTGTATGAACTTTATATAACTTGAAATGAATTCATTAATTGCAGTACAATTCTCTGCTAACTTTTACAGCAATTTCCCAGTGTTTTAGCCAAGGAAAAGTATGAAAAATAGCTGTCAAAAGATTTCTTGAAACCAAGCAAGCTTGGTTGTAGCTTGAGGAAGGGTTCCAGTAGTAGCAACTGAAGGAAGGGCCTACTAAATCTGTCAGCATATTTTGAGTTAGAGCAGCTGCCAGGCCCCAGTGTGGGTGGTACACAGTGCTGGCATTCCTGATGGCAATGGAAACAGCATTCCCAACTGCATACACTGGCCAGTGCTGTTGAGGAAGGATGGGTAGGTGGTGCAGGCAATTGATCATGGGCATTAGGAGTGCTTGGAAGCTGTAGAAGAACATACAAACATATAGGTGCATGCAAATGTGGGGGTGGAAGAGAGGACCCTGAGAATGTATGAAAAAGTTGCAGACCACCCACTTTCCATCCGCATTTTGAAAATGAATTTACTTCTGAAGAAGAGGCAGGTTTGGGGGAGTGCTCTGGAAGTGACATCACAGTAAAAGGTGGAGTTTTGGTTCAGTGTGCCTTGGAGGTGACATCACTTGGCCCTTGACCTGGAAGTGACACCACAGGAAATGACATAATTCCTGTCTGCTGGCTCCACCCCCAAAGTCTCCTGGCTCCACCCCTGAATTTTAGTGGGCCATGAAGGAGAAGTGTAAAAAAACACCAGGCTACGGGGGGGAAAGGTTGGGAAACCCTGTGCATACTTCACCGGAGCTTTGCATTCTACTTCCTCCCCCCCATTGGCCAATACATGGGAGAGGGAGAGTCACAGGAGAGGACTGACAAATGGGAACCTTAGGGTTGCCAAGTCTAACTCAGATAATAACTGGGGACTTTAGAGGTGGGGCTGGGAGACTTTGGGGGTGGAGCCAGGAGACTTTCCCTAAAATAAATAAATAAAAACACAGCAATGCAGTCCCTTTGAATACAGTCTTCATTTCCTCACCCAAGCAGCTTCAAATTATCTCTCTCTCTCTCTGTGTGTCTCTCTCTCTCACTCACACACACACACACACACACAGAGAAGCAAAAATAAAACAGTTTGCAATCCCACACTTGTGTGGTCTCACTGGGGCAATTTACTCATGAGTTGCTGAACTTCCAATAACAGGGAAACCAAAGGCTCAAGTTTACCCTTTACTATGCAAATGATCTCTGAAAAACTTGTACAACAAACAGAGGGTCTGGGCTGCTTTCACAATTACTGGGAGCAGCCACGTTGTTCTGCCTGCTCACCCCGCCCCCATTCAGCCTTAAAGACACAGACACACCATCCAAAAAGGAAGCCTTTGCAAGCTTTCTCTTAGAAGAAGATATTGGATTTATATTCTGCCCTACACTCTGAATCTCAGAGTCTTAGAGTGGTCCCTTACCTCCCCCCCCCCACACACACACAACAGGCACCATGTGAGGTAGGTGGGGGTGGGAGAGCTTTTACAGCAGCTGCCCTTTCGAGGACAACTTCTGTGAAAGCTGTGGCTGACCCAAGGTCATTCCAACAGGTGAAAGTGGAGGACTGTGGAATCAAACTCGTTCTCCCAGATAAGTGTATGTGCACTTAAGCACTACACCAAACTGGAAAGGCGCATGGTGGCTGTGGGGGAGGGGGTTCCCCGGCCGGCCAGTTGACCGGGGGCAGGAAGGAGCCTGGGAAAGTGGGAGAACCCCCGCTGGGACTTGGGGATTGGCAAGCCTAAGGAACCTACAGTGCCCTCTTGCAGCCAAATGATCACCACTTGATGTTTTATTCCAATCAGCAGCTCTTGTGGTGGTGGGGGGGGGTTGGGGGGACATAGATTACAACTAGGGGAGGAAGGCATTTGTAGGGAAGAACCAGCTAAAAGGGGAAGGGATCACCCCCCCCCCCCCCTTGTTTGCTTGCCAATGGGGATATGCAACAACAAAAAAAGTAAAATTCAGATTCAGGGTATTCAGGGGCAAAAATATTCAGGGGGCAAATATCCCTGAATATCAGATTCAATGGCTGAATCTGATTTGGGAAATATTCGGTTATTCCTGATCATATGGCTCCATTATGCCCTATGGGCCATTGAAGTCAATGGCAAAACATAGGGTATAATGTATGGGGGTTAAGGGATGGAGGTTTGATCAAGAGGCACCAAATTTGCAGGGCAGCTGCAGGAGCCACTCCCCCACAGACCCCCCCAAGTTCCAAAAAGATTGGACTATGGGGTTCAATTCTAGGAGCATCCAAAGAGGGTGCCGCATCCCACCATTTCTCCCTATGGGCCATTGAAGTCAATGGCAAAACATATAGGATATAATGTATGGGGGCTGGAAGGAAGCGGGTTTGAGGGAGAAGCACCACATTTGCAAGGCATCTGCAGGTGCCTGTCCCCACCAGAACCCCCCATGTTTTTTAATTAAAATTTTATTACTGAACCCTCATGTTACAAAAAAATTGGACCAGGTGGTTCAATCCTAGGGGCACTCAAAGAGGGTCATTGTTCCCTATGATGGGGGAAAAAGCAGTTTTCCCACTGTAATCACTGTGGAA
Source organism: Heteronotia binoei (assembly GCF_032191835.1). NCBI lineage: Eukaryota > Metazoa > Chordata > Lepidosauria > Squamata > Gekkonidae > Heteronotia > Heteronotia binoei. The sequence goes on from NC_083227.1 coordinate 151,040,578, forward strand.
ACTTGACTTGGGGGGAGGGGGTTTGAGGGAGAGGCACCAAATTTGCAGTGCAGCTTCAGGCACCTCTCCTCCACAGAACCCCCGAATTCCAAAAAGACTGGACCAGGGAATCCAGTTCTAGGAGCAGCCAAAGAGGGTCATTGTTCCCTATGATGGGGGCAGGGAGAAGCAATCTGTCAGTTTTCCCACTTGTAATCACTGTGGGAAAAGTGACTCTGGGGTGGAGGAGCTTCGAGGGAGAAGCACCAAATTTGCAGGACAGCTTCAGGAGCCTCTCCACCACAGAACCCCCAGCTTCCAAAAAGACTGGACCAATGGTCCAGTTCAATGGGCACCCAAAGAAGGTGCCCCATCTATGTTGGGTAAAACTAACCCAGGCAGCAGTCAGAATCTCCGAGAGGATCTTTGCAGTCAAACCCCAATCCTCCCCACCAGCCACCAAACCAAAAGGACTTCAAGGAAAGACTACACAACACAACAAAACAACACCCCAGCAGCAAGACCCCCCCCCCCAGCAAAAAGCACAGAAATACAACTGTTTGCAACAAAACACAACACAAAAACACAACAAACACCCACGCCCACCACCAATCCCCTAGCAATCGGAAGGAATAAAACAGTAGAACTTTAAAAAACCGAACCTGCACAAATCACAACACTGCAAATCGAAAATCAGCAGAGCACTGGCCACTAGCCAGGTCAACAAACCCGCAATACACTACCAGCTTCAGCAACATAGCTGTTCTTATCTTCAGAGTCTTATATCCCATTACACCGCACAGAATATCCAATAATTAAATCATCTCCTTTAACAATCAGATATAGCGCCATACAAACCCACTTCACAGTGCTGGATCTTAAGATATTAAAATAGGTATAAAATACACAGCAGCATTTCAGAATGCCAGTCATAATTTGGCTGGTGGCCTGGCACATCAATCCATGCAGTTAAAGGCACTTCATTCCATAAAAGTTAAGGTGCCAACGTGCATGTAGCTGGCTGCAGAACTGTAGTTTTTGACTTTGTGTGTGGCTCTTTCATACTTGGGACTTCCTGTAGTTCCAGCTCCTCGGTTTGCACTCGTTCGAAGTAGGAAACAAGATGGAATCTCCTTATATTTTTGTCAGAGATTCAGAGCCTTTTGAGATTCTATTTCCAGCACATTTATAGGAAACTGCTTTTTCAAAATCCATTGTGGGAATATAAGGTTTTGATTAATTAGCGTTTGCCGTTTCCTTTTCTGGACTTGTTAAATAATCTTTATCATAGTGGTTGACCTGAGGATCGATGATAATAAGCACCAAGTGCTTTACAAAATGGATTTTACATTGTGTATAATACGGACAAATCTTGTTGCACAACAGTGAATACAGTGTTGGTCTCTATTCAGGGGTGGCCAACGGTCGCTCTCCAGATGGTTTTTTTTTGCCTACAACTCCCATCAGCCCCAGCCAGCATGGCCAATGTCACATTTGTTAAAGGTTATTGCAGGGCTTTTTTTTTTTGTAGAAGCAGCCCAGCAGGAACTCATTCACATATTAGGCCACACCCCCTGACACCAAGCCAGCTGGAACTGTGTTCCTGCTCAAAAAAAAAAAAAGCCCTGGCTATTCATAGCATTTGCAGGCACAGTGATAGAGCAGTAAGCGTGCACTAATGTGAAAGAACTCACATAACTCTGGACTTTAGGGTTGCCAATCCCCAGGTGGGGGCAGGGGATCCCCCGGTTTGGAGGCCCTCCCCCGCTTCAGGGTCGTCAGAAAGCGGGGGGAGGGGAGTGAAATGTCTGCTGGGAACTCTGTTATTCCCTATGGAGATTTATTCCCATAGAAAATCATGGAGAATTGATCCGCGGGTATTTGGGGCTCGGGGGGGGCTGTTTTTTGGGGTAGAGGCACCAAATTTTCAGTATAGCATCTAGTGCCTTTCCCCAAAATACCCCCCAAGATTCAAAAAGATTGGACCAGGGGATCCAATTCTATGAGCCCCAAAAGAAGGTGTCCTATCCTTCATTATTTCCTATGGAAGGAAGGAATTGAAAAGGTGTGTTGTCCCTTTAAATGTGGTGGCCAGAACTCCCTTTGGAGTTCAATTATGCTTGTCACAGCCTTGATCTTGGCTCCACCCCCAAAGTCTCCTGGCTCCACCCCCAAAGCCCCCAGATATTTCTTGAATTGGACTTGGCAACCCTACTGGACTTATAAGTCAAATGCCCTAGGTACCTAGTATGGTGGTCATATAAAAGAACAGGGGAGATGAGAAAGATTCTTGAGTCTGACCTCTGCTGGGACCTGTTTGTGTCTCTGGGGGCTGCCACTAAAGATATGAACCACTGGAAGCTAGCATGGAGAGAGAGAAGTTTGAGTTACAAAGATTCATCGAGGCTGGGGGTTTAATATAAGTTAGGGGTCAGGAATTGAACAGAGGTAAGGCACTCCATGAGTGTTGCCTGGTGCCACTGAAAGGATACTGAACTTAATTATTTATTACCTTGTATCCTACTTCTTTTCTGAACAGTTCAGGGCAGTATACATTGGTCTCTCCTGCTCCATTTTACCAGCACAGCCATTTAAGGTAAGTTAAACTGAGAGTGTGTAACTGACCCAAAGTCATCCAGCAAGCTTCCCTGGCAGAGTGGGGATTTGGAACTGACTCTCTTAGGATAAAAGGAAGTCCTTCTTCACCCAAAGGGTGATTAACATGTGGAATTCACTGCCACAGGAGGTGGTGGCAGCCACAAGTATAGCCATCTTCAAGAAGGGTTTAGATAAAAATATGGAGCACAGGTCCATCAGTGGCTATTAGCCACAGTGTATGTGTGCATATAAAAATTTTTGCCACTGTGTGACACAGAGTGTTGGACTGGATGGGCCGTTGGCCTGATCCAACATGGCTTCTCTTATGTTCTTATGTTCTTAGATCCTAGTCTGAAACTCTGGCTGCTACACCAAGCTGAAAAGCTGGCGCTTTCGTGACAAAAGTTTTGATCTTGCCAAAGTGGTTTTAATATGAGGAAGTGTGTGTGTGGGGGGGGGGGGGGGAAGCAGAGCACATGCACTGCAAATTAGGACAAGACCAAGGGACGAGGAGTGCTAACAGTCTCCTCTGTAACTACATTGCTTTTCAGCTGAGCAGTGTTTAGCGTAATTGTCCTCTTTTATCAGCAACAAAAGATGATTTGTGAGCTATAGATTCAAACTGTATGAAATCGCCAGCTGAGTCTCCATCTTATTAGATGAAGAGAGGATGAAAGTTTTTGGATCCAGTTCTTTCACAGTCCTCCATTTCTCTAGAGTTTGCATGTGTACATTTGCACATACAGTTAAAAAGACTGCTTGGATCAAAGAACTTGGATATTGAGAAGCGCACCATACTGCTGCCTTTCCCATGTTTAACTCAAGATTTCCCATGTTTTTCCATGCATTTCCCATGTATAACTATGTCTCAGTGTTGCCATGCATTGAACTGACAACTGGAGATGCAGTCATAAGGCAAGAGATGCAGAGCAGGGTGTCTGTATATGCCCACAAAAAATGTTCTGAGAAATATGGCTCAATGGTAGACCATCTGCTTTGAATGCCGAAGGTACCAGGTTCAGTTCCTGACATCTCCAGATAAAGAATCTTGGGGAGCATCTCCCGAGAAAGGCCTTTTTGCCCAAGAATTTGGAGACCCAGCTGTGATTAAACTATGCTCGTGGGGCCAGCGGACTGTGAGAGTACAAGGCTGCTTTATGTATTTGTTAAACCCCCTGTGGAGAAACTCCGAGGAGGGCAGGGTAGAATAGGGTCTGCAGGCTAGAGGACGCACGTTCCACCACACCTCCACCTGTCAGGATTTTAAGTGACATCAAATTCAAGCTGACTGTGGTAAGAAGCAAGATTTGGCTACGACTGAAAAGTTTGTCCTCAGTGGAGCAACAGGGTATGAATCTTTTAAATAAAGCGATAAATAAGTCAGAAAAGTGTAGCAATCCCATTTGGAAATGAAGGATTGTTCATTTTTAAAAACGCAGAGAAGAAGCTTTGCTAGCGAAGTGCTTTTGTTCCAGAGCATCCCCCTATGCATGTGCAGGTCACTGCGATCCTATGAAAGTCTCTTTTATCCAAATATCTAGTCCATTAACTTCACACAGATTTTGAAAGTGCTTTAAATATCCGGTTTTAAGCTAAAACACTTTCCCGACAGGAGTCTGCCCTCCCCACGCAGTTGCCATTGCGAAGAGCAAACATACCCAGCAGGCAGATCCTTCCAGATAGCAATTTAAGTTCTCAAAAAGTCCAGCTAGACCCATTCCAGAGGTAGTTTTGAGTAAGGCTCTTCCAATAGTGACAGAGTTCTTTTAAGAATAGTCAATGTGAAAGTGCTTGATTCCCTGGGTATACTGCATGTTTCTGGTTATTTGGTTGTTATGGATGCTCTATAGGGTTTCTTAATAAATGAGTTATTTACATCTGAGATGGGCAAAAAGGCAAATTGACTAAAGACAAATGGTTTAAAAGGGCACATTATGTGAAAGTCAGATTTATACGGTTTCGGTGGCTTTAGGTTTTTTGAGAATCACATTGGATTCTGCAACATTTTAGGAAGGTTCTGTAAGGGGGTGGTGGTGTTATACTGACATATTAATTATAGTTAGATGGGGCTGTTCAGTTTCCAGGCAGGGCTTTGATAAAATCAATGAAAAACAAGACCTCATTCCTCTTAAACTAACAGAAATGTTCATAATTCTGCCTCCAGTTCCACATGCATTTCAGTATTTGTAAATGCTTAATGTCAGACGTATAAGCTGAATAAGAGCCATTTTTTTTAGTCCAGTGTTTACTGCCTTAGATTTAGCACCTCCCTTAAAGAAAGTTGTGTGGAAAAATAGTCAAGTCAAGTCAGCCTTTATTGGCATAAAAATAACGGCACACATTAATATAGTATAAAACAATAACCATGGGGAAAGGAAGCAACAACAGGGAGAGGCTGCGGCCCTCATGCTGTGTCTATAGCTCTTCTGTGGGCATCTGGTTGGCAGCTGTGGGAAACAGAACACTGCACCCACCGTGCAATCTTGTGTAGAGTATAGGGTTGCCAAGTCCAATTCAAGAAATATCTGGGGACTTTGGGGGTGGAGCCAGGAGACTTTGGGGGTGGAGACAGGAGACATCAGGGGTGGAGCCAAGATCAAGGCTGTGACAAGCATAATTGAACTCCAAAGGGAGTTCTGGCCATTACATTTAAAGGGATGGCACACCTTTTCAATTCCTTCCTTCCATAGGAAATCATGAAGGATAGGGGTACCTTCTTTTGAGGCTCATAGAATTGGACTCCCTGGTCCAATCTTTTTGAAACATGCGGGGTATTTTGGGGAGAGGCACTAGATGCTATACTGAAAATTTGGTGCCTCTACCCCAAAAAACAGCCCCTCCAGAGCCCCAGATACCCGCAGATCAATTCTCCATTATTTTCTATGGGAATAAATCTCCATAGGGAATAATAGAGTTCCCAGCAGACATTTCCCTCCCCTCCCCCCGCTTTCTGACGACCCTGAAGCGGGGGAGGGTCTCCAAACCGGGGGATCTCTTGCCCCCACCTGGGGATTGGCAACCCTAGTAGAGTAACTGCATAGGATTGCACTGTAAATGGACCATTGGCCTGATCCAGCATGACTGCTGTTACGTTCTCGTGTAAGGATATATTTATGGATGAGTTTAAGAAGACTCTATGAAAGGAAAGTGCAACAAAGGATTAATTATAAATGACCTTAAGTAAGTGTGATTCTTTTTTGGCTGTTGTTTGTTATATAAGGGCTAAGAATGTTAATAGCCCTTATATTAAACACAATGTATTAAAGACATATAATTAAATAAAATATAATAGTTCCTATATTAAAAGTAATATGTCTACCCACTGAGTAGTTGGATAGTGTTAGATCTGAATGGTTGCCAGGTGGGCCACCCATGGAAGATGGGGGGAGGGGAGTATGGTTGCCAGATCCAGGACAGGAGACTCCTGAAGATTTGGGGATGGAGCCTGGGGAGGACAGGAATCTCAACGGGATACAATGCCATCGTCTCCACCCTCCAAATCATCCATCATCTTCAGGGGCACTTATCTCTGTAGTCTGGAAATGAACTATAATTCTAGGAGATCTTCAGGCCCCACATGGAGGCTGCCATCCCTAAATCTGTCCCCTAGGGTAAAGAATTTGGTTATTTCTGCTTTAGGGTTGCCAATCCCCAGGTGGGGGCAGGGGATCCCCCAGTTTGAAGGCCCTTCCCCCGCTTCAGGGTCGTCAGAAAGCGGGGGGAGGGGAGGGAAATGTCTGCTGGGAACTCTATTATTCCCTATGGAGATTTATTCCCATAGAAAATCATGGAGAATTGATCCACGGGTATCTGGGGCTCTGGGGGGGGGCTGTTTTTTGGAGTAGAGGCACCAAATTTTCAGTATAGCATCTAGTGCCTCTCCCCAAAATACCCCCCATGTTTCAAAAAGATTGGACCAGGGAGTCCAATTCTATGAGCCTCAAAACAAGGTACCCCTATCCTTCATGATTTCCTATGGAAGGAAGGAATTGAAAAGTTGTGCCGTCCCTTTAAATGTGATGGCCAGAACTCCCTTTGGAGGTCAATGATGCTTGTCACAGCCTTGATCTTGGCTCCACCCCCAAAGTCTCCTGGCTCCACCCCCAAAGTCCCCAGATATTTCTTGAATTGGACTTGGCAACCCTATTCTGCTTTCAGTTACTTTACTGCCTTCATATGTCAGACCAGGCTTTAGGTCTAGAATTAACCCCGAGTCATGGAGGCTTTCTTTGGCAGAGACAGGCACACTAGATGCATGGAATTCAGAGTGGTATCAATTTAGGGAGCATTATTTGCTCTGGATTTGTTTTTAAAGCCAGAAGCATCTTTATTCTATGAACGAGCTCTCATTCTTTCAGCAAAAGCTTTTCCTCAGATGCGGAACTTTTTTTTCTGGAAAAAGAGGTGCCAGGACTATCAAGAGGGAAGTGAAGGAGAAGCACACAGGTGCCCCTCGTGACCTTTTAAAACATTTTTTGATAATTTTGTTTCTACAAAGAGGTTCCAGAACTCTGTTCCTCCACGTTCCCCCAGGGAAAAAAAAGCCCTGCTCAGATGTTAGAAACTTGTGGGTTTAAAAAAAACCCAAAACTTTAAGAGGGGGCAAATTAGTGCTGTGAACGAGGCAATACGTCTACTACCACATCCTGTAAAGCTCAGGAGGAATGTATACCTTTATCATTTGAGAGGGTGGGTTTCCTACCACATGTGTGCCTACCTACTATTTATTGTGAAAGAGGTTATAAGAGTCTGATGTCAGTTCACAGTTGTCTTGTTATAGTATTGAGCACTTGGATTGCTGTTTTCATAGCCATCAACTTTTCACATGATCTGCTACTAATGTTCATGCAAAGAAGAAGAAGATATTGGATTTATATCCCGCCCTCCACTCCGAAGAGTCTCAGAGGGGCTCACAATCTCCTTTACCTTCCTCCCCCACAACAGACACCCTGTGAGGTGGGTGGGGCTGGAGAGGGCTCTCACAGCAGCTGCCCTTTCAAGGACAACATCTGCCAGAGCTATGGCTGACCCAAGGCCATGCTAGCAGGTGCAAGTGGAGGAGTGGGGAATCAAACCAGGTTCTCCCAGATAAGAGGCCAAGAAGGGGCACATGCCACACAGCATCCCAGGCTCCTCATCTGTTTTTGTTCTACTTCCTCTTTTTTGCATGCAGAATTTGCTTCCTCGTTAAAGAGTGAGAAGCTTTTGTGCAACTGTTTCAGACAAGCTGGCCCATGTTTTGCCTTCCCCCTCCTGGTCAGTTTATTCAGTGTCATTTGCATAGTTTGTCAATTACATCTGTTGTTTAGGAGCTGAAGCTTGCTGTTGCAGGATCCCAAGGTCTTTACAAGCTCATCTTCTGGTTTTATTTTAATTTATCAAGGGACATATGGGTTCAATTGTGCAAATCCTTTGTTTAATTTTCTTAATGACAACATTGGAACTGCAGTGCTGAGAGGAAGAACTTTAGATATGAATGCCTTTTATCCAAAAAGTGAATTCAGAGATCTAAGAATTATCTTCATTGCTGGTTTCAACTCTTAGACAAGAAGCCTGGAAGTCAATGTATATATGTATGTATATATATTGTGCTTGCAATAGAAACCTAGGTCTAAATCCCCTGGGGATGCAAGTGCTCCTTGATGACCTTGGCCCTCCACTGTTAGGGTGAATTCCAAGATGAAAGCATTGCTTCTAGCAAGTTGTAGCTGGGCTGGCATATATGGTAAGGGCTGGTTCAAACTCTTTTATCACCCCAAGGCACACCTGTTGTCTCCTCTAACATTGTCCATCACCTCTTGCACCATCTATGGCCAGGAAAAAATTGATCCCTTGCAATACCTCCTGGATATGCCACACCAATCAGTCACTTGGGTGCCTGGGCTGAAGAAGAAGATATTGGATTTATATCCCACCCACCACTCCGAAGAGTCTCAGAACAGCTCACAATCTCCTTTACCTCCCCCCCCCCCACAGCAGACACCCTGTGAGGTAGATGAAGATATTGGATTTATATCCCGCCCTCCACTCCGAAGAGTCTCAGAGCAGCTCACAATCTCCTTTACCTTCCTCCCCCACAACAGACACCCTGGGAGGTGGGTGGGGCTGGAGAGGGCTCTCACAGCAGCTGCCCTTTCAAGGACAACCTCTGCCAGAGCTATGGCTGACCCAAGGCCATGCTAGCAGGTGCAAGTGGAGGAGTGGGGAATCAAACCTGGTTCTCCCAGATAAGAGTCCGTGCACTTAACCACTACACCAAACTGGCTCTCTGGAGAACTGGACCTGAATGTCTGGTGTTCAGCAATGATCGGATGTCTGGATGCTGAGAAAGAAGAGTTATTCCCAAAGTGGCAATTTCAGCTCAGAACTGAAATCCTGTTCAAGCAGTGGTGCAGCATGGAGTCAGTGGCGGTAATTCTTTCATTCATCAAATTCAACATAACTCAGGCAAAGATATCAGCAGCAGTTTCCTCATCGTGCCAGCACTCAGCCTTTCAACAACGCTCTTGTTCAAAGTCCTCGCAGCAAAGGAGTAATTGGATTTAGACCTGTGAATGTGAGTGCGAAGAGCGGAAAGCATTATGGGAACATGCAAAGACTTATTCAAGGTCAGGAATGAATGATAATTGAAACGAAGCTCAATATGGCAAGAGTATTAGTGTGAACACACTTTCAGATTGGGTTATGTGTGTTTTTCTGAGTGCTTTGGTAATGGGTGATGTTCATCATGGAACACTTGTAAATTTCTAGATATGATCTGTTCACAAGATGACAAAGCCGAATGATTGCCCAATTAACGCTGTAAGCCAAAATGCCCTCAAAAGAGGTTGGGGAATTAACAGGTGGGCAACTATGGCTGAAAAGGATCTAGAATCTATATATACATGATTCGACTTCCAGAAATTCTTACTAAATTTAAGGAGGACACTCACTAAGTAAAACAATTATGCTTTTATTACAGAAAACTATAGAACACACATACAAGGTAATGGATACATGTAACACACATACAGACCTAATAAAATAGAGAGAGAGATACAGAGGTAACAAGAATGGATGAACAGAGTGATAATTACTGATCGTAGTCTTCGAGGAAGGCTCCAATGGCGATGAAGGAGGGAGATGGGGGAAGGGACCGTCAATTGATCAGATATCGGGGGTGTATGTAAACAGCAGGATTGGGGTACTGTAAGATGTACACCTATGGGAATTTGGGTCAGAGGTTATAAGGACTACCTTGAGCCCTTAGGGGGTAGGAGGTGCAGGGGCAGATGACAGGTGGTCAGCTGGTACATGACCTCAGGAAAAAGGGAGGTTACGCAATGATCATAAGGGCCAGTTTATTCGGGGTACCTGATTGGATGCCCATATCTGGCCAATGAGCTGACCTGGCCCCGGTTACCTGATTGGGTTTCCAGGTAACAATGGGCAAGGGGGAGGCTCCAGTATGACAGTTAGGGCAAGGCATGGGTGGAGGTATTGGGTGGAGGTGATTAGACAAGCTATCCAAACATACCTATAAGTGACAATAGAGAGTCAAATTGATACCTAAAATGACACCCAATTTATACAAAGAACTCTGGCTCTGAGTTTAGCTGTTCTTCCTCTTCTTTACTCCTCTACTGGCACCATCTTTTGTCTTGGGTTCTGCTGGACAAAGGCTTAGGCAGTTTGGCAGGATCCACGCCTAAGATAAGCTTGATTGCCTTATGCAGAAGTGACAGCTGTTGGATACGTGAGCCTCTCGCTTCGCTGTCATGGAGTCTGGCACTGCAGGAAGATGGTCGCTGATGATATTAGCCTACCAATTGATGATGTTAGCCTACCATTGATGATGTTAGCCTGGCTTTCGTGGTCAAGGCTGGAAACCGCTTGTCCGGACAGTTCCTGGCGGCGCAATTTCTTCCACTGCAATGGCCGAGATGGTACATGCACGGAGCGGCCGGAAACCCATCTGTACTTCTGGCTAGCACTCTTCCAGAAATATAGAGTGCCGTTGTAATGCTGAGGCTGTTAGTACTCACATAAGTCTCTTGTACTCTGGTAGATAAAACCCACATTTCTCGGCAGATGTGTGTGAGTTGAATCTCCAGGTACCCTGGCAACCAAACGGGTGATTGCGACGTCCGTATATTACTGAAATTAGGGGTCTTTTGCTCACAAAACAAATGCCTTCCAATCAAAATAATCCAATCTGTTTTAATCATATATTTGCTAGGACAAGTGTTGACTTCATTTTTAGATGATAGGTTCTGCATTTTCCTGAAAAAGCGGCAGTGAAAAATGTACCTTGCAGTAAATTTTGTTCGCTGAAATACCCATGAGAGAATTTTGAAAATACATTAATGCATAAAGAGGGGAGTGTCATGACACCTCTACAGAAGTTTGGTGTCCAGTGGCTTAGACCATATTGTCTCTCTTGCTCAGTTTTAGTTCTTTGCTGTTGCGGAGTAACAATCTCCCAAATGGTAGAAGCAAAGTTAGCTTCATTTAGGAGATTGTACAGATGTGCACAGAGGCAGGGTCCAGACCGGCAGCTTTAGGTGCACGGGAGGCATCTCAAATTGGGCTGGCTCAAAATGACTGAATCCCGATCAGGCGCTCTCATGCGAGTCACTGCACGGGAGGCACTTTGGTGCAGTCAGACAGTTGTCGTGCACCACCCCCTTGGTGCAGTTTGGTTTTCTTTTCTCCATATATTTTTAGTGGTCATGTGCATATGCGCTCATGCACTCTGGGCAGTTTTTAAAGGAAAGAATACCGGCGAGCACCTAAAGTGGATTGGCAGGTTCACACCCCCAATCTGCCTCACTTGTGTGTTCCCGCGTTCATACTCCAGAAAGGCAGGTGGCATGCGGTGCTAAGATTTGCTAACAACTTTGAAAGTGGTAGCTTTTTGAGTCGTAGCTGAGATGCCTAAGGATGAGGTGAATATGGGAGCAGGATGGGAGGCAGATGTGTGTGTTTGGATTTGATTTTTTGATCCATCTACAATCCATCCCTGTGTTGGCTTAAAGTGCTGGTCTGGACCCAGCCAGGGTGTCTTTGTCTATCATTTTTTTATTCGTTGGAAGCCCACAGATAAGAGACTAATTTTCATAAAATAAGTTTCACAATTTTCATCTTACCTTCTGAACATTGAATGCTGTATGTCCCTATCCTCTCTAGTGAAATATACCCACAAAGGCCTGAAACGCACTATCTGAAGGCCTGAAACACACTGCCCAAGATGAAAAGTTTCAGCAATATGCTAGATCTTGTCATTCTGATTCTGAGGTCTCCAAGGATTTCAAAGCACTTAGTTACGGAGTCCAAGGCACATTAATCCTATTGTTATATCAGTTTAGCTAGGTCAATGGCTATCATGGGTTCTATTAGTTTCAGTACTGGATCATTGTGTCATCAGAGCAGGTCAGGCAACAACATCAACAAGATGGGGCAACCTGAGACACAGGACAAGAAGGCAAAAGTGAAGAGGGTGAAGAGAATCTCAAGACTGCCAGGAGAGAGGTTTAGTGGCCTTGATGGCTTTTGAGAATGCTGAGCCTTTTTCAGAATGCAACACAGTTTATAGAATATCAAAAACTTCCAACAAGATTACAGCAGATCAGTGGTCAATCACCTTGTGATAGTCCTCTAATGCTTTTATTTGCCGTAGTTGTTAAATATCCTTTCATCATGCTTATGGTGGGTTATACCATGAAGACCATGTAGAGTGAACTCTTCATTCTCCAGGAGAGAAATTGATAAAATGGCTACGTATCTTGACAGGCCTACAAATGTCTCTAGAGTATCCCGGAGAATTGGAAAGAAAAAATATACAAGCCCATACATGTGTTGATCGCTATCATGACCCTAGGATACATGCCATTGAACAAATGATGTCAGAGTTGTTTTAGGTTGTAAAAACTGTACATGTATCTCCTGGCGGTTGTCAGTGCCTCATAAACATGTCATCTGAAAGAAACCCAGGAGTATGATCATAAGGAAGCAATATTTCCCAGAAATAGTTCCAACAGTTAAACTTGCTGGTGGGAATTGTAGCTCTTTTAAATTCCACAAACAATTGCCTTACATCTGGAGAAATATTTCCATCACATGGAGCCAAGTGTCCACAGAGGTTTCCTCATTAAGAGTCAGGATCCATTTTCATCTGAAAGATTTGAAAATAATTTACTGCAACTATTAAAATGTTCACATGCCAATAAGGAAGACCCCCCGTAACCTTGTCTTGCAAATAGTGACCTCTCACATAATCTCCCTGAATTATCCTTACTCTTTGCGTCATGTCCCAAATTGACATAAGCCTTTGACTTGTTCTTATATACACCCCTCCACCCAAGTATTGATTTTAGTAGTGTTGGATGTCTTGTTCTTAAATAACAAGTCTAGGTAGATAGGTAAATAGGTAGGTAGGTAGGTAGGTAGGTAGAACTGTTTTGTAGCAGGAACTCCTTTGCATATTAGGCCACACCCTTCTGATATAGCCAATCCTCCTGGAGCTTACAGTAGGCCCTGTACTTAAAATGCTTTTTCAGTGTTTTCTCCTATAAAGAGCTAGCCTGCTTTAAATGCTGTGTGTTTCCCTTTGTTTTCCCTCTGTGAAATATCCCAGGGTTGGAATTGCTGGTGAAGTTTGCAATATGATGCATCCCAGGTAGAATCCATGATTAATTTTGCACTCAGAGAAAAAAATTTAGTTGGATGGATTAATGTATAAGACCTCTATGATATCTTTCGCATAGGTTTATCTGCTATTGGGAAGCTATTTTTGCCTGCTTCTCCCACAGAATCATTGTACTTTTGTGCCTAGCTTTTCGCTAATCTTTCTCAAACCTGCTTTGCTCCAAAATTTTGGGAAAGATCACAATAAAGCCAGGATGGCTGCTGTGTGTGCATGGGGGCGGGGGGAGGGATTTGGATTTTCCAGCTCATGAGGCTAGGGTTGGGGGGGCACCTGTCTTTGTGGAAACTTAAGTGTGTTATGTACAGTATACACCACAGGCACTTGCTGCATTGTTGGTAATAATGAAGCAATCCCATGAACTTGTTAATGTGCTCTCAGTTAAACATTCAGTGAGCCTCTTCAAGTTGTCTTCTTGCTTAGTTTCTGTTAACTCTTTTCTAGGACCAGCACGTTGCTTGCTCAGCTCTATAGTTTATTAGAGACAGAGATATGCTTTTAAAGATATATATTCGTGACAGGGAGTCTAACCAGTCTCCATCACTTAGTGTATGTACATTACATACTTCATTCTTTGGAAGCATGCGTTTGTCTCCTTCAGATGCTACATATGTAATGGGTAAGGGAGAGAAAGATCAGTATACATTGATGTAACAGACATGTACACATGGTTAGGGTCCCTTGTTGTATCCTTTAAAATGTATGAAAATAGGCATAGTATATACAAGATGTCTAGGGGGAACTGTTTTCCACCTATCATTGTCTAGGGGGCAATGTTTTCTACCTATCTTTGCCAGTCCAGTAAGTTTATACTGTAGGGACTAAAGGGCATCTGTAAGCAGAAATAAATGCCCATAATAACAGAACAAAAAGGTCCAGACAGTAAAAACCAAGTGTTAATCGTCATTTAATTTAATAAGATTTCAGGATTAATTGCAAAGACCATTAACTAGGTAATGTTGCATATATGATTCCGCTGTAGTCTGAGTGACACTCATTGAAGGTTTAAGCTGCTAGTGTTTAATAGCAGGAGTCCCTGACCAAGACGGGAGGGACGGTGGCTCAGTGGTAGAGCATCTGCTTGGGAAGCAGAAGGTCCCAGGTTCAATCCCCGGCATCTCCAAAAAGGGGTCCAGGCAAATAGGTGTGAAAAACCTCAGCTTGAGACCCCGGAGAGCCGCTGCCAGTCTGAGAAGACAATACTGACTTTGATGGACCAAAGGTCTGATTCAGTATAAGGCAGCTTCATATGTTCAAGACTGCAATGCAAAGAGGCTTCTCTGGGTTCTGCTTTGCAAAGATTGTTCCCAGCCAGCTTCAAGAGCACTATGATATTCTATTCATATGGATGGAGCTGGGAGTAGGATGAGTGCCTGGATGGGGCTGAAATGGCAGAGGGTTGCTAATGGCAGTCGAAGGGGGTAGGCATTTTGCAAGAAAATTAAATGTGGCAATTGACACTTAATGACTGGCTGTGTAACCATGGCAGGAGGGGATGGAGGCAATTAGCCTTCTGCATACGAGCCACAGCGATGGAGCACAGTAGTCAGAGCAAAGCACTCATCAACCATTGAAAGTACTGTATTTAACTATTTTAATCCCCCTGACATTACTGATTTAATCAGTTACTCTGCATTCTCTTCTCCGTCTCAGTTTGAGAAATTTATGCATTGTAGATAATAGGAATACAGGAAGTATTTTATTTTGGTAGGAGTCTGTATCAGACCTTTTCCACTTACATCCCCACCCCGCTGATGCTTCTTTTCATCAAAAAAGCCCAGCAGAAACTCATTTACATATTAGACCATATCCCTAACATCGTTGCTTCAAGCCTGGTGGAACATCTCTGCCTTACAGGCCCTGTGGAAATATGGCAAATCCCACAAGGCCCCGGGTGGAATTTGACAGAGAATTCCAGTAGGTTGGGGCTGTTCCACCTGATTGAGAACAACTGGGTATCTATCACTAGCAGATGTTGACCACCAGAGTGCAAGGTTCTGCTGGGGTATACCAGGAGAGGTGGCACCAAAGATACACAGGTCTCTGGCTATTAAGGACCTTAAAGGTTAACGCCAACACCTTGAACCTGATCCGGCATTCCACTGGAAACCAATGCAGCTCTTGCAGCACCAAAGAGATGTGGGTCATTTGCAGCGTCCCTGTATGCAGGGCCAGCTTGCCCACTAGGCAAACTAGGCGGTTGCCTAGGGCACCGGAAGGGTGGGGTCACCGAATTGGGGCTCCCCCCTCCCGGTGCCCCGGGCAAGTGCCTAGTTTGCCTGCCTCCTTCACCCGCCTCCCACGGCCAATGCCACTGCCTGCCCATCCTTTTCCTTCCCTTTTCCTCCCCTGCCCCCCATCGCGTGCCACACCTGGGCCGTACTGGTCGTGACGTGGCATGCTTCTTATCTTTCGGAGAATGCGTTCCCCAAAAGATAAGATGCACACTGCATCGCAGCTGGTACAGCCCTGGCGCAGCGTGCTATGATCACACGGGGGGGGGGGAGGAACAGGAAGGGAAGGGAAGGGAAAGGAAAGGAGGGGCAGGCAGTGGTGCACTATGATTGTGCGGGGGGAGGTGACGGGAAGGAAAGGGGAGGGGTGGGCGCCACAATGTGCTCAGGGGTATGTGACGGAGCATGGTGCTGCATTGTAGCATGGCGGGGGGGGGGGGCTGCCTGGGGTCAGTGCTGCCTGCATGGACCTGAGCCACTGCATTCTGAGCCAGCTGGAGTTTCCGGGTCAGTCACAAGGGAAGGCCCATGTAGAGTGAGTTACAGTAATCCAGTCTGGAAGTGACTGCTGCATCAATTACAGTGGCTAGTTTGGGCAAGACAGGTGGGGGCCAGTTGCCTGGCTTGGCACAGTTGGTAAAATGCCAGCCGGCAATATTGGTGACCTGGGCCTTTGTTGTCAATGAGGCATCCATGATCTCCCCCAAGCTCTGAACAGTAGGTGCTGGTTTTAATGGCACACTGTCAAGAGTTGGGAGCTGGCACCCCACACCAGCATCTCTCTGACTGAGCCACAGAGCCTCCATCTTTGAAGGATTCAGTCTTAACCAGCTCTGCTTCAGCCATCCCACCACAGCCTCCAGATCCTCAAACAGATTAACTGGGATGGCATCCAGCTGGCCACCCATCAACAGATAAAGCTGGGTGTCATCAGCATATTGACAACTCAGCCTGAACCTCCACACCAGCTGAGCAAGGGGGCACATCCAGATGTTAAACAAATTGGAGAGAGGTTAGCCCCCTGAGGCACTCCGCACATCAAGGGGTGCCTGGAGGATATCCTCTTCCCCAGCGCCACCCTCTGTTTCCAGTCCCAGAGAAACAAGGAGAGCCACTTCAGGACAATCCCGTGAACTCCTGCATTGGCACGATAGCGGGCCACAAGATCATGGTCAACCATGTCCAACACTGCTGCAAGGGCAAGTAACATCAGCTCTGACCTGCCTCCATCCAGCTGTCTGTGAAGGGTGGCAAGCAACACAGCTCTCTCATCATTCTATTCCTATGCCAATTTGTATTAAGATGTTCACCTGGTACAATATTATTTATTTATTATGCTATTATTTGGCTTTCTATCCCTCCCTCCCTGCAAGGGGGCTCGGGGGGGGGGGTGTCACAAATAATCAGAAACAATTAAAAACCAATAGTTAAACAATGCAAAACAGTTAAACAATTAAAAGATGGCAAAATGTAATAGAATTATAGAATCATAGAGTTGGAAGGGACCTCCAGGGTCATCTAGTCCAACCCCCTGCACAATGCAGGAAACCCACAAATACCTCCCCCCAAATTCACAGGATCGTCATCGCTGTCAGATGGCCATCTAGCCTCTGTTTAAAAACCTCCAAGGAAGGAGAGCCCACCACCTCCCAAGGAAGCCTGTTCCACTGAGGATTCGCTCTAACGGTCAGGAAGTTCTTCCTAATGGTTGAGCTGGAAACTCTTTTGATTTAATTTCAACCCACTGGTTCTGGTCCTACCTTCCGGGGCCACAGAAAACAATTCCACATCATCCTCTACATGACAGCCCTTCAAGTACTTGAAGATGGTGATCCTATCATATCATAATTTCATAATCATATCAAAATGTCGTAAACATGAGCTCGTAAGCTGAGCAAATAATGTGGAGAGATCAGTGCTCCAAATGGGCAACATTGAACATATGAAGCTGCCTTATACTGAATCAGACCCTGGATCCATCAAAGTCAGTATTGTCTTCTCAGACTGACAGCGGCTCTCAAGCTGAGGTTTTTCACACCTATTTGCCTGGACCCTTTTTTGGAGATGCCAGGGATTGAACCTGGGACCTTCTGCTTCCCAAGCAGATGCTCTACCACTGAGCCACCATCCCTCCTACATATGAAGCTGCCTTATACTGAATCAGACCCTTGGTCCATCAAAGTCAGTATTGTCTACTAAGACTGGCAGTGGCTCTCCAGGTTCTTGAGCTGAGGTTTTTCACACCTATTTGCCTGGACCCTTTTTTGGAGATGCCGAGGATCGAACCAGGGACCTTCTGCTTCCCAAGCAGATGCTCTACCACTGAGCCACCGTCCCTCCCCAACATTAGATGGGGCAGCACTGGATGAGCAACATTGGCAGGGTGGCCAGATATTTGGACGGGCATCACCTCAACTGCAGACCTGCTGGGACAGCTCCGTTTTATAGACCCGAGGAAACCTCCAGTAAAAGAGATCACCAGTCTTTTCCTTTTAAAAGACGGTCAAAGCTGGAAAGGCTAACCTTGTCGATAATTCCTTGCTCTTTTTTTAAAAAAAAATTGATTCATATGTAACACACCCCGACTCCTTATTCTCAGTTGGTGAAGTGACTGTAAATAAATAAGAACTTAACTGTAAGGCAAAGTCTTTCATCTAGCTCTGCATCACAGCGCTGGTATCCCCATTCAAGTACTTGCCAGGGTCAGCCCTGCTAAGCTTCCAAGATCTCACCAGATCAGAGGGTTGTCAGGTCCAACTCAAGAAATATCTGGGGACTTTGGGGGTGGAGCCAGGAGCAAGAGTGTGACAAGCACAATTGAACTCCAAAGGGAGTTCTGGCCATCACATTTAAAGGGACCCGTAACTCCTTTTAAATGCCTTCCCTCCGTTTGGAAATAATGAAGGATAGAGCCACATTCTTTTGGGGCTCATAGAATTGGACCCCCTTGGTCCAATCCTTTTTGAAACTTGGGAGGTGTTTTGAGGAGGGACACTGGATGCTGTGCTGAAAATTTGGTGCATCTACCTCAAAAAAACAGACCCCCTCAGAGCCCCAGATACACAAAGATCAGTTCTCCATTACACCCTATGGGAATCAGTCTCCATAGGGTATAATGGAGTGCCCAGCAGACATTTTCCTCCCCCACCCCACTTTCTGATAACCCTGAAGTGGGGGGAGGGCCTCCAAACCAGGGGATCCCCTGCCCCCACCTGGGGATTGGCCACCCTATCAGATCGGGCTTTCCTGGGATATCCAGGTCAGAGCCCCAGTGCCTTGTCTTCAGGGGTGGGCCGATGGTGACTGAAGGGAATCTGGCCCATTGGTCCCCCTGGCTGATCCTTTCTTTCTTCTGTCCCACCCTCCCCATAGGTTTCAAGATGCTACTCTGCAGGGCTTTTTTTGAGCAGGAACGCAGCTCCAGCTGGCTTGGCATCAGGGGGTGTGGCCTAAGATGCAAATGAGTTCCTGCTGGGCTTTTCCTACAAAAGAAAGCCCTGCTACTCTGCATGCCTTCACAGGCCCCAGTTGCTGCTGGCCTCTCCCTCTGGCCTGTTACCTGATACAGCCTGCTGCCTGAGCCTCACCCCTCACCTGAGGCCTGCAGTGGACTTGTTAGGCTCTGAGGCTTCTGCAGGTATATTTTCAGGCTTGGCCTTGCCTTTTCTCCTCCCCCCACAGCTTCTTGTTGGCCTTGCCTGCTTCAGTGATACCCAGGCAAAGCTGTCCCTTGCTAGAGTCCCCTCTGGAAGTGAATGCAGCGGTGGGGCTGCCTCCCCTGGACACTCATTCTAGCGTGATTTTTTTTTAATTAAAAAAAAGGGGAAATGACAGTTCCGGGAGCAGCCTTGTCCTGAATCATACAAAGTAGTCATTTCAATGAATAAACTGCTATTCTCCAGTTTTTAATCTCCTTCCATGTCGTTAAATGGTAGGGTTGCCAGCCTCCAGGTGAAGCTTGGAGATCTCCCGCTTTTATAACTGATCTCCAGCTGCCAGAGATCAGTTTCCCTGGAGAAAAGGGCAGCTTTCACGGGTGGACTCTGTGGCTCCCAAAATTCTACCCTCTCCTGGATCCACCCCCCCAAATCTCCAGGTATTTTCTAACCCAGACCTGGCAACCCTATTAAAAGGATAAGCTGCATTTCATCAGGGGAGACTTTAAACGTTTTGCTTCCAGCATGAATCAGTAAGCTCTCACCCCAGACCAAAGTTGTACTTCCCATTTTTTTGCATGAGAAACCGATAAGCTTTGAAGAAGACTTGCAGGCAGGCTTATCACATAAAGGCTAATAAATGTTCACTGACTGCATGGATAATTACTAAAATTCCACACTTGTAGAGAGTGTTTACAGACCTTCCCAGTCACTACACTTGCTTTGGTTAAGGGGAAAGTAAGCAAAGAGGACAAATACATAACTTTACTTTTTGTTTCCTGTTGACTCACAGCTGTTCCTCATTTGCGATAAGCTCCAGAGTTACCCATTGCTGAGACCCCTACTGCCAAACATTAAAGTACATTTCCCCCCCTCTGATACAGTACAGAAGCAATCTTTTATCCCCAATTAAGCTAGAAACAATTTTGTTCCTTGGCATGTGGGCACCACCAAGTGGTGATGTTCTAATTTGTTTACATGGTCATGGTGAGTATGTAGTTCAAGATAAGAAAGGTCTTCCTAATGTTCACGACTCTCAAAATATGAGGAAAACTTTACAAAGTTGAGGGCACACATGATCTACCGTTCTCACCTTCAAAACTATTGAAATTTGTCTAAATACGTAAGAACTTTTTGGCAAGACATCACCAACCTTGCCAGGATTTACAGTACAATCCAGAGCGGACCTAAATTCCTTTCTAAATTCCTGTAAAAGTCAGTGGTCTTAGAGCTGTCATTCATATACTGTAAGGGTCACACCATCTATATATTACATTACCAATGATTCCCTAGATACTCTGGGTCTGTTTGTTGCTGAGGACAAGCCATGCTACCTTTCATGTAGGGGAAATTAAATATGAATGGAACCCTCAGTTATTATTGGGTGGAAGTGTGAACCTTTTCCTCCTACTTTAGAGATCTTAATTGATTTGAAAACCACTTGAGCAAAATTCTAAAATGCTGGTCGCAGCTCTTGTTCGTGTAACTCTTGTGCCTTCATTAAGGCATTATCAGTTTCCAACAGAAGACAAGAGATGAAGTTCCATGTGTCTGAGTCTCTTTAAAGCTGATGGATCTGTGGCCCTGTCTACACACATTGCCATGTGAACTAGCCATTCTCCTAGGCTAATAAAATATTAGAGAACATTCAGCACTGCAATTGACTCTAGTATTGTCTGAGACATTAAGGCAAGTTTGGAGGGAAGGAGGCATTAGAGAACATTCAGCACATTAAGGCAAGTTTGGAGGGAAGGAGGCATTAGAGAACATTCCGCACTGCAATTGACTCTAGTATCGTCTGAGACATTAAGGCAAGTTTGGAGGGAAGGAGGCATTGTATAGCCTTATCAGATCTTGGAAGCCAAGCAGGGTCAGTACTTAGATAAAAGACCACCCTGGAAGAATCTGCAGAGGAAGGCAATGAGTAATCACCTCTACTTCCCATTTGCCTTGAAAAAAGCCTCTTGCTGGGGTCACCGTTAGTCAATTGTGACTTGACAGCACTTACATTCATATGTACAAAGGCAAACTGATTCACCTCAATGTTGAATTATGAGAAACTTCAAAAAATAGCCAATGTGTCAGTATGTGTGGGATGGAAAGCAACACCTTCTGCCTGCATCTTGAAATGGAACTGTGGAGTAGAGACTTCCTAGTACCCAGTGTTTCCTTGCCAAAGACATGTCCAGAGTTTCTTTTATACAGACATGAGGGAGATGCGGCATTTAGAATTGGCATCCCTCTTATATGTGCTTGCCTTATTCACCCATGCCCCAAGCAGCATGGATTTGTGCCATCGTCACGCTGCATCACAGCTGGATGTGCATTTGATGGACACCTCAAGAAAACCCCTTTTGCACGGCAGCCACAGGGAGTGCAAGTACTAAGACCTTCTTCTCACAATGTTTCATGTCATCATTGCTTCCACTCATACCACACCCTACCAATAATAATCTTAACATTTTATGAGGAACCACTAGTGTATTATTTCTTTCAAGTATACATCATTATGTGTGTGCTTTTATGGTGAAGGACAGAGGCTATTTAGGCAGTGTTTGAGAGGCAGAGTAATCCAGGGCATGAATGGCAGGTGATGGTTCACTGGTGCATAAAATGAATATAAAGTTCATGGTGTAGAATGGCCCCCTGGGGGCTACAAACATCAAACTCACAGTGAGTCTACAGCTGACTCTCCTACCAAAGGTGATCTCTCCCCCTTTTTCCTCTTCCAATCCTGCAGTCTTTGACTTCCAAGCCTCCTGGGATCTCTCATTTTGGCCTGGCCTCATCTGCTGGCCTCCTTCTGGCTGGTTTTCCAGGACTCCACCCCACTTCTATCAAAAGGAGATTGCCCCCCTTTTTCCTTCCAATCTGGTGATCCTGGACCTCCTGGAGTCCCCCTTTTTGACCCAGCCTCATCTACCAGCTTCCGTCTGACTGCCACATGTGTTGGGTTTCCAAGGTCCCTGCCCTTCCCCCTTTCTCCCCCAAGACTCAGATCTCTGCTTCCTTACTCTGCTGTGCCTTCACCAGCACACAGATAAACTTGTGTGGTGTATGAAGTTATAAGATAATGAGTTAGACAAGAACGTGCGCTCTTATGAAGTTGGACACTTAGCCATCCTCCACCTCTCCCTCATCTCCTTCCACCAACCAACCCAGGCTCTTTCATTCTTTCCTTTGTGCATCAGGTCCCATAATGACCACTTTTGTTTAGTGTTTGGAGGGCCGCTATTGGTATTTCCAAGGCTGCAGAGTCCACCCCCTGTTGCTTTTAATTGATCAGTGCCAGAAAGTTTGCAACATGAACCACATGAATCTCATCCATTAAAAACCATGGAGGTTCATGGAAAGTTCATCGCTGGCATGATCACATGACTCTCAGACCATGAACCACAAACTGGGCTATTTTCATGGTGATTTTAGGTTAATGACAAAATTCATGCCCATCCCTTCAATTTACCCAAAAATATAACACTTCAGTTTCAATTGGAGTGCTTTGAGAGCTTAATCCTTCTTTGAGAGTAACCCCCCTTTTCCCATGTAGATTAAATGGAATATGTTATAAGCAAGGCATTAAGCAGAGCATCAGTGTCAGATATTCCATTTTAATCTGTATGGGAAAAGAGTCTTAATATTCCTTATCAGGGCTTTTTTCCTAGAAAAAGCCCAGCAGGAATTTTGTTTCTCAGGATAATGAAGTAAACGGAACAGTTTTTCCAATAAAGCATCTTTATTTGCATTTCTTAGAATTTCCAATAATTTTATCACAAGAATAATTTTATCACAAGCCTTTCCTCACAAAACAGGAGCACACCCACCCTCCAGTGATCCTTGGAATTTAGGAAAACATATTAATTGACAATTGTTTCTACTCAGTCAATGCTGACAAGTATTAACTGAGCAGTGATACATATCTTGATCAGCCGAAGGGAGAGGTATTTGTCCTAAAGGATGTTCTGGATGACTCAGGTTAGGTCTGACTCAGATAAGAATGCATTTTAGAAGCCCTGGGCTTTCATATGTCACACCATTTAACTCCTAGTCAGAAGTACACCTCAATAACACTTTAGGTCTGTTATGGATACAGTACAAAAGCAGTACTGTTAGAGAATCTCTGCTTCCATGTTAGACCTTTATTAAAACGTAACTATTGCAGTTTTAACATTGGCTAAATCAACAGAATTTTATACCATCCATCATTGTTACATGAATAATTAAAGGAGAGTTATTACATGCATCCATAAAAAGTATCTTGCCTCAAAGATAACGGGGTCACAAGCAAGAATCCCCTTTTGAGAAACTTTCACTCAATTCAACTTCCCATATTAATAGGATTTTACAATCATCTTCGAATAATAGCTAAGTGTCCCACTTCATAAGAGCACACATTCTTGGCTAACTAATTATCTTATAACTTCATACACCACACAAGGTTATCTATACTTGAAATATCTTCTTAAAATATTTAAAAATTGTTAGTTCATTCTTGCTACTTTTTAACTTAATAAAGTCTATATAAAGTCAAGTCAAGCAGTAATTGCAAGTTTCTCATACATATTAATACCTTTTCTTTGGTGTAGTGGTGAAGTGTGCGGACTCTTATCTGGGAGAACCGGGATTTGATTCCCCACTCCTCCATTTGCAGCTGCTGGAATGACCTTGGGTCAGCCATAGCTCTGGCAGAAGTTGTCCTTGAAAGGGCAGCTGCTGTGAGAGCCCTCTCCAGCCCCACCCACCTCACAGGGTGTCTGTTGTGGGGGAGGAAGGTGAAGGAGATTGTGAGCCGCTCTGAGACTGTTTGGAGTGGAGGGCGGGATATAAATCCAATATCTTCATCTTCTTCTTCACACACACATCACATCTTTGAACCACAGCTTTATTTCTGTGAAGCTGGACATTCTTGTCAATGTCAGATGCTTCTGCACCTGGACGTCAACAAATAGTATATGTTGATATGAGTTAGAAAGCTTCTAGCCTACACAAAGTCATGATTGAGTTACTACTTTGTTTCTTGCCCCTTCTCCAAAGCTATTGTATTCCGGGTTTCTAAGTCCAGTAAATGTCTCCCTATATTTATGGGTGTATCTATGACACTGTGCAATTTAGCTCACAGATGAAGCAGCAAAAGCCATCTAGCTTGGAATCCAAAGCACACCAGTCCTCAGAATGCAGACATTACTGTGCAGTCCAAATCCAGAACATAAAGCCATGTTTTGCTGGGAAGTCAGGCTAGCCCTTTTTTTGTGTACAATAACATCTTCTAATTTTTTTGGCGAAGTCCACCAATTCTTCCTTTATATTCCTGGTTATAATTGTGACAAAATTCTCATAGCACATGTATACTTGGAGCTGCAAAATTGCTTTCTCATGAATTCTACTAAGTTATAGATACAAAGGACTAATTCACACAGCTGATAATATAGATAAATCAAACGATCAACCGATCACTTTATAGAACAGGCTCTATTGACTACTGTGATCACAGAATAAGAAAGATATGTCTATGGCTATTCAGTAAATTTCTTGTATATGTAATGAATGAAATCTATCTCTTCCTTGCCTATCTACATTCTCCAAATCTTGCTCCATGGGTTGTGTTGCTGTGATGTCATGTACCATTTATAAATTTTCTACTACACAGAACAAAGGTGTAAGCAATGGAATGTTTACAAGGGATGGAAGGGACTGAAGACATATTTTGCAGAACCTAGGGACCAGAAAGGCAGTGCATAGTTGACGAGACGGGTGGCATGAGAAATGTGTTGGAAAAGCAAGAAGACTCAAGGCTTGGAAACTGAGTATAAAGCGAACACTGAAAGCTTTGCTAAATACATAAATTTGCTAAATAAATCAATACAAATAAAATGTATAAGCAATGAGACCATGGGTTAGGAGAAGCAAATAGGTAGTGAATGGTATTTGGTGTTTCAGGTGATCATACAGGGATTTATTCAGCCCCTGTCAAGGCAATTCATTTTGTAAGAAATACCCTTTGCCCTCCAGAATGAGGGCAGTTCATTTGACCTTGGAACAAAGTCAGACTTTCATCAGGGGTAAGCAGTGATGAGTGGCATGAGCCAGGCATCGAGAGGGTTTTATTCAGGTGACTTTTGTTTTGAAGTGTCTGAGTCAAGTCAACTTGGCCAGACTTGATTCATGGGTCAGAGGGATGGCCGTGAGAGGTCATAAAAGCTGAATCTCCCACCGGGTTACCCAAAAAGCAGCAGATAGCTGGAATTCCAGCACGACATCTGATTTTTGACTTCACAAGACAGATGTTTAGGAAAAATAAATCTCCTGTTCTTTTTTTAAAGAAACGTATCTCTCTTCATCTCATTCCTCTTTTGTGTTTAGCAACAAATAATTTGTTGATGCTGTAAAACTATAGCCCTAATTTCCATCAGAGTGTGGACACCAAGGGGCATCATGAATGAGCTTTTAAAAATCCTTTATTTGGTAAAGTAAAGGTGTAAATGAGAGAGAGAGAGAGAGAGAGAGACTTGCCCTTTTAAAGTCAAATGAATGCATGTTGTGGTGGGAAGAACATATTCATGCCATCAGCCCTACCTCTGATTACTGCATGCAAACTGGAATATATTACAGAGCCTACACTCATTCAAGTGTACTCTGTACTTATGATCAAGAACCCTAAATGCTTGTAAGGCTAAGTGAGGAGTTTATCACCACAGCCAGTTTGGTGTAGTGGTTAAGTGTGTGGACTCTTATCTGGGAGAACCGGGTTTGATTCCCCACTCCTCCACTTGCACCTGCTGGCATGGCCTTGGGTCAGCCATAGCTCTGGCAGAGGTTGTCCTTGAAAGGGCAGCTGCTGTGAGAGCCCTCTCCAGCCCCACCCACCTCACAGGGTGTCTGTTGTGGGGGAGGAAGGTGAAGGAGATTGTGAGCCGCTCTGAGACTCTTTAGAGTGGAGGGCGGGATATAAATCCAATATCTTCTTCCCTCCAATATACATTCATTCTGCCCAGTTAGAATGTCTGGAAAAGACCAGTGGCCCACCCCATAGTTATAAAATAGCACAGATGAATATTTCCATCGCAGAGAGAACTACACTGCCTGAAAGGGCGCATCTACACTGTATTGTACACTGTATTGATTACATTGGTTATATACCAGTTTAAATGTCAGTGGCTTGACTCCATGAAGGATTTGTGTGAGCAAAAGGGAAGGGTGGTTTCTCCTGATTCTGCACTCATACTGCAGATCTCTAACTTCTCCCTCATGTTATTCCTGGGGGTCCCCTGTATCCCAGAAGCAGAATTTGGGGGAGCATTGTGTACTGCTATGAGAGGGAGGGAAAGCCATGCTTCGTAGACAGAAAATCCTTCTGTCTGTGGAGCTTTCCAGTGGATCAAAGCCAGCATTTCCCCAGAGATTTGGGAATTTTATCTAAATATATGAACACGTCTTGTACAAACTCACAACCTTGTCCTATCAATGTCAGGGTTGTTCTCGCTGACTTCCAGTGGTTCTCCAGGGTCTCAGGCAGAGGAAGTGCTTTTCCAGCACCTGCTAATTGAGATCCTTTTAACTGGCAATGCTAGGGGTGGACCTTGGGGCCCTCTGCATGCAAAAGAAGGTGCCCTACCTGTTTGATGGAGATACTGAAACATCCTTGCTAGAGATCCCTAGGCTATTCCCTAGCTAACAACACACTCACAGATTCTAAGATTCATTAAGGAGAGAGAATGAGTATTAAACCAGTTTATCTGGGTGTAGATATGCTTTTAAATATGTGGGTTGCCAGCTGTTCTGTGCTTGGGCCTTTTCACAGCTCTTCATGAAGCATCAGGGGCTCATCACTATCATTAAGAGGTGATGGCAAATGGAAGATGATCCATGCATCTTCCTGCAAAGTCACTTTGGGGTCAGCCAAATAAGCATAAATGGATATGTGGTGTGGTAGTGTTAAAAAATTAAATACAAATGAACACAAATTAAACACAGACAGCCTTTTTTTTCAGTAATCTAGGTGTATATAAACCCTTTAGCTCCAGCAGTCCTACAAAAACAAACCATTTCTGAGCTGGAAAAGATGAAAGCAAGTGCTAGATGTTGAGCATTTTAAAAAAGAGAGATGATCAGAGCTGGAAAACGTTCCAAGTTATCCTGACCTCAGTTTTATCTAACTTGTCCTCACTCTGCGAATGCTCTGACAAGAATTTGCTGGAGAAGAAGAGCATGCTGAGAGCAACTGCTGAAAAAAAAACTCTACTTAAAGGGATGGCAAAAAAAAATTATTAGAGCAGGAAATCCTCAACCTTAATATCACTTTACAGAAACAATTGAACAAAGCAGGAGTCAAGTATAACCTTTAAGACCAATCAAGTTTTATTCAGAACCTATTCAGAATATAGTGTACCTGATCCAGTGAGAGCCAGTTTGGTGTAGTGGTTAAGTGCACGGACTCTTATCTGGGAGAACCAGGTTTGATTCCCCACTCCTCCACTTGCACCTGCTGGAATGGCCTTGGGTCAGCCATAGCTCTGGCAGAGGTTGTCCTTGAAAGGGCAGCTGCTGTGAGAGCCCTCTCCAGCCCCACCCACCTCACAGGGTGTCTGTTGTGGGGGAAGAAGGTAAAGGAGATTGTGAGCCGCTCTGAGACTCTTCGGAGTGGAGGGCGGGATATAAATCCAATATCTTTATCTACCTCACAGGGTGTCTGTTGTGGGGGAGGAAGGGAAAGGAGATTGTGAGCCGCTCTGAGACTCTTTGGAGTGGAGGGCGGGATATAAATCCAATATCTTCATCTACCTCACAGGGTGTCTGTTGTGGGGGAGGAAGGTGAAGGAGATTGTGAGCCGCTCTGAGACTCTTCGGAGTGGAGGGCGGGATATAAATCCAATATCTTCATCTACCTCACAGAGTGACTGTTGTGGGGGAGGAAGGGAAAGGAGATTGTGAGCCGCTCTGAGACTCTTCGGAGTGGAGGGCGGGATATAAATCCAATATCTTCATCTACCTCACAGGGTGTCTGTTGTGGGGGAGGAAGGTAAAGGAGATTGTGAGCCGCTCTGACTCTTCGGAGTGGAGGGCGGGATATATATCCAATATCTTCTTCATCTTCTTCGTCCCCTCATCTGATGAAGTGTGCTTAGAGAGCACACGAAAGCTTACGTGCTGAATAAAACTTGGTTGGTCTTAAAGGTGGGACTTGACTCCTGCTTTGTTCAACTGCTTTAGACCAACACGGCTGCCCACTTGGATCTGTTTACAGAAACAAGTAAAGTTGGTTTGGGTTTTAGCTGAAATGTTAGCTTTGAGCATTGTTTCACAAGTGGTGCTAGGCCTTATGTCAGTATATGATCTGAGTAATGTTTGGTTTACACAGAAGTTATGTTGTCTCCTTGCCTAGAAACAGCTTCAGCAACAACAAGCAGCCCAATTTGGAGAATATAGGCGGCTGCATTTTTAGCACAGTAACGTAATATCAACAGTTTCCATTCACTGGAGAGATTATCGTCATCACTAGATGACTGCAAAAATTTAGAATACCAAACACTCAGCGTTAAGAAACAGTAATGATGATAGTTTATGAATTATCAAGTATCTGAAATGTTTTGAAAGATTTAAGGAACTGAGTTTATCTAAATGGAAGAAGAATCGAAGTGCTATGTTATTCTGAGAACTGAAGGCATGTAACTAGGTATGTATGAAGTAATGTATTTCCCATTCAGAAATAATTCTGACATATTGGATTTTTTTGGAGGGGATGTCATCTGGACATCAGGTTTCTAGACTATCAGGCCCAGTTCTATAACAAGGTCCATAGGTAAGGTTGCCAATCCCCAGGTGGAATCAAAAAACAAAGGGAAAAGCACAGAGAAGGAAGGACTAAGAGGAAACCGTGCTTGTGTCATTCAAAATGCACCAGTCTAAATGCAATACTTCATACAATATACATGCAATACCAATGAGCTGCTTAATACTTCTTTATGAACATACATAAGCATAACAAAATATTCAATACATATATTTACTTGTGACCCAGTAAGTCCACAACACATTCACATAAGCTACGAAGTCTACAATGTTTACACAAGTAAGTATTAGGCAAGATAGCAAAATAGGATGCTCCAGAAAGAAAACAAGTTGAAGTTGGACACACTTCTGGTAATAGGTATGTTTCGATGGCGTATCTTTGTCCACAACACAATTCTTCTGGAACCACAGAAAGGTTATTCTATAAGTATGTGCATGTCAATTTCCAAGGCAATCACTTTCTAACGCGGCCATGCGCCACAGTCTAGAATTTTTTTGTCTGGAACCAATCAGGACAATTCTGCTCTGTGGGATCTCTTTCAGTTAGGCAGTGTCTCTGTTGCATGAATTACAGCTGGTGCTGAGTCACTCTCTCCCATTGCTGTCCTGGCCCTATTCCTGCTCTTGAAAATGAAACTGGAGAACAAGGTGCCACAATAAGTCAGCTCTGAAGGCTTCTGCCTGCTGCCCTATGTCAGAAATTATTTTGCTCAAAGCAGCAGCCTTCCCAATGTTCAGATCTTCATTAATAAATTCCCAGCAATATCCCACACTTCTTTCCTAACATCCAGGTCAAATATTCCTCAGGTGCTTGGCTGACGGCTTGCATTCTGTCTGAGAGGACATGGCCAAGTGGCCTTCAGAGTGCTCTTGCAGGCGCAAACTGATTCATTCCGCCTTTGCCAACATCCCTAAAGAGTGTTGAGCTGCAATATCATGAATTGCAATTTTTGTGTCCATAACTAAGTGCTCCTGGATAGCAGGCAGAAAATAAATGAGGCTTGGAAGTAGGTGGTTGCATATGATTTTCCTGTAAAACCTCTCAATAAGAGGCAGGTTTTAGAGACTTTGTGGCAGTCCACATCGTTAATACCTGAAGATTAGATGATGACAAGATATTTCCAATAAATATGAACCATCTACAGGACTTGGACTGCTCATTACAGTTATAACGGCCAAAAAGAAGTTGTGACGGAATCAAAGGGTTAATGGAGAAGCTGAGGACTCAGAGAGCCCTGAGTCATGTGACCCTAAGGTGGGGGCCAGGGGTGCTCAGAACTCTCAAGTCCTGAGTGACAGCTAACGGCTCAGAGGTTAACTGTCAGGTCAGAAAAAAACGGTCAGAAAGAGAGAGTTGGGCTCAGAGTGTGAGGAGAGAGGCTTGGTGTGAAGTGAAGCTCTATCTACACTCTGTGAAATCAGCCAGGTGGCTGAGCGTGAGGCATATCTCTAGGTCACGAGTGCCCTCTAAGGAAGAGGAAAGTGACAGAGAGTGTCTAAGTGGAAGACCTTAGCGGTCACAGACATATGATACACTGCTCCTAAGAGTTTATAAGGTGGCTGAGGGAGAGCCGTGGGTCTGAGGGAGTCAGGAGAGCTGAGGCTCGTCAAACCAGACAACTTGAGGGACCAGGCACTCAAAGCCCAAGAGGCCAGTCTGATTAAAGTTTAGGAGAGTGGATTAAAAGAAGTACTGTGTACCCTGAAATACATCAGAGCATTGCTGGAGGGTCTAGCCGACATACTGTATAGACAATGTTATTCCTACAAGATACAAACTAGACTCTGTATATACATCCCATCCCCCAGTTAAAGCCTATTTTGTAAATAAAGAACTATAGTTTGCTGTTACGTTCTCTGGTGCATGTGTGATCGGGAAAGACTTCAAATCTGCAGTGGTCCCCTGCTCATCTACCGTATCAGACCCCCGAAGAGACTAACGTATATTTAGCTGCCCTCGCTGAGGCTGGAGGCGATAGGCTGGCGTCGCCATAGCAGAGGGTGTGATAGAAGTATACGGAGATGCTGATAAAGGAAGGCAGTATGTTGAGATGAGGATTTATTAGTCTGAATATGAGAACAGAGTCCATTACGAAAAAGCAAAAAAAGAAAGTAATAAAATGAAAAGTTATAGATAGGAATTGTATTACGTTCCTGGAGACTGTATCATGCTTATTGCTTGGGTGGATTAAAATAGAGAAGTGTTTGATTAAGCCACACAAAAATAAAGATAGGAAGACAATGCACAGCTGCATGGGAATTCAAACAGGTTGCCTGAATTATCGCAGCAAATTTGACCATTAGGGGTCCTAAACTGCAAAGATCTTGTAGCAAACTTAGCAAAGCATCAGCATGGTTTTGTCCTCCTGTTGTCCCCCAAATGAAAGAAGGATGTTGCCTTTGGAACTCTCAGCTCAGGTCAGCATAATCTCAGCCAATCAGATGACTTGGCTTTTCCAGTCCAAGTAACGTGCCATTCAGTAAAATTTTCAGATCCTCAGAAACAGGAAAAACAAACCTAAATATCAGCTCCAAAATAGCTTTCTTGTGTCGAGCATTTGATGACAATATATCTAAACTGGTAACCAGGGTGGAGCCAGGGAGAACACTGGCCCACTGGCTCATGCAAGTTAAGACAATTTTTAGATTTTTTTTTTTAAATTAAAAACATCTAAATTAAATTTTAAATTTAAAACATTTAAAGTTGTGATATGATAAATTTCTAAGTTAAAATCTGGGTGTATGTTTGTTTTTCATGCAAGAAAAAGTCTTGGTGAGTCAAGGGGGTCTTTTTCTTCTTTTAAAAATTAATTACAGCTACTCTCTCTTCCCCACCCCCAGGGACTGAGGTCAAACTCCTCCCCCCCCCCAACACGTGTGCTTCTTCAGGTTTGGCTTTTCTATTACTTTTCTTCTCCCCCCAAACAAACAAACAAACAACACCCCTCCCCCCCAAACCCCCCCCCCCCAACTGCCTCTAGCTAGGGCTAGAGATTAGGATGTTGTAAATCGGCATAGGGTTTTGTTTTGCATAAATTCTGCCTTCAGCCTTCTTCCCCCTCTCCTGACCCTACCAAGAGTCTGCCCAAGCCATTTTTTCAAAATGAGGTCAGACCATGCCATTCTGTAGAACAGTGGCTATCTACAACCAGGAAACCAAAGCAGATCAGCATACACCTTCCTAAACTTTTCTAGCACTTTCAAAGTCGGAACGCCCAGTTCAGTTTTGGACCTATCTGGAATTCACTAAACGATACCCATATATGGAACATTCTGAATCTTTTTGAATCAAAATGTTATAATTCTGGATAGTCGGAATCCTCTAGAAAGTAAGACGGGCTGCATGGGGAATGAAACTGAAACAAATTTCCCCGACAGAGAGGCAACAAGGGCACTGGGTGCAGGGAGCTGAGTGTCCCTTGACTGATGTTGCCATGGTTTTACCAAGGGAAGGTGGACTGG
Organism: Heteronotia binoei; assembly: GCF_032191835.1. NCBI lineage: Eukaryota > Metazoa > Chordata > Lepidosauria > Squamata > Gekkonidae > Heteronotia > Heteronotia binoei. The sequence continues at coordinate 151,072,974 of NC_083227.1, forward strand.
GCTGAGTGAAGCCTGTGATTAATGTCTTTCTGCACTAATGGAATCTTGAAGTTGGCACAGACAACTGAAATCACTTTCACATTGGTGCTGGTTCCGGAAAACAATATATCTCCTTCACTGATCTGTTTTACAAATGCAGCTATGCACACTCAATGAGCTGAGGTTATGTGTTAAAATTTGACTAGCTAAACGGTTCTTGTTTGTGAGGTTCTGCTAGTATTGCATTTAGTTTCTCCTTAAGAGCGGCACGTACTGGGCTGAAGCATTCATGCCCTGATTGTGGTCTTTCTGGAGGCATCTGATGGACAAGTGCAAGGAGCAGGATGTTGGATTAGAAAGATTTCTGCTCTAACCCACCATGACAACAATCATAGTCTTCTGTTCTTTTCTTCTCCCCCATGCTCACCTGCTTCAGAGATAATTACTTAATTTGTAATAGGTTCTGCCAAAATCAGGGTTGTTGTAACCATGGATGAGTGACATAAGACTGTGCCACTTCACTTTGAGGGGTCTTTCATATGCATACCTGACCAACTGTGTTTCTCTCTACTCCACAGAGATTCCTGGGTGTCCTGGAATGGTTGAAAGTTGACTTGGCAAAGCATGTCTCCTCACCAGCTGCAACTCAAAGAAGTCTGTGAAGAGTCAAGCCCAAATTCAGCCCAGTTTCCCCAATTTGGGGAACTACTGCTCTTTCTCCAATACATTCCTTTATGGAGAAGAAAAGGAAAGAGCAGCTAGAAGCTGAGAAGACGGACTGAGAAATGTGGGGAAAGTGCAGTGAATGAACTGTTTTGAGGACCCAACTGGAGAAACAGAATTAGTTCTGCGAAACTATAGTATTTGAGATAGGACAGAACTGGTGAAGACTATATACATGGTGCAATGATGAAAGGCTTTTTCCAAGCTATGGGTCCCAGTGGCAGTGTAATAGTTAACACATTTCTCACCCACTCTGTCTCTACAGCAAATACCCTCGAGGGATTAAAAAAAAAAATCAAGAACACACTTTTTTTCATTACTCATTTGTGGAAGGGACACCAAATGACTGCCTTCCCGGTGGATCCAGCAGAGCGCTGACATTGTGATGTGATCTGTAGCCACCCCAAACAATTCAAATACGAGAAGAACCTTGGAAAGAATAAACAGAGAAGCACCATCACAACTCAGTTAGTTAACATTGTGCTTTCTGAGTTAGCTTCTGTTGCTGAAAGCTTTTTACTGATTCTTTTTTTCCCTTAAGCCAACGTCCCAAAGGTCATGTGATGCCACACAGCTGGAGGCAAATTATCATTCTCGTAGAATTTCAGAAATTTTGCTCACTGTATGACACATCTCTTAATGATATGTTTTCCATGCAGTCTAAGAAAGAACCGGATCTGAAAATCTCAAAATTGTATGGCAGCTGCAGTGATTTTTTTTTTCAACCTTCAGATGCTCATTGTTTTACATTTTTGGAAGCTAGTTTTTCATACATGAGCCCAAGATGATCACAGAATGAGCAAATCCTTCTTCTGAAATTTTGAGGAGAACTTACGTCAGTTACTCACCCCCATCTGGGTGCTGCTGCCAGATCGTACCCTGTGTTAGAGCAGCTGCAAAAAGGCAGCTGGACCATTCCAAACCCCTGGAGGAAATGGAAAGAAATTCTATGGAGTGTCTGAAAGAGACAGATGGATGTTGGAGAGGGAGGATTCTGCAAGGAGGAGAAAATGGGAGTAGGTGATAGAGGGTGGCTTCAGGAGAGAGAATCTTCATGGCTGTGGTTTGATACCTCTCCCTCTCTCCCTCCGCATTACGAACTCTGTTATGTAAAAATGTAACGTTTTCCAGCTCCACACAAAAATGCAGAAGAAAAGTTACTGGTTTAGTTATTCTGGCAAAGGATCTTATAAGACTTAAGGGCTGCCTGGAGCTGTCCACAAATTATGTTCAGATTTCTATGTCTGGTGCATACTATCCTTTCTGGAAGGACTGTGACGTTGCCAAGAATCAAAAGGTCTTTCAGGATTCACCTGTGTGGCTAAAGAGGAGAGATCTATGCTAACAACTGAGGGAAAGATATCGGCTAGATGACCAGCTGGTGTCTTTGCCATTTTGAATGACAAAATGATTGTATTGCTATTTACTTTTGGTGTCTGCGCAAGCATGAACTTTTACTCATCAGTCAGTTTTTAGAGACTGGACTATAAAGTGTCATGCGCGGTGAGGGGAAGGAAGGAATCCAGGCTGGGTATATTTGCTGTGAAAATGAGACATGCAGGGCTTCCACCTGTGCTGCTGTAGAGCTGTGATGAGTATTTATTTATTTATTGTATGATGCCATGAGAAGAGATTGCAGAGTTTTTAAAACCTGTTCAGATGTCCCAAAAGTGAAGAGAGGAGCAAGATTGTGCTTGCATAGAGACAAATGTCTGCAGAGAACCCTGCCTGCATACAAGAGACTGAGCATAGGTTTTGTACATACGGTTAGAACCTTGCTTTTTGTAGCATTCTCAATCAAACATATAAATGCCCATGTGCTTGTAGGGCTTTCTATTGGCATTCATCTGTACAGGTGGATATCTGAGATGGGGCCAACAGGGATAGTCCTATTTCCCTTAATGGAGGTTGAATAGTACAGCTTGTACAACTGAACAGGGCTCCGGCTCCCCCCACGGCCTCAGTTTTTTATTCTTCCTTTCTAAGGAGGAAGTCTGTGACAATGAGTGCAATGAGCCACTGGCTCCACCCAAATAAAGAGGAAGATATTGCATTACAGGTTTTTTTTTTTTAAATCGTTGAAGGATCGTTTACTTACGTACTTACGTGCAGTCTACCATTTCCTTCTAAGTGTTCAGGTCCAGAAAAGGGACCATAGAAGTACTTCTCTATACACTTCATCAGCAACCTCCCCCCATATGCATTCCCTTTCCAGCACTGCTTTCTTAGTTATGCCATGTGTAGCATGAAAAACAAATCTGATATAATACAGAACAGTCCACTGCATGCCTTCATGGAGTACAATAAGCAGGCCCAGAGCCTCAGTGGATATAAACCAGCCTAGGTTCACTGAAGTCTTTATATGTTTATCTATGCATATTTCTCCAGCTGAGGTTCTCCTCTATGACTTGCAGTCATAAGCTATGAGTCAGTCACAAACCAGCTGTGGAGGCACGCACTGCAATTAAAGTTTTCATCAATCCCTGGCACTTGACCATCTATTAGGATTTATTCCACAGAAACAGAATGACCCAACAGGACGTGTATGATTTTTTTCTACTACAGAGTTAGAATGATCATATTAAATGAGGAGTATTTTTCCTTGAAATCAAGGAGTTATTCAAGTAACTGACAATTTATGGGTTGATAAAGGCTGGATGTTATCTTGAACTTTATAATAGGGTTGCCAAGTCAAATTCAAGAAATATCTGGGGACTTTGGAGGTGGAGCCAGGAACAAGGGTATGACAAGCATAATTGAACTCCAAGGGAGTTCTGGCCATCACATTTAAAGGGACAGCACACCTTCCATAGGAAATAATGAAGGATAGGGGCACCTTCTTTTAGGGCTCATAGAATTGGACCCCCTGGTCCAATAATTTTGAAACTTGGGGGGGTACTTTGGGAAGAGGCACTAGATATTATAATGAAAATTTGGTGCTTCTACCTAAAAAAAAAAGCTCCCCCAGAGCCCCGAAACCTCCAGATCAATTCCCCATTATACCCTATGCGAATCGATCTCCACATAGGGAATAATGAAGTGCTCAGCAGACGTTTCCCCTCCCCCCACCCTGCCATTTCTGGCAACTCTGAAGCTAGAGATTGGCCTCTCTACTCATCAGTTGCTGCCAACGTCTTCAAGGTAACACAGACACACCATCCCAAGAGGAAGCCTTTCCAATGGGAGACTGAAGCCTCCGAAGGGGAAAAGCCACATGGTCCTCTGGGGGCGGGGCTTCCCCCTCCACTCCACCCGCCAGCCAGCTGACTGGGGGCGGGAAGCAGCCTGGGAAAGCGGAATAACCCCTTCTGGGACCTGGGGATTGGCAAGCCCACTTTATAAGTAACAGGGCTTTCTTTATTTTTATACCAACCTCAAATAAGCACAGCTTACATATGTGGCCATGTCTGATCCTCTTGTTCCTAAGTTTCAGGAAGTGAGCTGCAGTGATTGTCCTGGAATAGTAGTATCTTATATCATAGTAGAATCGTAGCGTCTTGTAGTATCTCGTATCTGCAAGTCCATCAAAGGGGTCTTGGTAACAGATCCATGATCCAGCTTCTGATCATCGTCCACATATGCAACAACTGAAGTTTAAAATCATAGTCACAGAGATGACTTAACAAAAATTGTAAAAGCTTGCTTCAAATGTCAAAAGAAAACCAAAGCTCAGTCTGCTGATTGTTACAGTTGATAGAATATCCTGGTTGTGTTGGCAATTTTTCACAAATGCTTCTAATATGACAAATTTATACAGGCCTATAAAATGGGGGGAGGGGGGGCACAGTGGCGGAATGCAACATGGTAAAACAACAAACCGCATTTCTAAGTCTGTCAAGAAAACACATTTGGAATGAGACAAAGTTAATGTGTGTGCTATGTCAACATATGTTTGTATTTGACAGCATTTGCATAGAAGTTCTTCTGCAGAATACCAAAGAAGTTGAAAAATTCTTCCTAGCCATGTCTTTTAAAGTACCAGAAGGAACAGGAGAAATTTTCCTAAAGTAAAAAATAAAAAGTACAATGAAAGCTGAACAAAAGGGAGATAGTGAATTGGCTGTGGTGAAAAAGGTGGATTATTTGAGGAAGGAGAATAGAAGAACATGAATTTGCGTGACTCATCAGCGTAGGCCATGTGAACAACAGAAGCAAGAAAAGGAGGAAGTAAAGGGGGAACCGGGATCCTGAAACCCGTTGAGTGCTGAGTAATCAAGTTTTCCTTTAAAAAGATTTCCCCTACACAATTTCTGCAAAATCAGAAGATTGAGAAGGCAAAGGCAGAAAGAGACGGGTCCAAAAATGTTCCTTGCAAAATAAAACTATGTTTTCTCCACTGGAAGAAAATCCATTTTGGGGGATATTAATTCAGACTTTATGGTTTCCAACAAGCTGCATGTGTAATAGCCTAAACTTATTGTTTGGAACTACTGATTATTCTCTAGATGTGATAACACCAGACACCACTGGCCACGCTGCTTCCTGTTCCATCCCTAGCAACACCAAGACTGTACTAGAACCATATTTATTTTTAACTTAGAATCATAGAGTTGAAAGGAACATTCAGGGTCATCTAGTCCAGCCCCCTGCACAATGCAGGAAATTCACAAATATCTCCCCCTATGCCTCCAGTGACCCCTGCACCATGCCCAGAAGATGGTAAAAAATCCCTCCAGAATCTCTGGCCATACTGGACTGGAGAAAATTGCTTCCTGACCCCAAAGTGGTGATCAGCATTCCCTGGGCATGTAAGAAGGGGCCACAAAAACTAAGCAATGATGCAGCCTTCCTGCTTGCCTTCTCATGAGCTGCCTAAATTCAAAGGATCAGCATTGCTGTCAGATGGCCATCTAGCCTCTGTTGAAAAACCTCCAAAGAAGGAGAGCCCACTACCTCCTGAGGAAGCCTGTTCCACTGAGGAACTGCTCTGTCAGAAAATTCTTCCTCATGTTTAGCCAAAAACTCTTCTGATTTAATTTCAACCCACTGGTTCTTGTCCAACCTTCTGAGGCAACAGAAAACAAGTCCTTCAAATACTTGAAGATGGTTATCATATCACCTTTCAGTTGTCTCCTCTCCAGGCTAAACATACCCAAGCTCCTTCAACCTTTCCTCATAGGACAGTCTCCAGACTTCTCACCATCTTAATTGCCCTCCTCTGCACAATACTCTAGGTGTGAGGCCTAACCAGAGCAGAATAATACCATCACTTCATGTGGTCTAGACACGATACTTCTGTTGATACAGCCCAAAATTACATTTGCCTTTTTAGATACCGCATCATACTGATGACTCATGTTCAATGAACAATGTAATAATATTTGTGTGGGAAATACTAGGGGAGGTGGCACCATGCAAACCACAAACATCCAAGCTACACTATGAATCCCATGAAACTGGTAAGGAACATGATGTTTGTATGCTGTTACATCTGTAATTTGCAAAGCAGATTATATGAATAATGCAAGCAGATCACAATACTGTTGCAAGCATAATGGAACAGCAAAATATATAACTACGCAATCTTATTTTAAACAAGAGATAATATAGCCACATCAGCACTGCAGACATTCCACCTGTATCCATAGCAGATGTTCTTCTGTCCACCTCCTCTCAACCATGCCTCCTCTGAATTAGCCATACACAAAAGGAACCAATTAAAACCTGGGACAGCCAAATGACTCCATGAAACTTCTGTACCTGGGTCACTAAAAAAGTACATCCAGTTAGCCAAACAGAAACTGTAGCACCCTTTTCAGAGCAGTACCAAGAACCACATGCTGCATGCAGAATTCTCTGCAGATGGGGAATATGACATTTTTGCCCACCTTCACAGGATTTCCCCTTATCTTGTTTCTGGCTGATCAACCCCTTTCACCTTCCACCTCCCTTTTTTCTTCTCTGGCTGTTCCACCCAGTAATCTGAATGTATATTGATAAATGCTGATCCAGCCCAAAGAACTGAAGGGGAAGACTAAATCCTTCTTTTTGTCCAGGTTTGGGAACAGCACATCAGAGTCTGATGGTAGTTCAAAAAAAAAAAATCAAACTGTTTTATTTAACTCTGAGGGGAAATCAGCAGGTTGGAATCAGGTGTAGGATTTATAAGGTGAACAGACAACAGGAATGAGGTAAATTGTATACAAATAAATGCCAGACAGTTTGTCTCAAATAAGTAACTGTTTCTGTTATTCAAACAGGTCTTAAAAATTTGAGGACAGAGATTTCTTGGCAGTCTCTGCTTAAATACACAAGCATAAGTTTCTTTGTCTCATAGACACTTAAGTTGATGAAGGCAGGAACATTCAGACAAGTTCCAGTTTCCTTCCTCATTCATAGGCTAAAGATTACCGTACCCTCTTCTTTTAAGAACTATTTCCTGTAGACTAGATACAGATCACCCCCTTTTCTAGGAGCTATTCCCTCAGGCTTGAATGGTGATCTTTTAGAACCACTAGAGGTGTGTGTTTGGCATAAACCAAACAAAAAAACCCTCTCAGGAACTACCTTATTGGTATTTTGGGGTATTATTTAAGAGATACAGAGATCTATATTCTGCTACTGGTATAGCTGAACCTGGAAAAAACCAGATTTCTCAGCTGTTATTCGGGTGTATTCAGCTATACCATGAGCCAGCTCCAGCTGCAAGAGAGCATCAGAATGAGTGGTGCAGAGCTGAGAGCTCCACGCCACCCCAGCTGAGCTAGCTGGCTCCTGTTGCAACTCCGTTCAAACCGAGCTGCAAGAGAAGCCAGCCCAGGATCAGACAGGGTAGTGCAGAGCTCTGAACTTCTGCTGCCCCAGCTGATCTTGGACTGGCGAGTTTACCCAGAAGGTGTTTAAATGCCTTTGGAGTTTTCCAAGCTGTGGAGTTACGCAGCTTGGACCATGATCCCTTAAAATGCCTTTTTTCCCCATTGGTTTCAATGGAGGATGGGGGGGAATCTTCTTTTCTTCAGAATTCAGGCTTGACAGAATCCCACATTTAGGTTTAAGTTTTTTTCTTTATATAATATAGTGGGTTCAATGCAGTGAAGAGGCGAGGTGGTAGTGATCAGCTCTTTACTAGGTACAGTATAGTATATGGCTGCACTCAAGGACTGAAGAACTGGGCCGAAGAGGCCAACTATATACAACTCAGGGTTCTCACACAACTATGGGGGGGCCCATGATTGGAGCAGGGCAGCAGGGATTTGGATCCTGCTGCCCATTGTTTCCAAGTCCCCAAGCTCTGTTCTAATGATTCCAATGAGCCAGGCAGGAACACCCATATAACTCTTCACTTGAGTCCTCATACACAACACTCTCCAAGCAGAAGACAGGCAGGAGGGGGGAAATGTGGCTCCCAAGCACCACTCAAGTATCAACCATTAAAGCTCTGGAAATATTAATAACTATAATGGCCAAGGAGAATGAAATGGACAGCTCACACTTCAGCTTGAATCTGACACCTAGAAGCTGACACAGAAACTTAGGGGTGTGCAAGGCTAGACTGTACCTTCCTGGAGATTTCAAGAGTTTTTTGACCCACAAAGGGGCGGGAAAACAGAAAATATAAACTCTCTCAGTACAGAGGGGCAGGTGTCCATTTTGGCCGATTCCACCTGGAGGAAGGAGCTTTCAAACCTGAGCTTCATCTTGATAACAGCCATGGCCACATGGAGCAGACAAATGGCTGCCTGCCTGGCAAAGATTCCAAGGGAATGGCAAACTTTCACCTAACTATAACTTCTATGTTAAAGAGCCCACCTTAGAACAAGAGCAGCTAGGGCATGTATAGAGCTGAGGGGCAGAGGACTGCTTGTTTCCTTTGTGTTCCTTGCTCAGCCCATTGCAGTGCAGAGAGTGTGTTTGGGGACTTTTTATTTTTAATAACCTCTTTACTATTTTGAATACTGGCAATTTTCATTGTACCACATTCACTGATTGAACACACTATTTAAAGCAGGTGTCAGGGGAAGGGAGGTAGTGAGTTGCTAAACTGATATTTACCCACAAGTGCATAAGTTCGGCAAGCCATTTCATGGCTTGGGTATCAGGAGACATGGGCACTAGACAGACACTTAGAACAGCAATGCAGAAGGAAAGCTGGGAATACTGGATCAGCATATCAAAGAAAAAGCAAGAGAGGGAAACCCTTCGAGGGGCAGGTGAGTCAAAAGAGTGTTGTGCCCACTGGGTGGAGATTCAAGGTGGCTGTTGGGCACCTATATACCTTTTCAGATAACCAGATCCTTATTTTTGCCCACTATGTAATGCTGCCTTCTTTTTTTGTGTGTGTGTGGGGGGGATGTGTGCCAAATGCTTTCATTGTCCACTGTGCCATGTGGGAACTGTAACTGTCTATAAAACTTACCCTTTGTCCCATGTCTTTTAATGTGGTAAGGATAATTTTTTGGTCAACAGGTATAACAATTTCCTAAAAATTGCAATGAACCAAAGTTATAACCGGAGATGTGTTATACCTTTAATTGTTCATCAAACAGTGACCTGTTCTCCTGTCCATGTGAAATTTGGCTGAGAGATGAATACAATCCTTAAAAATAAATCCAAACAGAAAAGAAGGAAGTTACATCCAGAAGTATGTTTTGCATAGTAAACAAAGGGAGGGGAGGAATAAACGTAACAATGAAAATGAGTGGAAATGATAATGAACAAATCAAATTTCTGAAATGAAAACAAAGAAGAAAATGTGTGCACCTCGTCTTCATCAAGCACTTCCGGTCTCTAAAATCCAAGGGGAAATTCAACTGAGGAGGATTTCAGAAATCTCATAACTGAGGATCAGCAAAATCCCCTGTCTGTATCCCTGCTGAAAGTTAAATCCTTACCACTGAAATCAAGATTCCACCTGTATTACTCACCAGGTGGTTACTTAGAGCTTTTTCCCGTCACTAGCTCCACATCTCACTATGACAACTGTTGCTACTGACTCAGGTCCTTGGTATACCTTGCCTGACGCATGAGTCATGAAATGCCTACCATTGTTGTGTTAGAACACAGTCTTGCAAGAGCCATAATTTCCTATTGTAAAGACAGCCATTTCTTCTCTGCTTTTTGTAGAAAGCTGTCATGGCACTTCACATAACCGTCTTCGGTCCCAGCATCTACATGCAGGAGAGAAAGTGACTTTTGGACATTCATCAGTACAGCATTTGCTTACAATCATACAGACTCCTACAAGTCTCTTTGCTTTGTGAGTTTTAAGGGCGTCAAGGTTGCTGCTAAGTTTCCTAAGAAGACAAAAGAACAAATGTCGAAGTGTTGTTTTCCAAAACAGTAACTATTTAACATCCCCTGATTTACTTTGCAGTCTTTCAAAAATATTTTCTAATGGTTCTCAAAGACCTGAAGTCTAAAAACCTCTTTACAATCCCTGAAAATAGCTGTTGCTTCACCTTCCTTTTAGGAGTCAACTGCAATAAAACCCCCAGCTTCATCCTTTCATGGTTAGATGTGCAAATGTGAATTATGGTAGTTTAAATGGGTTTTGATGGGTCCATGTAAAATTGCTTTACGCAGCTTTAGTTAAAGAGCCTTGTTAAGCTGATGAAGACGACAGCCCTTGCAAACAGTACTGCCCAAGTGGGACCATTTTATTAATATATTTAATCTTCTGAACAGGAAAACAGCTTTTATTCATGTACACACCACACAAAGGACTGTTTTCTATATTAGTCACCTCTGTCTTCCAGCTAACTCATTCTCTTGTTCTAACTCGTTGCCCCTGTTCTTAAAGTACAAAAAGAATCCGTGTAACAGGATCACAACATCTGCTTTTGTGAAACTGACTGGTTTTAAGAGCACGGCAATAAAAGTGATTGCGCTGAATCTCTATTCAGTCATACCATTAGTTTCCGTAATGTTAAATAATAACGAAGATTAGGTTGCATAAATTTATAATATTCAAGAAAAAACATCAGTGCAGTTTGAGACGCAGCCTTGCTTGGAGGCAGAGGTATCTTGTCATGAGCCAAGAGAAAATGTGGTGTATAAATATATTTAAAAAAAAAATATTACCCATATAAGTATGTACAAATTTAGCCAACAGAAAGCGAACATTGTCGGATTTATATAATTTTATTAGTTTTAATTAGAAAAGAAAAGGCATAAAAAGGGAAGGGAAGGAGAGCATACACAGAATAGGAAAATGGGGGAGGGGAAAAGAAAAATACAGATACATCAATTAAATCTACCTTCAAATAAGATATCCAATTCAATCTACCTGCAAGTATAAAATTCTCCATCCGTTTTGCCGTTTTTATCTTCCATTATAAAACATTTTTACCAAACTATTATTTGCAATACGAGTCTAAACATTTCTTCCTCCACACATATAAATCCACACAAGTCAGAGCAGTCTCAACACAAAGCTTACCACTTTGGCTTAAACTTTAAAAAAAAAATCCGAAGTGATTTAACAGATTGGCCCTATCCTCATTAACAGAAACACGAAGAATGTATATCTTTATCCTTAAGGAAAAAAAAAAACCTCAAACAAAAAGAATACAACCTGGTATTACATCTGTTTCAATATCAACAGTTTCTCCTGAAAAGCATTATTATTAAACAAGTCTATCAATTTACATAACATCTGTATTGTCTATCTTTTTAACAATTAGTCCATCTCTTGATTCCCTATTAAGTTAGGGAAAACAACTTTTAAGATCCAAAGGTAAAACTCTCCAACCTGTTCTTATTAATCTTTACCTACCCAGCTTTCCAAAATAAAAACATTTCAGTAAATCCTTCTTACTGAAAAAAAAAAAAATTCCTCCTAACTTATAAGATTGCCCATATTTATAACAAACATAGAGACTAACATCGTTATCTATTTAAAAAAAGTTCAGCAATTTGTGAAGAAATTATGTTATCTGCCTTCTTAAAACTTAACCTAGAACAAATCCGTGTCTAAGTCACACGGAGCCAGTTTAAAACCCAGCTCTGTAACTGTCTTCAGGACAGCCTGCCTTGGCGGGAGGGTGGGATATAAATCAAATAAATAAAAATTAAAAATAAAAATAAATTGATGTTACAAGACCCGCAAGGCCTTGTGGGAGGTATCTCATTCCCCCTATTTCCTCTTTCCCTTTCCTTAAAGCCCGTATAGCCTTCCCCCTTTCCCTGCCTTCTTCTCTCCTCCCCACTGACCAGCCAACTTAACTTTATCTCCCCCACACACACCATCTTCCATTTTCCCTCCTCTACAGTTGTGTGGTGAGGTACCAACAAGGACTTGCAAGGGGCACTTCAGTGTGTCCTGTAGGGTGGCCAGATCATCCCGGTCACCCGGGAAAGTCCCGATTCTGGCCCCCAATTCCCGCCTCCCGGGCTGGCTATACCGGGACCATTAGAGATCCCGGTTTAGCCAGCGGGGAGCCGGCGGGCCGCGCGCGCGGTCGGGAAAGGCGGCGAGTGAGGGACCGAGCGTCCCTGCGCGTGTGCACGGCGGTGTGGTGGGCTCTGCGCATGCGCGGGGCCAGGAGAGTGGGCGGCGTAGGGCCCGCCACACCGCTGTGCGCACGCGCAGGGACGCTCGGTCCCTCACTCGCCGCCTTCCCCGACCGCGCGCGCGGCCCGCCGGCTCCTCTCGCTGGCGTAGGGCCCCGGCGGCGGCAGAGCGGGAGGCGGCAGAGGTGGCGGCGGAGGCCGTGGCCGGAGTGGGAGGCGGGCCGGTGGCGCCTGCGGTGGCGGCGGCGTGGCGGGAGGCCCCGGGTCGGTGGGCTCGGCCGCCTCCTCCTCAGCCGCCGCCAGCCCCGCCAGCAGCGCCGCCAGCAGCATCAGCCACCGCTGCGCCTCCTGGGTAGCCCGCCCGCCCGGAGGGGAGGCCGCGCCCTGGGAGAAGGTAAGCTGGCAGGCAGGGAGGGGGCCGAAAGCAGGGGGGCAGCTGGCGGGAGGGGGCGGCCGGCCTTCCTTCCTACGCACCAGTCTGTTCAGGAGTATTCTGGCAAGGATTTTGCCTGTGATGGAGAGCAGGGTTATCCCCCGGTAGTTATCCCCCGGTAGCAGTCTGACTTTTCTCCTTTGTTCTTCTGTAGAGTGATGATGATTGCATCGCGAAAGTCCTGTGGTAGTTTGCCTTGTTCCCAGCAGGTGGCAAGTACTTTGTGAAGTGTGCTATGTAGTACTGTGCCCCCATGCTTCCAGATCTCTGGTGGGATTCCATCAACTCCTGCTGCCTTGCCACTTTTCAGTTGCTTGATGGCTTTAACAGTCTCTTCTAGGGTGGGGATCTCATCCAACTCTGTTTTCACTGGTTGAAGTGGGGTGAGGTGGATTGCTGAATCTTGAACTACGCGGTTGGCACTGAAGAGAGCCTGAAAATACTTCGACCACCAGTTCAGTATGGATGCCTTGTCTGTGAGGAGCACTTGGCCTTCTGCACTACGCAAGGGACTCTGAGCCTGATATGATGGGCCATATACTGCCTTCAGGGCTTCGTAGAACCCTCTTAAATCACCAGTGTCTGCACACAGCTGGGTTCTCTCTGCAAGCTTGGTCCACCACTCGTTCTGAATGACTCGAAGCTTGCGCTGGAGGTTGCTACATGCAGCGCGAAAGATTTCTTTTTTACCGGGACAGGAGGGCTGAGCAAGATGTGCTTGGTAGGCAATCTCTTTTTCGCTAGTAATTCTTGGATCTCTTGATTGTTCTCGTCAAACCAGTCCTTGTTTTTCCTTGTGGAGAACCCAAGGACTTCTTCAGAGATCAACAGGATGGTAGTTTTTAGGTGTTCCCAGAGTGCTTCTGGAGAAGGGTCTGTGGGGCAACTGGGGTCCTCAATTCTTGACTGGAGTTTTGCCTGGAAGGCAGTTTTAACTTCGGCTGACTGAAGGCTGCCAACCTGAAGCTTCCTCCGAGGGATACCTCCTCTCCTGGGTGTGGGTTTAAAGTGAAGACGGAGATTGCAGCGTACAAGATGATGATCCGTATGACATTCCGCACTGGGCATTACTCGGGTGTGTAAGACATCTCGAAGGTCTCTCTGGCGCACCAGAATGTAGTCGATAAGGTGCCAGTGCTTGGACCATGGGTGCATCCAGGTTGTCTTCAGGCTGTTCTTCTGCTGAAAGATAGTGTTGGTGATGGTGAGCTGGTGCTCCGTGCAGAATTCTAGCAGGAGACGCCCGTTATCCTTGCAGTTGCCAATGCCGTGTTTGCCAAGTACTCCTTTCCAAGCTTCCGAGTCTTTACCTACTCTGGCATTGAAGTCGCCAAGGATGATCACCTTGTCCTCTGTAGGGGTCTTCTGTACGAGGTTGCGTAGATCAGCATAGAACTTGTTCTTTTCTGCAGGATCTGCTTGAAGGGTTGGGGCATACACACTGAAGAGTGTTGCATGCTGCTTGTTTTGAAGTGGGAGGCGCATGGACATGATGCGATCTGAGTGACCTGTTGGCAGGTTTTTGAGTTTGGAGGCAATGGAGTTCCTGACCATGAAGCCAATGCCAGAAAGGCGGTTCTCAGCCTTTGACTTACCCAACCAGTAGAGGGTATAGCCAGCACCATGTTCTTGAAGACTACCTTCCTCAGGGAAACGGACCTCACTGAGAGCTGCTATGTCAATATTCAACCTGAGAAGTTCGTGGGCAACTAGAGCAGAGCGTCGTTCAGGGTGACCACTGTCTACTGTGTCAAGCATGGTTCTGATGTTCCAACACGCAAGCTTAAGTCTTTGCACACTTTGTGAGGCAGGTGCATGCCTTTTCTTTGTTGTTATTTTTTGACCGCAAGTAAGGATGCCCGTTGACCGCGGCTAGCCAACTGGGGTGGGGGAGACGAGCTTTGTTTAGGCCACCTTTTCTAGGCCCCTCTCCGTGTGGAGCAAGCAGTGCTGTCCCTAGATAAGGCTGCTTGGTCATTCAGGGTGCTGCCGAAAGATGCTTTCGTCTCTGGGTCAGCATCAGGCGACCAATACCCTGAACCGCCTACATGCAGGATCGGGACTGCGGCTTCCAGCGGCATCTTCCACCTGCCGTTTCGCCCCTTGCCCATCGCTGCAGGACTTGGTGTGTTGTGGGTTGTGGATGTGGATATGCCCTTCAGGCCTGCGCAGAGGAATTTTTAGGTGAAGCACAGTGTGCGCAGTACTGGCTCCACCCTTTCACCTTGGGGTCATCTGCCATGGCCCAGTAAGCCAGGACGCCGGCAGTGAGTCCTCCAGGTGGTAGGTGTTACATTAACGAGCTCTATCTGCCCGGGTTTGATGTTAGAGTTTTCCTTCTCTTGGCTGGCGAGGTTGGTGAGCCCAGCCTGCCCATCCGGTTATACCGCCGGACATTCGGTCGCACCATGACGTGGCAAACTCTGTGAGAAATGGGGGGGACCAGCGTGAAGGTGTTGCCATGGATGCAGTAATGCAGGAGAGGCCATTGCAGTGACCATCTGCCAGGCATAGCCGGACAGTGACCACGCGGCGTTCACTACACCGGGAAGGAGAGGCTATGTATTGCACATACACTTTCCCTGGGGGGGGCAGGATACCCAAGAGGGAGCCCACCCCTCCCACCCCCCACCGCTACACCAAACTGGCTCTTAATAAAACATTTAGGGAATGTTTTATTAAGTGTCAGAATAGGTTAGGACTTAGAACTGCTCTGATAAACTGTTCTTTTAAAAACAAACAAACAAACATTTTATTGAGTTTATTACTAAATATTTATGCAAAACAAGAACATTGCAGCATTGTACAACTTTGTGATAAGATATTGAACGTATAAGGTGCATGGACCATCATACAAAAATACTTCTCAGTTATGTTGCATTAAATAAATAGGTCATAGCATCCAAACAATCTTGCTTTTGGAATAGATCATACAATCTTTTTAATATCAGATATTAAGCAAGTTCATTTGAACCAATTTTTAGGAATCACATTGTGAGAAGACAACCTAATAGAGGAAATCACTTTTGTACAAATTTGGAGTATATATCCATGTTGCTTTTTTGTTCTATGATCAGTGATTTTTCCCATTATATTAGGGTTGCCAGGTCCAACTCAGGAAATATTTGGGGGTTTTGGGGTAGAGTCTGGAGACTTTGGGGATGGAGTCTGGAGACATTCCCATTCCCTAAAAAAAAAATAAAAAAAAATACAGCAGTGCCATTCCCCTGAATAGAGCCTTCATTTCCTTGTCCTCATTGTTTGCCTTCAAAGGGTTCCCCAGCAGCTGCACTTCCACTAAATGAAAGTGAAATTTGTCATACCTCTCCCTGCCCAGTCCCTTGCCAGGCTTTGGTAGCATTTCCAAGCATGGCTTTATTAAAGGACACAAACACTCACAAAGCAGCTAAAATAAACACAAACAGTTTGCAAGCTCACAGTTTTGTGATCTCACTGGGGCAATTTACTTACAGGAGTTGCTGACTTTAACAATCTGCTGTATTTAACCACCTTCTTCAGACAAACACAGGAAAATGAAAGAAATGAACAGAGCAATCTAGGGGTTGGAGTTTTCCTCCATCACATAATCAGGTTCTAGTTAACTCTTTTCTATCTGTTTTCCAATCGAAACGACTTCTGAAATGAATGCAAAACAAACCAGTGGGATTCTGCTCTTTTCCTTTCTCATATGCTTCACACTCACCAGGAAGAGCCATCTGGTTCTGCCTGCTTGCTCCACCCCATACAGCTTTCCTCTTGCTGAGATTTAAAGGCACATCATGGCCGTCAGGGTGGAGCTTTCCCACCAGTCAGTTGCCTGGTGGCATGGAGAAGCCTACAAAACCAGGGGATCCCCCACCCAGACCTGGGGACTGGCAAGCCAACATTATAGACAGATTCCATATCTTGTTCTGCTACATAATTATGGAAGGCTCTGGCTTGTCTCTCCATTTAACGTTTAGGAAAGCAGAACAAAGTGTGAGTCTAGTGGCACCTTTAAGACAAAGTTTTATGCAAGGTATAAGCTTTAGTGCACACACACACAGTTTTTTCAGATGCATTAAAAAAGAAGTTACCAATTCATACATATAGGTAGAGGGTAAGTCACAAATCAGCATACAGCATAATAAAAGTGTTTAATAGTGTTTAATGATAAGACCAATTCTGCCATCTACATCTACTCTGGAGAGTAAGTTTGCTTATTCTCAAACGTGTTAAATCAGGAGGGAACTCTGGGTGTGCACCTATAACTGTTCTGTACATCTCCCAGTGGCAGAGAAGGAGAAAGAAAGGGGGTTAAAAATGGCAATTAGAGTAATTAAATCCTGTAATACTGACACAATGTAAACCGTATCACAAAAAGAACTGTGCACTGATGCTGCGTTGTTATATAAGAGCAGCAGAGACTAACTGATATGTAAATAAATAAATCTTCTTCACTGTTTATATAAAAATCCTGCCTCAGAGATCTCTGTATTCTATTTGCTCATCACAAAACTTACCTCATGGCAGCAAACCCAAAGCCTGTATATTTGCCACCATTAGAATACCTGGTAACAGAGGAGAAGGTTCATAGTTTAAAGCTGTGTGGATCCCTTCAGTAGTTAGAAAAGGCCTGTAACGTAACTATCTCATTTTTTACTCTTCCTAAACAGAAAGTAGCACATTAGCCCTCAGTCACATTTTTTGCTCAGTCTTGCCCAGATCCCTGCCTCCGACGTCCTGTCCCAACATAGCTTTTGTCCAACATACCCTTTTGGAGTGGTCAGAGCAAACCCCTCCTCCCGTTTTTGCCAGCAGAACAGCTGGTTGGATGCAACCCAAAATAGGTGAGGTTCAGTGCCAGATTAAACTCTGTGGAGGTCCCTAGGCAGTCAAAATCTTGGGGCGGAGTGGGAGGGGGGCTCACAAATTATCTCCTAATATCTCCTGCAGGCACCGTCTCAAAAGCCCCTTTGAAAAAGCTGCGGGGGAGAGGCAGAGAGAGGAAAACTGCCCCCCTAAAGGCATGGGGGCCATAGGCCGGTGCCTACTCAGCCTATTTGTTAATCCAGCCCTGGTGAGGTTCTTAAATAATTCCAGATCCTACTTTTCCTTAAATTTTTCCAAGTTAGCATTTTAACATAGACATTCTGCTTCACAAAACATTATTCTGCTAGCTCTCAGGCAATGACAATGAATCAAATGTACCAGTCACTCATCCTTGAAGAGTTAGAATAAGATCTAGTTTGCATAATATGGTTAACCACTGTAAAATTTATTTTCAAAGCCACGTGCATGTGAAAGTCCAAGTTTTTCCTTCATAGTTCTGGGGTGCACAAGGTTTTAGCAGATATGTTCATTCAAATGGCAACCAATACAAAGGCTCAAAGGAAAGTCAATAATCTTTACTTGGAACATACATTCTCTTTAGAATGAGCCAAGGGATAGGCTGTAATTAGTGATGGGATTTATATGTTTTGAATTTTAGATGAATGATCATTTCATATTTAGTGTGAAGAAGAAGATATTGGATTTATATCCCGCCCTCCACTCTGAAGAGTCTCAGAGCGGCTCACAATCTCCTTTACCTTCCTCCCCCACAACATACACCCTGTGAGGTAGATGAAGATATTGGATTTATATCCCGCCCTCCACTCCGAAGAGTCTCAGAGCGGCTCACAATCTCCTTTACCTTCCTCCCCCACAACAGACACCCTGTGAGGTAGATGAAGATATTGGATTTATATCCCGCCCTCCACTCCGAGGAGTCTCAGAGCGGCTCACAATCTCCTTTACCTTCCTCCCCCACAACAGACACCCTGTGAGGTAGATGAAGATATTGGATTTATATCCCGCCCTCCACTCCGAAGAGTCTCAGAGCGGCTCACAATCTCCTTTACCTTCCTCCCCCACAACAGACACCCTGTGAGGTAGATAAAGATGTTGGATTTATATCCTGCCCTCCACTCTGAAGAGTCTCAGAGCGGCTCACAATCTCCTTTACCTTCCTCCCCCACAACAGACACCCTGTGAGGTGGGTGGGACTGGAGAGGGCTCTCACAGCAGCTGCCCTTTCAAGGACAACCTCTGTCAGGGCTATGGCTGACCCAAGGCCATGCTAGCAGGTGCAAGTGGAGGAGTGGAGAATCAAACCCGGTTCTCCCAGATAATAGTCTGCACACTTAACCGCTACACCAAACTGGCTATGGATACACCACTTAATAAGCTTGACAATTTAATGTAACAGTTCAGCTTGGTTTTCTCTTTACTCTACATGATAAAGCAGATTATTTATGATTCCATCCTCCATTTGTTAAAAAAAAAATCTTCAAGCCGCTATAAGGGTGGGTCTTGTTTTAATTCAAGGCCATGGCACTGTGGGAGGACACCCTTCCCTGCCTAAGTTGCTATTTGAATTCACAGATAAAAGATAAACATAAAGGTATCTGTATGTTTCTCCTCACAACAAAACAAAGTAGACTTCTTTGCCTTTCCTCACAGGGAAGTGCTTCAACACTTAACCATATTAATTGACCTTTCCTGCTGTACAGTATTGAAACACAGTAAGCCAAACTGTACATAATTTTTAATATACAGCAGACTATAGTTGTGTTAAAGTCTGTCCTGAGCACAGAATTTGCCTTTTTCACCGCTACTGCATACTGAGTCAACATTGTCATTGCATTATCATCCTTGGTCCCAAAGTATTTCCTGATCATTCTCTGCCAGTTCATACTTCATTGGTGTATATTTAAAAGAAGTATTTTTTTCTGGCCAATTTGCATCACTTTAGATTTACTTTCATTAATCATTATTTGCCATATTATTGTAATTTATCCAGTTTGAAGAGAGACTTTTGGAGGTCTTCCCAATCTCTTCGTGTCTTCACCGTTCTGAATAATTTGCAGTTATCTGATTCCAATTTGCTGTCTTTGAGGAACCCCTCTACCCTGTTTTAAGAATTGTTCATTTACTCATTTCTGTCGTTTAACCAGGTTGTACCCCATGAAAAGACGCATCCCATAATTGCTAGGCTTTCCTCAGTAATCTTTACTAAATAGCTTTTTGAAAAGCTTTTTTGGAAGTCCAAGAATATGGTAATATCTATACCAATTGGATCTTCTGTAGCTGAGTCCTTATTACTAGGTGAAGAATTTTAAAATGGTTTACATTTACATTACTTGCACTATTTAATTTAATTTCAATTTCATTTTCCAATTTATACCCTGCCCTATCCCACAAGCAGACTCGGGGTGGCTTACTACATTAAAACAACATTAAAATGAAGCATATCAAACATTAAACAACATCATATCTACAGATATGACAAGTCAGATCCAAGAACCAGTCGTTTAAACAAAGAGCTGAGGTGGTTTTTATTTCTCTACATTGAAAATGGCAAGCCTCCTTCTAGTTTCCTACGACCAGTTTTGGACATAGCCAATGGTACTAAGAGGAATGTTCTACATCTGGACAAAGTTCTGTTGAAATCCTGGCATCTGCATTATGATAGCGCTGGTCTCTATGCGGCAGAATATGTAATAAATCTACCATATGGATATTCACTAAAGAAATGGGATGCCACGCTTCCAGTTCATATAGTTCATCTCATTTTAACCTGCTTATTGATGCTTTAAAGGGTACTAAACACCACATGTTGGTGATATTTAACAATATGGCAGTGGTGCATATTAATTAGCACATTGACATTTATTTGGAAAGCTTAAACAAATGGTCAAACCATGAAACAACAGGACATAACATGGTACGCTTTTTTCTTTTTTGCTTTCCTGAATAGTAAACAGATTTCTCTTCTTTTTCTGTTAATGAAGGCTGTGGGAGAATGTGCCTGCTCTGGCTTGCAGGCCCTATTTCACCCTGCCCTCCATTTTTCTCAACACCTGGAGAGACCTTTCATTCTCAGGTAGCTCCCCACCAATACTCCCTCCAAGGTGTGGAGTCTTGTGAGCAAAAATCCTACATTGTGAGCTACAGGCGTTAGAGTTGTGAACTACTGCATGAATTAGTTTGCTCCGAGGCCATTTTTCCTGAGCTAAGACAAAACGGTGTGAGCTGGAGACTAGGAAACTATGAGCTAGTTCACAGTAGGGTTGCCAAGTCCAATTCAAGAAATATCTGGGGACTTTGGGGCGGAGCCAGGAGACTTTGGAGGCAGAGCCAGGAGCAAGGGTGTGACAAGCACAATTGAACTCCAAGGGAGTTCTGGCCATCACATTTAAAGGGACAGCACACCTTTTTAAATGCCTTCCTTCCACAGGAAATAATGAAGGATAGGGGCACCTTTTTGGGGCTCATAGAATTGGATCCCCTGGTCCAATCGTTTTGAAACTTGGGGGGTATTTTGGGAGAAGCACTAGATGGTACACTAAAAATTTGGTGCCTCTACCTCAAAAAATAGCCCCCCCAGAGCCCCCAATACCCGTAGATAAATTCCCCATTATTCCCTATGGGAATCGTTCTCCATAGGGAATAATAGAGTGCCCAGTAGACATTTCCCTCCCCCCACACTTTCTAAAATGGGGGGAGGGCCTCCAAACCAGGGAATCCCCTGCCCCCTCCCTCTCACACACAAATACTTACTGGGTTTTGTTCCTGCAGAACTTTACTTGCTCTGAAAACTGAAAGCAAAACAAAGGGAGAGGCCGTTTTCTGACGAAACTGTTACTGACCCTTTCCCATGAAGCCCTTCCTGTTTCTTGCTTCCTGCTCAGCCATAAAGGCACACATTTTAAAAACGGACCTGTTTGCAGGTTTCTAAACCTGCAGGAGCTCTCAAACTATATGGTGACTGTGGGGGTGGGGCTTCCCCCACCGGCCAGCTGGCTGGGGGCGGGGGAAAGCTTGTAAAAAAGGGGGATCTCCCGTTGGGACCTGGGGATTGGGAAGCCTATACCATATAACATCAAACTCTGCCGAAATATCGCCGATAACACCAAGATACATCTTTTTAAACCATTTGCGTTATTTGAACTGCTGTTGGAGCTGACGGCGAGCGCCTTAGGGCTTTGTCTCGCCCCCTCCTCCCGGAGAAAGAACGTGAAAAGCCCTCTCTTCCCGGAGAAAGAACATGAATGCTGATGGCGAATGTCTCAGGACTTTGTTCCCCCCCCCCTCCCAGAGAAAGAACGCGAAAAGCCCGCTCCTCCCAGAGAAAGAACATGAATGCACTTATCAGCGAGGGCTGCCTAACGACGCCGATGTTGAGGTGGTGAGAGGCGGCGCGGCCCGGAATGCGAGCAGCTGCAGCCTGGGAGTGAAGGCTAGTTGGGACCATGCTGATGGGTATAAGGCGAGGGCGCGGGCAGCGCTCGGGAAAGTGCGGGCGGTGCTTGGAGGAGTGATTGACAGCGTTTTCTTACACGAGGGTGCTCAGGCTTGGGAGAGCTACACGGCGGCATTGGGGAAGTACTGGAAGTGAGGAAAGTGACGGGACGAGCGGCGGCCCCCTGGTGAGCGAGGCCGAAGGTGTATAGGCCTGAAGAGCTTCACGGCGGCCCCCAGTGTAACTGTGAGAAAGGTGGGGCGAAGTACCAGGGTAGCTAGGCTACCAGTGGGACGACGGCCCCTTCTCCCCTCCCCTGAAAACTGAAGACCAGAGGTAGAAGAACAAGAGCTGGGAGCAGGCCGAGACCGCCGACGAGGCGAGGTGTGAGTGGAGGTTGTTTGGTGGAAAAGGAGAGGGGGATTATAAATCCAACTAGCAGTCTTGGGTCCCTGGGGCAGTGGCTGCGGGACGGCAGGGACACGGGGGGAGATAGTACCTCCCTGGGCCCCTGGTGCTGCGCAGAGGCTGCCTCGGGTTCTCAGACTGCATGACCCCCTTCCCTTGTTACCTCGCTGCCACCCTCCAACAATAAGAACTATGCTCTCACACTGCTCGAGAATAAGAACTAAACTCTCTATTTTTTGCTTGCCTTGCACCTTCCGGACACGACCGCACTTTAATAATACAAAAGAAGAACTTTGTATTTTATTGCACCGTCACTTTATAAATAGCTGCACTTTGCCCTTTAACTCTATTGTTCTTAACTACCAATTCTGTAAAAGTAGATAATTAACTATTTATTGGTCTTTTAACTAGTTTTAATTAGCTACGTTGTTATATTATTGGCAAATTAATAAGAGATGAGGATTAGGGGTAGGGGTTTTAATTAAGGAGCCAAGGGATTTATTAATTTATTAATCTTAGCTAAGGAGTTAGTGGGGGTTAGTTGAAGGACTTAATTTGGAATTAAATTTGAGAATTAATGGATTGGTAGTTGGCATTAGTGATCGATTAGAACATAAGAACTAAAAGAGGTTAGAGGTATTTTTTACTACCAGCTATTGAGCTGGTGTTCACCAGGAGTTGATGATTGGCCTGGGGATTCCGGTACTCCTGGGGAGGGGAAGGTATGACGGTGGGAACAGGCAGATTCATAGGTGAAGGGGGCCGAGACGTAGTGGTGCTCAGCCACCTTCCAGCCTGTGTCCCATCCCGATGGTGACAGGTAGTGTGGCCAGACAAATGTACTCGCCTCCGTCACTGGTGTTATGTAATGCCAGGTCCATTAACAATAAGACCATGATCCTTCGAGATTTCCTGCTGGAGCAGAATGCGGACCTGGCTTGCGTGACCGAGACCTGGGTGCGGGAGGGGGAGACTGTGGCTCTCTCCCAAATGACCTCCCCGGGATACTCGGTTTTCCACCAGTCCCGGACTAGCGGGCGGGGGGGAGGAGTGGCACTGCTCATACGAGAGGCTTACTCCTTCAGGGCTCTCCCGGCCCTGGAGATTCCAGGCGTGGAATGTGCCGGCCTGATGTGGGACGTTGGGGAGGGGTTGGCGATCTGGCTGGTGTACCGACCGCCTAACGCACCGGCTAGCGCCTTACCATCCCTGATGGAGGTGGCGGCGGGCTGGGCATTGGAGTACCCTAGGCTATTGGTCTTGGGTGTCTTCAACGTCCATGCCGACGACGCGGCTTCCAGTCAGGCGTTGGACCTAGTGTCATCCATGGCGACACTGGGACTCTCCCAGGTTGTTACAATGCCCACTCATCAGGCGGGACACATGTTAGACCTGGTTTTCGCGGCGGGAGTTTTAGTGGACGATATTGCTACTATAGCAGTGCCATGGTCGGATCACTATGCCCTCAAGGCTCGTGTGGAGGTGTCACCCCAAGCCTGTTTAGGCGGAGAGCGTATTTTAGCTCGCCCGCGGAGCCTGATGGATCTGGAACGGTTCCTAATGGCTCTACGGGATTCCTGGCCCACTGGCGACTCCCTGGATGACCTGGTAGAGTCATGGAACGATGGACTCTCTAAGGCCATTGAGGAGGTCGCACCTAGGCGCCCTCTGTGTCCCCATTTGAAGCCGTCACCTTGGTTTAACCAGGAGTTGCGGCAGCAAAAACGGGGACTCAGACGACTAGAGAGACAATGGCGGCGTACTCGAGATGAAGTGACTCGAACATCCTATAGAGAGAGTTTGAAATCCTATGAGATGGCAGTCAAAGCCGCAAAGAAAACATACTTTGCGACTAAGATTGCGTCCGCAACTTCGCGCCCGGCACAATTATTTGACATAATTCGGAATCTTACAACACTGCCACAAGGCAGACCAAATTCTACTGAATTGGAGATCGGCTGTGAGGCTTTTGCGAATTTTTTTGCGGATAAGATCGCATCACTCCGCCCCGACCCCCCCCCCCCCCGCTATACTTGAGGCAGTTAGTGAAACCAGGGCTCCGGGCCTGTCTTCGGATTGTGTGCTGGATGGCTTCGGTCCTCTCAGCCTGGAGGAAGTTGACAGGATCCTCTTATCTGCACGCCCAACAACTTGCAATTTGGACCCTTGCCCCTCCTGGCTTATTAAATCTTGCCAGAGGGAGCTTAGATATCCTATACGGGATATCATAAATAGATCCCTGATGGAAGGGCATTTTCCAACGCCGCTCAAAGAGGCAGTGGTCCGCCCCCTCTTGAAAAAACCAACCTTAGACCCGGCCCAATTGGCGCATTACCGGCCGGTCTCAAACTTGCCCTTTTTGGGCAAGCTTATTGAGAGGGCAGTGGTGATGCAGTTACAGACTTTCCTGGAGGACGCTTCCGTCCTCGACCCACTCCAGTCCGGCTTCCGCCCGGGTCATGGGACTGAGATGGTGTTGGTCGCCCTGGTGGATGACCTTCAACGGCATCTGGATCGGGGCGGCTCGGCGATGCTGATGTTGTTGGACCTGTCGGCTGCATTCGACATGGTTGACCATCAGTTACTGACCTACTGCCTCGCCGACGTGGGGATTCAGGGGTTAGCTTTACAGTGGCTTTCCTCCTTCCTTGACGGTCGGGGACAAAGGGTCACGATTGGGGGTGAACTATCCCAGAGGCGCACGCTTGATTGCGGAGTGCCTCAGGGGGCAGTTCTCTCCCCAATGTTATTTAACATCTATATGCGTCCCCTTGCCCAGATTGCCCGAAGGTATGGGCTGGGTTGTCACCAGTATGCTGACGACACCCAGCTCTATCTACTTATGGACGGCCGACCGGTCTCAGCCCCAGAAAATCTAGACCAGGCACTACAGGAAGTGGCTGGATGGCTCAGACTGAGCGGGCTGAGGCTAAATCCGGCGAAGACAGAGGTCCTTTGCTTGAGTCGTTGGGGTCCGGGGAGGGAAACCCCCCTACCAGCTTTTGAGGGTGCGCCGCTGATAGCGGCGGACAGGGTCAAAAGCCTGGGGGTACTATTGGAGCCCTCCTTAACGATGGAGGCTCAGATAGCAGCCAACGCCAAGTCCGCCTTTTTCACCTTAGGCGGGCAAGGCAGTTGGCCCCCTTCCTGGAGTGCGACGATCTAGCAACAGTGATCCACGCCACAGTCACCTCGAGGTTGGACTACTGCAATGCTCTCTACATGGGGCTGCCTTTGTGCCGAACCCGAAAGCTACAGCTAGTGCAGAATGCCGCGGCCCGGCTGCTGTTAGGACTCCCAAGACGGGAGCATATCCGGCCAGGGCTCCGGGATCTGCACTGGCTGCCAATAGCTTACCGAGTCCGGTACAAGGTGCTAGTTATTACCTTTAAAGCCCTATATGGCCTAGGACCTGCCTACCTGAAGGACCGTTTCTCCCCACACGTTCCCCAGAGAGTACTGAGATCGGGAACTCGAAATCTCCTAGCTATCCCCGGGCCAAAAGAAGCCCGCTTAAAATCCACCAGGGACCAGGCCTTTTCTGTCATGGCCCCCTCCTGGTGGAACCAGCTGCCGGAAGAGGTGAGGGCCCTGCGGGACCTTGCCCAGTTCCGCAGGGCCTGTAAGACAACCCTCTTCCGGCTGGCCTATGACTAGCTGGTACAAGAAACAAGAAATCAGGTGTAGTTATAATAGAGGTTACTGTCCCTAATGTCTTAAATATTTAATGGTTTAAATGCTTTAAATGTTTTAAAGATTTTAAATGTATTAATTATTTTAACTTTTTATGCTTGAATTGTATTTATGTGGTACTTGTGCTGTGAGCCGCCCTGAGCCACTTGTTGGGAAGGGCGGGATAGAAATTATATAAATAAATAAATAAATAAATAAATAAATAAACTTCCTTTGTCATGCTCCCAGCATTTGAGGTTGTAACACCTAAAAGGGGCTTATATGAAAACATTTTTGTCTGCAATTCTAATTAATGAAGCTTGTGCCTAAAGAGCCCTGTGAACTATATCTATTAAGTCCTGCTTAGTACACAGGAACCGCTGTGGCTCAATACAGACTATAGCTTTCAGATAAATTGAGGTGGTATTTTAAAATTTTCCAAGGCTATAAGGTACACACATTAAGTGTTTCAAAGGGCAGCTATGTTGGTCTGCAGTAGAGCAGTTAGATTTGAGTCCAGTCTCTCTCTCTCGGCTTGACTTCGCGAACGAAGATTTAAGAAAGGTGCAGTAGTCCACGTCTGCTGCAGGCTCGCTGGTGGCTGACAAGACCAATATGGGGCAGGCAGGTCCAGCCACAGTGGCTGCAGGGAAAAGTCTGATTTGGGGTTGGTGCTGTAGCAGTACGATTCTTCCTCCATCTCCTTTTGTCCTCAAGACCAGCTATGCATGCGTTCTCAAAGGAAGAGACAGCCTGATGGATGGTGTCCCTCCATGCTTTGCGATCTGAGGCTAGGCCAGACCACTGGTGATGGTTGATACAACAGGTACCAAGGGATTTCTTCAAGGAGTCCTTGTACCCCTTCTTTGGTGCCCCTCTATTTCGATGGCCGGTGGAAAGTTCGCCATACAGGGCAATCTTGGGAAGGCGGTGGTTTTCCATCCTGGAGATATGCCCTGCCCAGCGCAGCTACATCTTCAACAGCAGTGCCTCCATGCTTGTAACCTCCGCCCTCTTGAGGACTTCAGTGTTGGTCACAAAGTCACTCCAGTGGATGTTGAGGATGGTGCGAAGGCAGCGCTGATGAAAGCGCTCAAGGAGTCGCAGGTGATGACGGTATAAAACCCACAATTCGGAGCCGTAGATGATGGTTGTCATCACAACCGCTTTGTAAACATTGAGTCCAGTAGCATTTGAGTCCATTAGCACCTTAGAGACCAACCAAAGTATCAGGGTATGAGCTTTGGAGAGTCAGAGCTGTCAGACACATTGAGGATGTGTGTGGATCTTCTTACCATATTTGGATCAAGTGGTTTTGTAGGTTTTCACAGTTATTCAAGTTTAAGCATGGAAAAGCCGGAACATTATCAACACCGTGCGAAAGTATTATGAATTATTAAAAAATGGAGAAATGTGTTCATATAAAATTAAAACACATATCATTTTAGTAATTCTCGTAAGAATTGAGATTTTAAATATTAAAACATTGTGTCAAAACAGTGAACTTGCTAAAAGGCGTTCAGTATAACTGTATGATATTTCTCATTATCTTGACCACACTTCTTCCCTTTCGCGAATGCGACTAAAGGCGCATGCTCCTCAGATTTATATATAAGGTAATATATTTTTACTCATGTGAAACCCCCTTAGAGAAAAATTATTTAAAATTTCCTTAGGAGTAAAAAATGAATAGACTGGAAATTGCTTAATCAGTGTCACTTCTACTGTATCCTCTATGGGACCACACGGAACAGCTACAATTAGGAAAAGGAAGCAAAAGCTTCCTTCCCTTTTTGTCTTCCATTTTTGCAAAGTACAAATACTGGATCAGCTGGCAAAGTATCACGAATCACCACAACACTCCTAAAGGATTTCTGATCCATACAATCCTAGGAATTATAATGACAGTACTGAGAATTCTTTATTCGAATCCTTCCCCTGTCCCACTCCCAACTAACTACAGTTCTCAGGATTCCCTGAGGAGAGGGAATGACTGTTAAACCAATTCATGTCTGCAGCCTTTTCGTTTAGAAGGAAACTGAGTACTGTAAAGGAGAAAGAAAGCCAGCCTTCCATCTGGAACCCTAGCAGTGCTGTTTTTCTTAGTTGTTCTCTTTCCAGAACCAAAAATGTACTTTACTAATCTGGTGTGGGAGTTAAAGAAACCTCAGATAACAGTGTAGTCCTAAGAGGGTCATACGCTTCTCAGTACATCTAAATCAATGAGTTTAGGAGGGTGTATATTTAGCACAGCACTGTAAATGTTATAAATTAAAAACAACAACTTTGTAAGCTGCTATAGAGCATGCTACCAGCTGCCAAGAAATGAAATTTATTAAATATTTCCTATTGGCACTAACCCCCCCCCCCCCTAATATCTACAGAGATACCAGGGAGAAAATAACATTAACAAAAAAATGTTTTAAAGTCAATGCCACCTTTTATGTTCATTTCAGTTTCCCTTGAAACCAAACTAGAGGTGAAAATGACCATAATAATTTATAAAAGTCTACAAGCAGAGATGGGCATAAAATACCACAAGGCAATTTATTTCATTAAGGCTGAGGAATATGCAGAGTATGAAGATGGAGAAGATTACAAACAATTATTTTTCCCTTCTGAGACAATCTGATCCCATTTTTCAGATGATAAGTAAAATATTTTCCTTAAAATACTCATCATACACAAAAAAATGGATTTATATTATCCATTCCTAAATCCTATTTTTTCAAAAGATTTTTTAAACACCCTTTGTCCCTAAATCAGTTGTCTAACATCCTTTCCATATATAGAGAAGGCTTGTTCACTTAAATGTACTAGGGCATTTTCCTGAGTTTCAAATGGATGCTTCCGATAGGGACTATTATTACACTGTGGCTCAGAAACATTTATCCTGCCCCTCTATCTCCTCAGAACTCCTTGCAGATGACATTCAATGCTTCCATCAGCTTGTAGGGATTATTGCTTTCCAGAACATTGCCAGTTTGTAGTTGATTAGATTATACTGTACACCATACAGATGGATGCCTGGTGATCGAAAGTCCCTTTGTGATTGCTCTCAAGTTTCATTGCCCATACAGCCCCTTTCAGTTGTAAAATGTTCCTTATATAGCTTTCAAAGGACAATCCTTCATTGTTAACTTATACCAAGCTTATAACCATTTTTAATTGCTCACGGTGGGGGTGGGGAGGTGTTATAACAAATTTTTCCACATATTGAAAAGCACCTGTGGAAGCCTATCCTGATGGACCACATTACCACGACATGACAAGATTATAGGAACCAAACTCCTACCTACCATGCAGAAAGTGTTCTGTTAGCAGTGGACATTTCTGTAGCAATCAGCATAATGTACTGTTATATATGTGATCTGAATTGTGTTTAATATATGGAGTTCTTGCCTGGCTTATTGGAGCCTGGAAGACTGAGCTTGGGGATTCGGGAACAATGGGCAGCAGGATTCAAATCCCTGCTGTCCTGCTCCAATCACGGGCCCCCTGCTGGTTTGAACGGTCCAATAGGATGCTAGCACGGGAACCTTGTGTGTGTGTGTGTGTATATATAGTTCGTCCTGTTGGCCCAGTCACCAATCTTAGAGCGCAGCCCTATACTATGCTGTGATAATAAAACGACAGACAATGAAAGAAACAAATACTGTGATGTACTGGCTAACAGTGTTTAATAAAACCATTTAAAAACCCTTTAAGTATCTTTTTGTACTTCATTAGAAATAACATTTTTACATAACAATATTATCACAGAGGTCCATTCTCACATTCCAATATTACAAGGAAGGTCCTATGAGCACCTGGATATAGGCTCATTTCATCGATGGACTTCCTCAGGAGTAATCCTTCCTATATTTCTTCCAGGGTTACCAGCCTCTTCTATGTATGTATGTAATGTATGTATTTATAGAATTTATATTCTGATCTACTCAGGATCAAGGTGGTTTTGCTACTTTCATGGCAGAGTAACAGGCTTTTCAGGAGATTATGACTACCTCCTCTTCTCAGCCTGGCATTCCACATACAGCCTTTTTCTTTTCTTTTCTTTTTTAATCCTTTGTCATTTCTAACATGTGGGGATAAATACAGTGCAAGGCCCTCAAGATATACTGTGACTAACTTTTCTAAAAGGCCCAGAATACTACAGGATCATAATTTTTGCTGATGTTTGCAGTTTTGCCACTGACAGGTCAAGAATGATTATCATCATTTGTTGGCCAAGCAAGGGGATGGGAAATCTCCACTTTGGTATTATATCTTATTTAGTGGTGGTATATCATGTATTGCTGTTTCCAGCACTGAAAAAGGATCATTATATCATTTCAAAATCTTTCTCTGTAGATCTGGATTTTCTTATTGGGAAGAGACCAAATTTGTCCTCTAGTCCATGGATGTACTATTCTCATTCTGTGTCTCCAAGGCTAGTGATTGTCCTTGTCAGGAAAGGAATATAAGAACATAAAAGAAGCAATATTGGATCAGGCCAATGGCCCATTCAGTCCAACACTCTGTATCACACAGTGGCCAAAAAATTTATATACATATATATACACACTGTGGCTAATAGCCACTGATGGACCTCTGCTCCATATTTTTATCTAACAACCTCTTGAAGCTGGCTATGCTTGTAGCTGCTGAAGAAGGCATACACTGCCACCACCTCCTGTGGCAGTGAATTCCACATGTTAATCACCCCTTGGGTGAAGAAGTACCTCCTTTTATCCGTTCTAACCCTACTGCTCAGCAATTTCATTGAATGCCCACGAGTTCTTGTATTGTGAGAAAGGGAGAAAAGTACTTCTTTCTATACCTTCTCCATCCCATGCATAATCTTGTAAACCTCTATCATGTCACCCCGCAGTCAACGTTTCTCCAAGCTGAAGAGCCCCAAGCGTTTTAACCTTTCTTCATAGGGAAAGTGTTCCAAACCTGTAATCATTCAAGTTGCCCTTTTCTGCACTTTTTCCAATGCTATAATATCCTCTCTGGTTCTTACCACCCTGAACAATTTAGTGTCATCCACAAACTTGGCCACTTCACTGCCTACTCTCAACTTCATATCATTTATGAACAAGTTAAAGAGCATGGGACCCAGTACTGAGCCCTGCAGCACTCCACTGCTTACCGTCCTCCACTGCGAAGACTGCCCATTTATACTCACTCTCTGCTTCCTATTAATTAGCCAGTTTTTTGATCCATAAGAGGACCTGTCCTTTTACTTTTTAATATATTTTCATTTCATGGTCTCTCTTTGTGAGGGCTTGGATTTGTGAATTAGTTACCATGGAAATTAACTGTAAGATGCAATAAGTTCCTTCTACATCATAGAGGCAACTATCCTAAAGAAAGAAATTCCTCTCCAATAAAACCTTGGAGTAGATAATGTAAGAGAAAAGGAGAGATTTTAACATTAAATGAAATTAATTGCAACATAATCTTGAAAAGCATGTACTTGGCTGTCTGGATTTACTTTTTCAAAGAGAAATAATACACCTGCTTTGATTAATTTGGGGTCCATTTGGCATGCAAATTGAGAGAAGATCATTTCCCTAAGGAAATGGAGAAGAGAATTCATTCAGTCTTCATTTGAAGGAAGTTTGCCAATTTGTTACATAGCCTGCTTATGTGCTTCTCTGCTTCTGAAAACTATCAAGATAGCAATCTGAAAGCAGATTTACTAGGAAATAAGACTCACTGAACTCAGATGGACTAATTTGGGAGTAAACACAATTAAGTTCAGGCTACAATTCTCACTCAGTGTTCAGATTCCTTTGGTGGGGAGGGTTGCCTAAGTAGGGTGACAAAGGAAGATCAAAACAAAATCTTTTACTAAATTAATTTGAAATGCAAGAAAGTGTTTCTGTGATGCTACGTGCGTTCACTCAGAGAAAATCTATAGTGATAGAACATATGAAGCTGCCTTATACTGAATCAGATCCTTGGTCCATCAAAGTCAGTATTGTCTTCTCAGACTGGCAGCAGCTCTCCAGGGTCTCAAGCTGAGGTTTTTCACACCTATTTGCCTGGACCTTTTTTTGGAGATGCCAGGGATTGAACCTGGGACCTTCTGCTTTCCAAGCAGATGCTCTACCACTGAGCTACAGTCCCTCCCCAAGTGCCCATAGTCTGCCTTGGAAATGAATATTGCAGAGTCCAAACACACATGCATTCACACACACACATACATCTGTGTATGTAAAGCTCTTTTTTATAATGCTGAGCCTTGGACTTTCCAGCGCATGACTGATTTGTTGAATGATCTGTGCTTGTTTTGTTGTTGTTATTGTTGTTTGTGTGTGTGTATAATGTATTGTTGCTGCCAAATTTGAAAGGCTCTCATTTTAAAACTGGGTGTATGTTACACATTTAAAGGTGTATATTACGCCTTGTCAGATTGATTGGGTGGGGAAAGATGCAGTAAAATGCCTTCTACCCTGGGAGTATAGTGCTAGCGTTTACAGTCCCACAGAATTATTGTTGAGCTTACACTCCATGTAAGCACAAAGGCTATATGTTGCTCCTTAGGTTAGCAGGAGAAAAGTCCTGAAACAAGCTGGTAATGGGCCACTTTCCTGAAGCACAGCCATTCAGTGCCATAGAAATTCAGATGACCTTCGTTAGAAGAGGACAATGGGCACTCTTGATTCGCACCATTACTGGGGGGGGGGGGGGAGGGGAAAAGTTGAAAGTAAAACTTTGGAGCTACTTGAGAGAGAAAGCCATTTTTCAGACATCTTCGGAAAAAGGAAGGGGCCACTAGAGCTCAGGGGAGGAACCATGAACACGTGACCTCGACAAAGCAAGGGATGATCCCCAAATACTGAAAACAAAGTAATGAATGTGCCAAAATGAGTTTAAGTTTAAGATCTGTATAGCCTTTCTCTTATCTCCACCTTATCCCGCTTATTGTGAAACAGTGATGCATACTGTATGATTGCTTTGGTGCCATCTGATGTTATTTTTAGCTATTTTAATTTCTGGATTTTAAATTGTACAGGTTTTTTTTTTGTTTGTTAACTGTCCTGAACTCTGCGAATTCAGGAAGGGTGGTATATAAATCTAAATACAAAAGAAAGAAGCACAGTACAGGGGAAAGAAAATTTATTAAAATTTATTTAGTCTCTGTTTAATTTGTTGTGTTTGTCTATGGAGTGTGTGCTGTTAATTTAGTCAATGTGAGTTCTTGTAAACCATATCAAGGCCAGTTCAGTCCATACTTATCAGGAGCATGAAGGGGCAGCTACTATTCTTAAATAAGCAATGCCACACACACACCACCCATTTGTCTGGGACTGGTGAAGGACCAAAAACCCAGGTGGGGTAAGCTGACCTAGGGCAACCATTTCACTCTCCCTCATCTGGGTCTCAGTCATGCAAGCCAGGTCTACATTCTGGTCTACAGGAAGGTCTTGTAGGACTGATATCTTATTAATGACTAGGATTAAGACCTATGTTGTGAGAAAAATACAATGGACTCTAGCAGGAGACTCTGGGTGAGTGCCCGGTACTCTTGCTTGTCTTTCCATCCACCCATCCACCTTGAAGGGGTTCCCACCCAC
This sequence comes from Heteronotia binoei, assembly GCF_032191835.1. Taxonomy (NCBI): domain Eukaryota; kingdom Metazoa; phylum Chordata; class Lepidosauria; order Squamata; family Gekkonidae; genus Heteronotia; species Heteronotia binoei. The sequence goes on from NC_083227.1 coordinate 151,106,473, forward strand.
CAAAGTGAAGCCATACACTCCCTCCCACCTTGAGGCGGTGCCATCTAGAGAGCAGTTGTAAATCTGAGTGATCTCCAGTGGTTCCCCAGAAGGAAATGGCATTGTACCTGTCTGAGGTCCTATCCCTCCTCAAACCCCACCCATTAAATCTGCAAGAATTTCCTAACCTTGAGTTGGCAACTCTATCTCCTCCCCTTTCTCTGTCCCTTTGACTTCAGGTTTCCATTGCCTTCCCCCTCCCTGCAGCCTCTACATAGAAAGGGACAGTCTTTCTTCACAGTGTGAGGGGGACCAAAACAGCTTACATCATTCTCCTCTCCCCCCTTTGATCTGAACAACAACCCCTTGAGACAGGTTAGGCTGGAAGTCTGTGACTGGTCCAAAATCACTCAGTCAGCTTCCACAGCAAGAACCTGTGTCTGGCAGACCCCACTCTAAAGCCCTAACTCATATGTCCTCTTCAAACTCCACCATAAAATATCCAGGAATTTCCTGCCAACCTGGAAAGGTACCACTAAAGGCCTCTGGATTAGTGTTCCTACCCACCCTTGCTGTCTTTCCACCCATCTAAGTGAAGGCATTCACTCCCTCCCTCACCTCAAGGGAAGCTGATATCTAGTTGTAATTCTGAGTGATCTCTAGCCCTCACCTGCTGTGAATGAACATTCCTTTTGTGTCAGTTGAAGAAAAGCAATTGCTACTGTTTTGTTTCATGAATATGTCTCTCGCAGTTTGCTGCTTGCTTTGCAGCAGTGTTGGTGGGGGTGGGGGAGACAGACTGTCCTGGACTTCCTACAACAAGCTCTGAGGAGAGGCAGTAGTGATCAGTAAGCCCCCCAGGAGAACCTGGCAACAGAGAACTGTCTCCCTCAGAGGTCAGTGGTGGGGTTCTCACCTGATGGGGCCAACGGCAGGTGGAAGAGAGCAGAATCAGCCAATGGCATGCCAGAGACAGAGTGCGAGCCAATCCTGCATAGCCCACATCCAACCAATAAAAGATTTGCCATCACGGTAGAGTCAGCTTGGTGTAGTGGTTAAGTGTGCGGACTCTTATCTGGGAGAACCGGGTTTGATTCCCCACTCCTCCACTTGCAGCTGCTTGAATGGCCTTGGGTCAGCCATAGCTCTTGTAGGAGTTGTCCTTGAAAGGGCATCTGCTGGCAGAGCCCTCTCAGCCCCACTCACCTCACAGGGTGTCTGTTGTGGGGGGAGAAGATATAGGAGATTGTAAGCCGCTCTGAGTCTCTGATTCAGAGAGAAGGACGGGGTATAAATCTGCAGTCCTTCTTATTATTATTTGTTACTGGTAGACCCAGCATTGCATAGTTCAAGCATTGGAGATGGGTATACTTCCTTTGCTCCACAACCAGCATGTCTCAGGACAGGACATAGATGGAAAGAAGTCTGAGCATTCCCATAGCTCCAGCTCCTTCCATTCCTTTGAATGGAATTCTACCTATTTTATTTTATTTATTTGATTTATATCCCACCCTCCCCGCTGAAGCAGGCTCAGGGCGGCTATATCTCCCCCTCCCTCCATTACTGGTATCCCCGACCCTTGCATGGCCTCCCTTCTAGATCTTATTGGCTCCAAAGTGGCCCACTAATATCCAGCTGAGGGTGACACAGACAGAGCCCTAATAAAACCAGCCTCCCCAATGTTCCAATAAGGCCTAAACAGCATGGACCCAGTCAATCAGTTAGCCTAATCAGTAAGTAAACTTCTAGTCAAACTCCTTACCATCCACCCCTCTCACTTACAAAACCGTCTGCTTAGCAAGGCAAAAATTTACAAAATGGTGGGCTGAAAAACACTTCCAGCCTCTACCTGTTTGAGCCCAAATTTAAATTTACTTGAAAGACAGCCTAGCACCATGTCCACCTGCAGTATAACACCAGTCTTTGATAGACAGTGATCCAGTCCATCAGCAGTTTACTTAGGCACTAAAACTCCTCCCAAATCCCTACCACCCAAACCTCCCTTCTTATTTCCTTCCCTCCCAACTAGTAAGACAACAATTCTAAATTAACTAATGGGCACTAATGGAGAGCCAGTTTGGTGTAATGGTTAAGTGTGCGGACTCTTATTTGGGAGAACCGGATTTGATTCCCCACTCCTCCACTTGCACCTGCTAGCATGGCCTTGGGTCAGCCATAGCTCTGGCTGGAGTTGTCCTTGAAAGGGCAGCTGCTGTGAGAGCCCTCTCCAGCCCCACCCACCTCACAGGGTGTCTGTTGTGTGGGAGGAGGGTAAAGGAGATTGTGAGCCGCTCTGAGACTCTTCGGAGTGGAGGGCGGGATATAAATCCAATATCATCATCATCATCATCATAATCTTCTTCTTCTTCTTCTTCTTCTTCTTCTTCTTCTTCTTCTTCTTCTTCTTCTTCTTCTTCTTCTTCTAACATTCTGTCTATCAAATTAACAAAATAAAACATACAAGTAAAACATGGAGAAAAAGCAGAAAACGAGCCCACCAGGGGAGGCCAAAGTTGTGATGCTGAGTCAGGCAATGGCAAACCACCTTGGATTATCTGTTGCCTTGAAAACCTTTGATGGCACTTTCCACCACCACCAATGCTATAATCTCGAAAGGAGTTCCTGAGGATGTTTTATCACATCCCCTTGAACTGAAACAACCCAGGGAGGAGAAGGTAGCCTATCCAGACATTTGGAATGGAACACTGTGAGACAGCAGTTGGAGAAATGTAGGACTAGTCATCCACAACAATTTTTATGTGAGTCTTATCTATCTTGAAACTATGCCCTGAATATTGTTTCCTGGATTGTGTTGGCTGCATGTGATGTTTTTCAGTATGAGGTAGTGGAAAAGTCATCTCTCTTGACATTTGTCACATGGCAGAGGAAAAGAGTGGCCAGAACATCCTTGTGGCTCAAATTTCACAGCCATAGTAACCTGCACTCTTCAGACAGACAAATCAAGAAACAACTAGCTACAACTAGACTTTGAGATATCAGAATCAGCATTTGGAGACCCTCTTTTCTATCACCAGCACTTTATTGAAATAGCAAGAGATAATTCATGAGGAAGAAAGAATAATTCACTGTTCCCTTTTCCCAGCAAGGAATTCATGCTGAGGGCTTGCACTAATATCATTGACTGTTTACCTTTCTTCCTTTGGATGGGTGATGCCAACTGTTTTGGAAACACCTCTCAGTTTCAAAAGCAATTTCTTTTTAACAGATGGTGATTGTTCACAAAAAGCAGATCAACCCCTCCCTTCCCCCATGTTTATGCTGCTAATTTCCTTGATATTTGGGATCTACCAATTGTCTACAGCTTTCTCAGTCACCTCTCAGTCTCTTCATATAATGTTGAGCAATCACCATGACGTCTAAACATTTTATTTATTTATTTATTTAGAAATACTTATATACTTCATTCTCTGATCAAAATTGCCTGAGAGGTTTTTTTTTTAAAAAAATAAAGATGATAATAAAACCTACAAGAGCAATAAAATTAAAACAATAAAACTGACTACATAACAATTACTGAATTAAAACCAGCTGCTCAGCCTAAAACCTAGCATAAAAGCCAAACATTAAAAGATAGCATCAACAGATGATATAGGTCAGGCAGTATAAAACTATGATTAAAGTGCCTAGCAAAATTAAAAAGCTTTAGTCTAGTGCAGGAAAATAATCAAACTTGATGCCAATGTAAGGGATAGGAAAATGGCGTCCCACAAACAAGACACCACCAAGACTTTGTCTCTTGAGGCACCACTCACCTTGCCTCTGTAGGCAAGGGGATATCAAAACAGGATCTTTAATGATAGGCTATAATAAGCAATTACAGTACATCTTCAGCATCGAAATCTCTTTAATCCTTCTTGGTGTCATGAGTTAGCTTGAGACAAGCACCGCTGAGTACTCCTCAGGAGAAAGGGACTCCTCAGATGAAAAAGAGCTTCATGTAACCAGCCCTGAAACCACTGAAAAAAGAGCTGCGGCCTAATCAAGGCTCATAGCCAGCTGCAGATCCAGAGCCACCAGCATGTCCCCAGTACAGCAGGTTAGTCTCAGCTGATTGAGGCCAGCCCATCAGGCTCACCTCCACACTTCAAGCACTGAAGACAGAGGCTCAGAAGGGAACTGCAAGCGAGAAGACAGAGGGCGCATTTCCTGGCCTGTCACCAGCTCCTTGCTGGTGGCAGCCTGGAGTAGCTACAGCAGCTGGCTGCTAACAAGGGCTTGTTTGGACGTACCTACAAAAATTCTGTGAGCCTGTGTGTTGTAGAAGCAACAAGTCACCAACCTCTTAATTCAATGATCATAGCTCTTAATTCGTGCTCCTGTGACCATTGGACTGGTCATTGACTCTGATGTCTTCCTCCCTGCATTTGTGAATGACCTTGGACTGTTGGATCTTTCTTCTTTTATAACACTGAACTGGATTTGGCTCTCTTGGTAATTGACCTTTGGACTGGACTTTGACGCTGACTCTGGAATTCAGTTTGGATCTAACATTTGGGTGTGATTTTTGCTGTCACTAATATTCTATCACTCCTTTTTTTCCTGATGTCTCAAAAGGGCTGCCAGATCCCCAGAATCCTGAACCCTGAGGCTCATGGAACGAGTCTTGTTGATGTCACTTTGAATAGCAGTATTGAGACAGTATTACACACGTTGCTAGGAATTGTACATATGTAGTTTTGAACAGATGGAGTATTCCTAATACACAAAAAATTAAACTATGTTATTATGTGTGTTACAGCTGAAAATATACTTGAATTGTAGCAGATTATTGTATCCTGTCTCCAGTTTACGTGTGCTGTATTTATTTATTTGAAATATTTCCTTGCTGCCTTTCCATGTAAAGTCAATTTGATGTAGTGGTTAATAGTGTGGACTCTAATCTGGGAGAACCAGGTTTGGTTCCCCACGCTTCCACATCCAGCTGCTGGTGACCTTGGGTCAGTTACAAGTTCTCTCAGAGCTATTCTCTCAAGAGCAGTTCTGAAAGAGCTCCTTCAGTCCCACCTACCTTACAGGGTGTCTGTTGTGGAAAAGGAAGGGAAGGGAAGGGAGATTATAAACCACTCAGAGACTCCAAGTAAAGTGCAGAGTATAAATCCAATCTCCTCCTCCCTTTCCCCCAAGGTCGCAACCATTTCAAACATAAAAATAATATTTGAAATGCAAATATATATAAAATATTTAAAATAAATCATATAAACACACAATCAGGCAAGAGGGCAAAATGTCAAGCATGCGATTTCAAAATAACCAGTCCTTGGATTTTGAAACAAAGTTTGGTTTATTGATAATCCATGTGGCTCAGCCGAGCTAGGTATTGGAACTGATACCTTGTAACATCAAGATACATGCTTTAAGATGGCACATCAAAGGTTCTATAAACAATTCTACATTCTCAAAACAATTCTACATTCACATGTGAAATTCACACTCTAGCTTCCTTATCTCTATTGCGGTTGGCACATCCTGGGTCCAGGCCTGGCTTGGCCTGGGAACTAGTCCCAGGAGGTCTTATCTTCAAAGAGGACATTCCTGCATTTGTTAGTAAAAGCGAAAGAAAGACAGGAGGGGGTTTGCTGCTTTGATGTGCCTGAATTTACTTCATGGTTAGTAACATTTCTGTGATCTGGCAACTACAATCAAAGATGAATACACAATGCTTGACACATATAAGAGTTAGTAAGGAAATGTCAAACATAACAAAAAAATTGTATTTTCACATGCTAGTGGACAGCAACAATGAGGGAAACATATGGATCTCCCTGGGGAGAGAGTTCCTCTGGTTTCTAGTCTCAGATGGCAAGAGTATCCAAAGCAGGGCCTCTGATGACGGAAGTAGTCAAGTAACTTCATAGGAACATAGGTGGTCTTAAGGTATGCTGGCCCCAAGTTGTAGTAATCACAAGCAGACATTAATAGAAGTCTTAGAAGAAGCCATTGGGAGTGTGTATGGAGGTGGGGAGGCAAGTGACAGTTCTTAAATTTCAATCTGCGGGGAAAAAAATGAGCCACAAAACCTCAGGGCCAAAGCCTGAGAGCTAGCAAGCATTCAGTGCATGTGGAGCCCCCCAGATGGAGCAAACAATGCACCCCTGAACTGTTTCAACTCAGCAAAAGGGAACAAACGGAAAGGCAGGGATTCTTCATTCATCCACATTGTGGTTCCAGCCTGAATCAGGCTCCTAAATGGAGTGACCACTGGGAACTCACAGCTGCAATATGACTGGCATATTCACATACATTGTAGCATGTAACTTGGCCAGCTGGTATCAGCTGCTGGTATGGTAGGGCACATGCTGAAGCCTATGGGGTTTCATTGGCATAAAATTAATGCTCTTGCTGTGAGACAATTGTATTTACAAAGTGAAAGTTCAGCAGTACCTTAAAAAGTAACGTTCCCTATTGCCAGCTTCATTAGTAATTCCCAGCAGTGGTAATGGGCAGAGATTCAGGTTTCAGGTTGCTGCAGACCAGGGCCCCTAAAAGCAAATGGTAATAAAAGAATTAAATTCCAAAGCAACAATTCACACCAAACCTTGACTCCTTGCACCCTTCCCAGTGTGGGGAAGCAAGGTTCTACTGGTGGTCCATAGCTCAAGGTGTAAGGGGTATAACTGGAAGCAGAAATACCCCTTTTCTTTGTACCCTAACAAAGCAGGGAGCTGGCAGAGCCAATATTAGCTTTCATAACATATTGAAGGGTATTGCAATGACAAACCGTCTCTGAATGTCTCCCGCCTTGACAAATCTATGGGATCACCATAAGTTGACTAGGACTTGATGGAACTTTCCACTGCTGCCGCCACCCATATTATTACATTTCTTCTATAATATTTCTTTTTTTTTTAACATATATTTTATTCAAAATTTCCATACAACATAAAAACAACGCAAACAAACTTAAAGACTCAAAGACATGTAGACAAACAAAAGGTGAAGTAAGCAGCTACTTTCTTTAACTTATATTTATATGCAACCCTTTATCTCCTTCTCGTTATGCCCTTTATCTTTTGCCTATTGCCATTCTTTTTTATTTATTTTTATACTCTCATTTTAACCATATATCCTTTTCACAATTATTTTTTGACCCCTCTTTACTCTACATACTACCTTGCTGACCCCTTAACCGGCATCATTCTTTAAAGTAATCCACATTCCATTATTTACATTTACCTATCCAATCATTGAGCGGTGACCCATTCCATGCTTCATAATAATTCTGTTCTGTTCTCAAATATATTTGACAGAGTATCTATCCCCCTCATTTTTTTTCCTTTCTCTCTCTCTCTTTTTTTTTTTTTTTGGAGGATTGAGATCATTTGTATAGGCTACGATGAGTTTTAATCATCTTTTCCTCACCAGCCATGGAATTTCTCTTAAGACCTTAATGTTTTGTTCGGTAATTTTTAATGGTTGATCCATGAAAACTTTCCAACTTAACTCCTTAGATATTCTTCTATTAAGGCTACTATGAATTTCCCTTTGAAATAAGTGTTTTCCAATATAGATTGAGTTATCCCTACGTGGATCAGGAGCCAAAGCCTCACTCAGTAAATAAGACAAATCCTCCTGCTTCTGCAGTCTCAATATAAGTGCCGCCTGCTCCACCTCCAATCCAACCAATCTCTTCTCTTCCAATCCTTGAGCCATCTCTATAGCCTCAATCCTTTGGCTTCGTTTCCTTCGTTTTAGAATCGTAAGACTTAACAGTTTGGGTTGGGCCAAATATTTCCACTTTTGTATCAGTTATTTTTTCCTGCAAGCTATCCAATTTTAAGCTTAGCCCTCCAATCTGTTCCGCTAGATTGGCCTGTATTTGATTCAATGCTTTCATAAAGAACGTTTGCATGTTAATTTGCAACTCTTTAATAATATCCTGTGAAGTAGCAGCACCCACCGGTTCAGGAATCCCTGGTGAGGGTATTGATTTCCCTGACTTACTCATTTTACACAGACTTGAATCTATATCCTACACCTTAACTTACTTGTTTAATTATCTATACATTTATAACCTTCTAATAGCTGAGAGGGGGAGGGTTACCAAATAAAAATGCTTTTAATATTCCTAGTACCTCTCGCTCTACCTCTTCCTTCCCTTAATTTGTAACTTCAATAAACACTAATTCCACCTCCCTTCCTTTACTTTAAACCAACCAAAATAATTGAAATAATTTTCAATTCCAAATTGCTACGCATAAATCAGTTCTCATATATAACCAATCAAATATAGGTTACCTATACTGAGTTGGTGAATTAATTAATCAGACAAACCATACATCACATATACTCAAAACAAAACTTAAACCTAAAACACAAAAAGAAAAGCTCACCAGGGACGTCCTTCTAGTCTCTTCAAACTTAGTTCAGTCTCAGTTCAGTCTCTTCCAATTTTCAAAAAATAATTCCACAGTTTTATACCGATAGTCCAATAGTCAGTTCAGTCTCTTCCAATGTTCCAAGTTGATTTTTATTTCAGTCTTATCAAAATTCCATTAATCCAAATTCTCTCAGTCTTTCCTTTTTACTTTCTCTTCTTCTTATCCTTCTCTCTCTTATCTTCTTATGCATCTTCCCCACCACTTTACCACTCGAAGCCTTCTCTGGAGAAGAGGCACACCGCTAATGTCAACAATTTAGTCCTGTCCTTTTAAGATTCCATATAGTCCTGCTTGCTGGTTCAACCAAACAATGCATTACTCACAATATAGAACCAGCCCATACGACTATATTCCCTTCAAGTCCAAAATTAGCTCCAATTTATAATAGTTTATAATTGTTCAACTATTTCTTCACCAGCCACCACTTTCATCCGCTCTCTGCGCCTTTCCCACTATAGACCGTCCTGCCTCTCGCCACTCTTCACTTCCCATTCTCCGGCTTTTCGTTCACTTTTTCCTCAAAGTTCCTCTCCACTCTTACTTGTCAGTTTATATTGTTTGATAGTCCCATTCTAGGTTTATAATCTTTCATCTTTTGTGGGCTTTCTTACCCTTTCTTGTTGCCTTTGCTGCTGCTTTCCCTCCACCTTCTCCGGTAACATGGCTAGCCCGCCATAATGGTGTTCATCTCGATTCGGGCTTCGGTGATTTGGTAGCCATAGAAACCGCACCAAGGTCCCCCCCAGTTCAGTCTCTCCATTTCACTCTTCTCCCCCTGCTCAGAGGCCCCCACAGCAGGGGCTTCTTTGGGTTTCCGGTCAGCGAAAAAAACCCAAAATCGAGTGGTTTGGCCCCGACTCTGCAGGAGCTCAGCAAAGTATGTCAGCCCTCCATCACGTCGAAGACCGGAACCTCTTCTATAATATCTCTATGCACTTGGAATAATTTTCTTATTTTCAAGAAGGCGTGGGTCTTTCATCCTCTCCTCCAACAGTGAGATTACTTGGTCAATCTTTGGTACTTTTAAATTCTGCAGTCATAATCTATTTGATGCTGAAAGGAACACTAGAAAGTACTGTGCAGGGATTTAAAAAGATGCATCTACAAATTAATCAGAGTATGAAATCATATAATTGGTAGTTAAAGGGATCTGCATTCATTCTGGTGTGAGGGGATGGACAATTGTGTATTGAAGGGCACATCAGGATCACATGTGCAAGAATCCTCTATAAGCCACTGCATCTAAATACAATTGTCTCAGCAAACAGAAACCACATGTGGGGACACGCAGTCCTTATTTTACAGTTTCCTAATTTTCATATGTCATAAGGGTATTAGCGTGTAATTTCTTCACTGCATGAAGAAAGACCATCCATTTGAAAAATCTCACTGCCTAAAGGAAAGAATAATTTGGCCACATTTTTTCCCCATACATACATAACAGGGACTGGTTGTCAGACATTGTAACTGTTCTAAAATGTGCCTTGCTTAGATGAACCCTCTTGACATAACTAACGCCATTTTGTTCACTGTTACTAACCCTGAAAATAAAGATGTGCATTTCAAACAAAAAGAGGCAGTTGTAAACTACAAGTGAGGAATTCCTCACTTGGCAGTTCCCAGTGTATCAGGCCTTTGAAGACGGTATGCCTCAAGGTAACCAGCAGGGTTCCTTCCTGGGAACGAGATAAGGGAGTCTGGGAACAGGCAACTGTCTCTCTGGGAGTGAGAATCATTCTATTGTTATGCTTTCTGTATTCTACAAAACCCCAAGGAAAACCTGGGAATGTATCAAACTCAATCTGCTTCTACCCTAGACCACTAGTTCTCAAATAAACGGATTAATTTTTGAAACAAAATGATTCGTTCTTGTTTGAAGTTCCAACGTCTGACACTGGTGCAGTAATAAAAAATGGATCCAGATTTTTTTTTCCATCCCAGAATCACAAAGGGAAAAAAAAAATCTGATTCTCCTGAATTACATGGCTGTGGTGTCTCACTAGGTGGCTTAACATGTGATAAAGTTAATACATTGGGAAAATGTTGGCGTATTCAAAAGAATTCATGTATTTGTGAATACTATTTTTATAAGGCATTGCAGACTGTGAGCTCTTTCTAATTGGAAGGGCTTGAAGATCAGAATGTTCAGGCGCAGTGGCAGTTGGAATCTGAGTCTGACCACTGGGGAACATGCTGTTTGGTTTTTTCTTATATCCTGAGAGAATATGACTGAGGAGAAATGTGCAAAGTCAATGAAGTTTTCTTGGTTGAAAAAAGAACATAAAACAAGTCCTTTCTTGCATATTTAGCTAAATCTTCCTTTGAAGATAGCATTATCTTCTTTCTACGGAAAGACTTGAGAACCATACATTGTTTTATTTATGGGTTATAGCAGAGGTGTCAAACATGTGGCCTAGGGGACGAATCAGGCCCCCGGAGGGCTCCTATCAGGCCCCTGAGCAACTGGCTTTATCTGCTTCCTTCTCCTTCTCTCTTGCTTCCTTCTGCATAAGAGCTTGCTTTGCCAGGTTTGCTCAATCACACAGGAGCTACAAAGCAATACCTCTATTTTCTCCATTGGCTGAGGCTCCTCCCTTGGGAAAAAAGGGTGGAGGCAGATCTTGCTTTGCCAGGCTCTCTTAATTGCACAGCAGAGCTACTGAGCTAAGCCTCTCTTCCTTCTATTGGTTGAGGCTCCTCCCCATCCTTGTTCCCTGAGGAAGGAAGGAAAGAACCAGAGCTTCCTTTGCCCAGTTCCCTAGAGCCCATGGAAGAAATACAAAGAAAGTACCTTTAAGACCAAAGAATGCTAATGTTTTAAGCATGTTTTAAGTTTTAAATATATATATTTAATTGTGCTTCTCTGTGTCCTTTATAAAGTTTATATCGCTGCTAAAAGATAAAGGTAGTTTCCTGTGCTAGCACCAGTCATTTCTGACTCTGCGGTGACATCGCATCACAACGTTTTCACAACATACTTTTTTAATGGGGTGGTTTGCCATTGCCTTCCCCAGTCATCTACACTTTTCCCCCAGCAAGCTGGATACTCATTTTACCAATCTTGGAAGGATGGAAGGCTGAGTCAACCTGGAGCCCAGCTATCTGAACCCAGCTTCCACCGGGATCAAACTCAGGTCGTGTGCAGAGTTTAGAACTGCAGTACTGCAACTTCACCACTCTGCACCACGGAGCTCTTCTCTGCTACCTAATCTTAAATAGGTACACACATGGCCTGGCCCAACATGGCCCGGCCCAACAAAGTTTCATTTATGTCAGATCCGGCCCTCACAGCAAATGAGTTTGACACCCCTGGGTTATAGTAACTCTCTGCAGCTTTCTTATTACCTCTGCAGTCAATTATTCCCATCGAGACTCAACATTCTAAATTAATTATCTGTGGATTATCATAATTTTCAGGAATTCTTCCTGAAGAGTCTCTACTTCCAACCGGCTTGTATCCAACTGTCAGTGCAAGGAACGTAGAGTTTTCTCACATCCCTCTCTGCTCCTGCGGCCCTTTCCAACTCCTGGAAAGATAATTCCTGGAGTCCCAGAGCCTTTGTGTGGGAACAATCAAGGATGTCAAGGAGCTGTAGTGAAGAGGGACCAGTGGATGAAACTGTCCCCTCTTCTCAGTAGAACTGCACTTGGAAATGATGGAGGAGAAGTAATTTCATCCTTCTCATCCAAAGTCCTAACTCAGCTGTTTTGATGACCTGCTGGAAATAATCTTTCTGGGGGTCAGAAAAAGGTGCACGAATAGTGGAGAATGTGGGAAAGCCATGTTCCATGTACTGATGGCTAGTTACAGGCAGATACTTTATTTGATTTTTATTGACCATATATAGAGGAGCATGTGCGCAGTGACAGCTTTTTAATTAAATTTTAAATTCTTTAGTGTACTAATGTTTACCTACGCTTTGTTAAGATTATTCATTTTGAAGTCATGAGATGTTTACTGTAATTGTTGTAGAATCACTTCTTGCTTTATCATGTCACCACCCCCACCATCATCTGTAACATCTGGGCTATATTTGTTTGAAAATCTGATCATTAAGTACTGTGTGCATTTAAAAAAATGAAACCAGGGTTCCCAGGCAGGGTGGAGTGCTCTCTGTGCACATCTGTGAAACTCTTTCCTATTATGGACTGTTTCTAGCATACAGACATTGTTGCACAAGTAAACTGAAACACTCACACCCATGAATTTCAGGCCAGTTTCAACCACTTTCATCAACTGTGCATAAACCACAACTGAAAATACCTGGTCTCAGTTTAAATGCTTTTTCTCCGCATGTCCATTTGCGAAGTATTGTGATTATGAAAGGCAGTATTATCATGTCTCAGATGTATTGCATACAATGCTTGCAGTTGGACTTTCCGCATGAAATAATTTTATCATGCATACATGCACAGTAGAGTTGTAAAGTCCTATATGTATCAAACTTCCACTTACCATAGCATTCCAGGTTCCTTTGTGCAGCTTGGATAGGTCCCATAAGTACCTCCATTCTTCAAAGGGAATGCAAAATGTATATAAATAGCCCAGATCCTAAGTTGTTAGACTCCAGTGAAGATTTCTACTCTAGCTTCATTCTACAATCTTCAGCAGATACTTTCATCATTTGCCACAAGCAGAAGTAACTACAGTTCTATGATTTTTAGTCTTCTTTCCAATAAAATTCTTTAGGTAATTTCATCACTTTAATGACTACAGACATTCTTGGCTAGCCCCTTCAATTTACTAGCCCCTTCAATTAACTTCAATGTACTAGGATCATGTTTGAAGAGTCTCGCCTTTTTTACTGATTAAACCCCAGCCATGAATTCCCCCAACCTTCTTTCTGTTTCTTTCTAAACATGTAGCTAGGTTAGGATTTGTTTGGTGAAATCACCACAACGAGGCACAACTTTTATTTTAAAAAGCCTTGACTTTAAATTAAAGTAATTGATGACATAAAGAAAAGTAACACAGTGAGCAAAACAAAATGTCTACCGAGCAAAGAATAGACAAAGGGAATACTAAGCATAATCATCTTTTCTTAGTTTTAACCATTCAATTAACAAATAAAAAGGATCTTCTACTGATCTCCACTGATACCAAAAAGAAATGTGAAATTCTTGCACGCTGAAGACAAACTTTTTTTAAAATCATGCATGATCCCTCTAGGTTCAACCAAATTATTCAAAACATAATAATCATGCTGGCAGATGGACTTCAAAATAGAGATGTATGGAGATTTTTTGTACCATTCTGGTGGCCATGGTGCTGATGAATTGGATCGTCAGTCATGATGAGTCATAAGGTTGATTTTTTTATCCCTGTCCTTTAAAAAAAAATTAGTCATAGGTAGAAGAGACTTTGAGTCAGAGCAGAAAATGTGTTCATTGATTTCATATGTCTCATGCATCTACAGTGGAAGCACTGACTGTCTTGGGCATTATGGCAGAATGCAGAGGGCAAGTCTCTTGAAGTTAATTGGCCATTAAACCTCTTCATAATATGAAAACACAGACAAAGGGAATGTGAGGACACATATGGATAGATTACTTGAAAATGTAAATGCTTCGGGTTGCCTAAACTGTTGACTCAAAATGTGGCTTTTTAGTGTGAATTTGGATTTGCTGGTTGCAAATGAAAACAGGCACAATATGTCTGTGACCTACAGAGGGCTTGGATAGTCATCTACGCCAGCGGTCTCCAAATTTTTTGGCACCAGGGACCGGTTTCATGGAAGACAATTTTTCCACGGACCGGGGGAGGGGGAGCAATGATTTTGGGATGATACAATTGTGCTTTTTATTTCTACTAGTTTGGTGTGGTGGTTAAGTGTAAGAACATAAGAGAAACCATGTTAGATCAGGCCAATGACCCATCCAGTCCAACACTCTGTGTCACACAGTGGCCAAAAATTTTTTGTGTATATATATATATATATATATATATATATATATATATATATATATATATATATATATATATATATATATATATATACACACACACACACACATACACACACTGTGGCTAATAGCCACTGATGGACCTCTGCTCCATATTTTTATCTAAACCCCTCTTGAAGGTGGCTATGCTTGTGGCCGCCACCACCTCCTGTGGCAGTGAATTCCACATGTTAATCACCCTTTGGGTGAAGAAGTGTGTGGTCTCTTATCTGGGAAGACTGGGTTTGATTCCCCACTCCTCCACTTGCAGCTGATGGAATGGCCTTGGGTCAGCCATAGCTCTCACAGAGTTGCCCTTGAAAAGGTAGCTTCTGGGGAGAGAGCTCTTTCAGCCCCATCCACATCACAGGGTGACTGTTGTGGGAGAGGAAGGTAAAGGAGATTGTGAGCTGCTCTGAGACTCTGAAATTCACAGTGGAGGGCAGGATATAAATCCAATGTATTCTTCTTCTTGTTTTTGTTATTATTACTACATTGTAATATATAATGAAATAATTATACAACTCGCGGTTCGGTGGCTAACAGGCCACGGTACCGGTCCATTGCCCGGGGGTTTGGGACCCCTGATCTACACACATCCAGATTCATATTGCCAGCTCAATGTTATTTTTGTTCACTTGGGAAACTTATGTACCCTTTACCCATGCATCAAATAACACAGCAGTACACAGGATTTGGGATAGATGTGGAATAAAATGGCCACAGCTTTACTGGTTACAGCTGAAAGAGGCATTGGCACAGCATGGGTCAACTGGATCCCCAGCATTGGCTGGTCCAATGCTAGAAAACGTACCTATCCCCACAGACAATTTTATTTTTTATTTTTTATTTATTTAGGATTTGTATCCCGCCCTTCCCACAAGTGGCTCAGGGCGGCTTCCAACAATTAGTCGAACATAAAAATTGAACAATATTTAAATATGTAAACAGTTAAACATTTAAAACAGATAAAACATTAAAACTAATAAACAATCCAAATATATATAAAACAGAAGCCTGGCAAGCTACATTGAGTTCTCATCTTAGCTAGGTGTAAGCTAGCCGGAAGAGGGTCGTCTTACAGGCCCTGCGGAACTGAACAAGGTCCCGCAGGGCCCTCACCTCCTCCAGCAGCTGATTCCACCATGTAGGGGCCATAACAGAGAAAGCCCTTTCTCTGGTGGATTTCAAGCAGGCTTCTTTTGGCCCAGGGATAGTAAGGAGATTTTGTGTTCCCGACCTCAGTACTCTCTGGGGAACATGTGGGGAGAGACGGTCCTTCAGGTAGACAGGTCCCAGGCCATATAGGGCTTTAAAGGTAATAACCAGCACCTTGTACCGGACTCGGTATATCACTGGAAGCCAGTGCAGGGTCCGAAGACCCGGCCGAATGTGTCCCCACTTTGGGAGACCCAGTAACAGCCGGGCCGCAGCATTCTGCACCAGCTGCAATTTCCAAGTTCGGGACAGGGGCAGCCCCATGTAGAGGGCATTACAGTAGTCCAACCTCGAGGTGACCATAGCATGGATCACTGTTGCTAGGTCATCGTGCTCCAGGAAGGGGGCCAGCTGCCTTGCCCGCCTAAGGTGAAAAAACGCGGACTTGGCAGCGGCTGCTATCTGAGCCTCCATCTTTAGGGAAGGCTCCAATAGCACCCCCAAGCGATCACTTTTAACCACAAGTTAAGCTGGGTTTCACATCGTAACAACACCATCAACTTGGCTAAGTGTTCAGCTGCTCAAATTAAACAGTTTTTCTTTGCAAGGGGCAACCAATTAGCTCCAGCAGCTATTAAAGTATTCAAAGCCAAAACGCTTGCCCAAATCCTCTATGGTATCCCTATATGGATCTCAGCTTTTACCAGGAAAGTGGAGGGCATTCAAGCCTCATTCTTTAGACAAATTCTTGGTTTGCCAAAATGTGTGTCCTACTTTGCTCTCTGCTCTGAAGTGGGTCAGTCTTTGGTGGAGACAAAAGCCTGGATTGCAGTGTTTAAATTCTGGCTCAAAATTCATTTTAGAACAGATCCCAACAGCCTTCTTGATTGTATGAAAAGAGACCCATATATGTCGTCCTGGACAGCAGTGCTTCTGTCTAAACTCAATCAATTGGGGTTAGAGGTAGATGATTTTTCTACCTCTGAAGAGTCATATATCTTCAGATGTATTAAACTGAGACTGTGGGAATTGGAGGAAACGAAATTACGGCCAACTCTCCCTTATACTTGCTCTCCAGCTTCCTTAGGTCTTTATGCTTTTTGTGGCAAAATGCCCAATTATCTATCAGACCTAACCACTCCAAGTCATCGCAGGGCATTTATGTTGGCCAGACTAAACGCGTTTCCCTCCAAAGTTTTACAAGGGAGATATCAGCGAGTCCCTTTAGCCGACAGACTTTGCTCCTGTGGAGCGAATACCCCTGACTCAATCCAGCATATATTGCTTGATTGTTCTTTTTACCATAACCTCCGTAAAGATTTATTTGGCAAGCTTTCTTTTTCTCCAGATTTGTCTATTCTGCCACCCTGTTATTATTTATTGAGTGATACTGAGGGGGTGGTTAGTGAGGCTGTGGCAAAATTTCTGGCTGACATCCTTAAATTTAATTCTGACCATGTTTGAATGTATCTGTAAGCTCGGTTTTATTTTGATTTTATCTCCAATGTTTAAATTTTTATATTCTGTGTATTTTTATCTGAATCTATTATGCCATTAAAGGTTTGGTATGGTATGGTAGCACCCCCAAGCTCCTGACCCTGTCCACCACTGTCAGCGGCGCACTGTCTGAGCCACTCAGCCACGGCATGTAGTGCCTGATCTAGGTTTTCCGGGGCGCAGACCGGCTGGCCGTCCATCAGTAGATAGAGCTGGGTGTCATCAGCATACTGGTGACACCCTAGCCCATACCTTCGGGCAATCTGTGCAAGAGGCCGCATATAGATGTTAAATAACATCGGGGAGAGAACCGCCCCCTGGGGCACACCACAATCGAGTGTGCACCTACGGGATAGCTCCCCTCCAATTGCGACCCTTTGTCCCCGACCTTCCAGGAAAGAGGAAAGCCACTGTAAGGCCAACCCCTGAATCCCCGCGTCGGCGAGGCGACACATCAGTAGCCGATGGTCGACCGTGTCAAACGCAGCCGACAGGTCTAACAGCATCAGCACCGCCGATCCAGATGCCACCCCGATCCAGATGCCGTTGAAGGTCATCCACTAGGGCAACCAACACCGTCTCCGTCCCATGTCCCGGGAGAAAGCCGGACTGAAATGGGTCAAGGATGGAAGCGTCCTCCAGGAAAGTCTGTAACTGCATCGCCATTGCCCTCTCAATAAGTTTGCCCAAAAAGGGCAGATTTGAGACCGGCCAATAATGTGCCAATTGGGCCAGATCTAAAGATGGTTTTTTTAGGAGGGGACGGACCACAGCCTCTTTGAGCGGCGTTGGAAAATGCCCTTCCGTCAGGGATCTATTTATGATATACCGTACAGGATATCTGAAATCCCCCTGGCAGGATTTAATAAGCCAGGAAGGGCATGGGTCCAATTTACAAGTTGTTGGGCGAGCCAATAAGAGAATCCTGTCAACTTCCTCCAGGCTGAGGGGGCTAAAGCCATCCAGAGTATAATCCGAAGACAGGCTCGGGGCCTCGGTTTTGCTAACTGTCTCAAAACTGGCAGGGGGGTCGGGGCGGAGTGATGCGATTTTATCCGCAAAAAATTTCGCAAAAGCCTCACAGCCTATTTCCAATTCAATAGAATTTGGTCTGCCTTGTGGCAGCGTAGTAAGTCCTCTAATTATGTCAAACAGTTGTGCCGGGCGCTAAGTTGTACCTGGGATGGGAGAACCATGGGCTGGCAGGTTGCTGGAGTCACCCCTAAGTGGTCTCGCCTGTCATCTGAATGTGAGGGTGACCACCAATAGTCCCAGAGCTGGACCTGCTACCTGAAAGCCCTCACACTAAGACCCTTTATGGGGATCCCCATATCCAGGAAAATGGCGGCAAGCCCATTTCCTAAAATGTATCCAGCTCCATACGGATACTGCCAAAAGTTGTGACAAGTAATAAAGCATAAACAGCATAACAGAGCTTAACCAGAACTTCAGTATTAGCACAGAACAATTGCTTGCCCCATGGACCCCCAATGGCTACCTACTATTCTAACTATTGGCCTCTGCAGGTGCTACACATAGGGAGGGATGGGTGGGCAAACCACTTTTCAAGGCTGAGAGAAGAAGCAGGCTGGGCAGTGTGGCGGGCTCCCTTTTCCCTTCCCCCTCCCCCTCCCACAGACCCAGTTTGGGGCCTGCAATAGGTCCTCAGGGGAGGGGGGGAAACACATTTTTCCACGACTCAAGCTTCCCAGCCTTGTCCCAGCCACCCATGCGGCCAGCCCACATAGCCCAGAGGCGGTCCCATGGCTGCCCCCAGTACCTAGCTGACTCTCCCCCATCACACAGAGCCACAAAAGAGGGCCACGGGTGAGTCGGGGGGGCCCCACTTTCACACCCATAGTAAAAATGTTTATTTCATATCACATTTTACAAATGGAATTAAAATATATGTTTGAAAGGAAGATATCAAATATGAATTTCTCCCTCTACCTTGCAAAAAACCTCTACAGTCTAACAGCGATAAGGAAGCAAACTTACGGGCCTTCAAGGGATAGAATTCCATAATGGAGGAGCTTCCACCATAAAGGCTCTGATCCCAGTTCCTATCAAACTAATTTCTGATGAAGAGGACATAGGCAAGTGTCAGTTAAAGATTTTGTGTGACACTGGACATTGTAAAGGGTTTTGGGATGAGGGTGCAATTAAAAGGCACATGACCCAGCAGCCTTGCTCAAGCTGTGGAGACCCAGGTTTAGTTAGAGCTTGAGTGGAAGAACTCCTGAGGGTCTTATGTACACCACCTTGAGATTCATAATAAAAGGAAGGTGGAATATACATGTAATAAATAATAGAAGCATTTAGAATATTAGAATTCTACTATTTAAGTCCTTAGTAAAACCCATAGTAAGAAGGGCTGTAGCCAGCAGTCTCACATTTCAATTTCCTACCCAGAAAGCAATACTAGACCCAGTCGGGCTCACTCATCTGTGAATAAATATTTTCCACTTTGTTTCATCTTTAATGAGGACAAACTATAATCATTAAATTGCTTTTGCCTTCATGAGAGGTTTAATTTCATCCCAATTTGTTTCTTGCTGTGCTGATGAATGAGAAAGACCGACGAAAGGGTTCATGACAATTTGTAGGAAATCTAGGTGAAAAGATTATACAAGAACAACACGGTCGCATTTGTCCAGCACAAGAGCCCCTATCAGACCATTCAAGCATATGGAATGAGTGTGTGGGGAGGAGGAGAAAAGTGGGGTTGTGATGGCAGATTCTGCTTCTAAATTACGCGAGTTGACTGCGTTCTGTGGACTGTCCTTGCGCATGAACAAACTGTCAAAAGGCAGAATCCCTGATGATGGTGGTCGAGGAAAGCACCATCAAGTCACAGCTGACTTTCCCCTTAGGGTTTTTAAGGCAATAGATGTTCAGAGGTCATTTGCCATTTCCTGCCACCACGTAGTGACCCTGAACTTCCTTTATGGTCTCCCATCCAAATACCAGTAAGGCTAACTGCTGATTGTGGAGAGCCTCTCCATTTCCCTACCCAAAACTTATCAGGTAGCAATAATTGCAGCAGGAAGATTCATGGAATGAAGGATATGGGGTCACCTTGAACTGAGCTCAACTTTCAGAGACCCAGTCTAGCACCCATTCAAAACTGGCTGAGAAGGAACTAAAGCAAGTGAATTGGGATTTAGGTTTCCTAAAATTTCACTTTGCCGCCATTGCTGGCATTAACAGAATTCTCTCACTTCTCCCTCTCTGTGTTCTAAATATATTTGTATTATTGCCAACAGGCTCTTTTTTTGTACGAAATTTGAATTATGGCTCTCATCAGGTACTCTGAACAATTCTTTACACAGGCATTACTTACTGTGAGTCCAAGAAATGTACCTGGCAAGAATGGAAGGGCACCAGATGCTGTAGCCTGAGGATGCTTGCAAGTTCCTTAGTCATCTCTCTCTCTCTCTCTCTCTGCTTGACTTTGCGAACGAAGATTTAAGAAGGGTGCAGTAGTCCACGTCTGCTGCAGGCTCGCTGGTGGCTGACAAGACCAATGTGGGACAGGCAGATCCGGCCACAGTGGCTGCAGGGAAAAGTCTGATTTGGGGTTGGTGCTGTAGCAGTGCAATTCTTCCTCAATCTCCTTTTGTCCTCAAGACCAGCTATGCGTGCATTCTCAAAGGAAGAGACAGCCTGGTGGATGGTGTGCCTCCATGCTTTGCGATCTGAGGCTAGGTCAGACCACTGGTGATGGTTGATGCGACAGGTGCCAAGGGATTTCTTCAAGGAGTCCTTGTACCTCTTCTTTGGTGCCCCTCTATTTCGATGGCCAGTGGAAAGTTCGCCATACAGAGCAATCTTGGGAAGGCGATGGTTTTCCATCCTAGAAATATGCCCTGCCTAGCGCAGCTGCGTCTTCAACAGCAGTGCCTCGATGCTTGAAACCTCCGCCTGCTTGAGGACTTCAGTGTTGGTCACAAAGTCACTCCAGTGGATGTTGAGGATGGTGTGAAGGCAGCGCTGATGAAAGCGCCCAAGGAGTCGCAGGTGATAACGGTATAAAACCCACGATTCGGAGCCGTAGATGAGGGTTGTCATCACAACCGCTTTGTAAACATTCCTTAGTCATAGAGACCCATGAACTGGGCTAATTCACTCAAATACATGACTGGTTCTCTTTACTTCACTAATAACTAGAGGATTGGTAGCCGCAAGAATAAACTGACACCGTTAAAAACACATTTATGGCAAAGCAAGACGAGGTCTTTCCATGGTGACACATGGTTGATAGCACATTCCTATATTCAAGTTATTAGTTGATCTTGCATTCAACAAGTGAGGAATGTGCATGTAGGAATTAGTTGTGAATGCCTGGCTCATAGTCCAAAGGAAGGTTAGCAACTGCATCAGGTTACCTCAAGCGGATGATGAGGGTATGCTTAGAAAACACAAAATGGTTTGATAGGGCTCTTCCTGACTGTGGATTTCTTTGCTGGATTTTTAAAAAAACCCATAACAGATGGTTTAAAACTGCTTTTATGTGCTCAAGCGCAATGGCAAACACCGACCAGTCCATGCTGTGTTGGCAGTCTTCAGAACATGCAAAGCAAAGTGTGCATACAAATTTAAAATGAGGTTAAAACAGGTATCATAACAGTCATAGGAATAGCACTATAGCATCATAACACAATAGTGATGTACCTACTGCAGTTTTATTATTATTATTATTTTTAAAAAATAATGTTGACAAAAAACTACCAGTGTTGGCCAGGAAGTGGGTGGGGGGCACAAATGGTTATGATGGAGAATCACTGCGGATGTGCCGCTGTGGATGTGCCATTGTTTCTGCAAATACATCTACATTTGCAATGACAATTAGAGTATAACAGTGAATTGTTCCTGTGTGGAAGCAATCTTACTTAGAAAGTATGATGTTTTATTATCTTGTCCAATCCACTTCCCTCAAGACCAAGGAATTGTTCCTTTCTTATTTTACTATCTACTCACCAAAAATCCACGTAGCATACAGTTTGAAATCCAAAATTCTATGCCAGTAGTCTAGACCATATAGTCAAGAGAACTGATGAGCCACAGAGAATTGACAAAATGTCTCCAGCATATAAACAAACATGGCATTGTCAGAATAACTCAAAGTATTATGTTTCTCTATCAGGTTTGCAACTATGAGTAAACATACCACCATCACTTCCTACTCTCTTTCTTTTTACTGAAATACGTCAGTTGATCTGACATGACGAGTGAACAAAATTTATCTACAGATTTTTAAAAAATCAGTAGTTAGTACATCACTATAGTGTTATTATGCTATAGTGCTATGCCTGTGAGTGCTTGGGGTAGTACAACTCCATTTTGTCTCTACAATTCAATCCACACAGCAAAGTAACATCACTGGTATTTTCCCAACATGATTTTCCAATGGGCATACATAACAGATTCCCTTGCTCTTTTAGCCGTATTGAGCTTTGACATTCCCATTTGAAAGAAGAAGAAGAAGAAGAAGAAGAAGAAGAAGAAGAAGAAGAAGAAGAAGAAGAAGAAGAAGAAGAAGAAGAAGAAGAAGAAGAAGAAGAAGAAGATGATGATATTGGATTTATATCCCGCCCTCCACTCCGAAGAGTCTCAGAGCGGCTCACAATCTCCTTTATCTTTCTCCCCCACAACAGACACCCTGTGAGGTGGGTGGGGCTGGAGAGGGCTCTCACAGCAGCTGCCCTTTCAAGGACAACCTCTGCCAGAGCTATGGCTGACCCAAGGCCATGCTAGCAGGTGCAAGTGGAGGAGTGGGGAATCAAACCCGGTTCTCCCAGATAAGAGTCCGCACACTTAACCACTACACCAAACTGGCTCTCCTTTTAATTGCATCAATCCTTCTGTGACCTTCCTGCCACATAGAAGATAATTGTTCTTATGTTGGGGTTTATCTAGGGGCCCCTAAAATATGCCAGTCTGCTTCAGAGAGTGTTTATTCAATAGCTTTACATCCTTTCTTAAGTGTTTGAATATGGAACTGTGCTCAATATTTCAACACGCCGTTCAATTAAGCAGAAAGATGTAGATTCTTCAGAGATGGAAATTTTTATTAAAAAATATAATCAGGCGATTCTTCGTTTACAAAATGACAGAATGTTCTATGAGGCAGAAAACAACAAATTCAATCAAATTTCCATGTTAAATGCTAGCTTTAAGAAACTGTATTCAATCATTAACGGTTACTGAATCAATATGAATAATTTGAAGTGGCTCCAAGCTGCAGGGGCAGGTTATGCTGATTGAAGGATAAATATTGATGTGCCCAGTGTGTGAAGTTAATCTCAAAGCACTACATCATCTCCATTCTTCATGGGAGTGGGGAATAATAAAGCTCAGTCTCACAGCTGACCTCTAAGAAAACGTGACTCATGATACTACGTCTTCCTCAAATCTCGATCAGACTTGGGTCCCGTTCAGAGGTTGTTCTGACTTGCTGTTAGAGCCTTGCTTTGGCTTGGATAGACTACCATATGTATCAAATCCAGCATCGAGTTGGGGGTGGGGGTCCAATATTTCTTTCCCGCAATGGTAAGTACTGAATAATGAGTTCGGTTCCTGAGCTGGATCTGACAGACTTTTCAGCTGCTGAAAAAGGAAGGAATGGTAATGAAAGCTTTTGCTCACCAAAGAGGTCATGGTGAGAATCATGTGACCGGTGTGTACAAAAGCCATGCAGGAAGGGGGCAATATTAAGAAGAACTTGCCGAGATGTATTTGAAAAGCAGGCTGGATCCAATTTCCTGTCTATTTTTTACAGTCATGTTCTAGTTGTATGTAGAGTGTTAAAGCTGCAGTACTGCAGTCCTAAACTCTGCTCATGATCTGAGTTCAATCCCCCACGGTAGCTGGTTTTTCAAGTAGCCAGCTCGAGGCTGACTCAGCCTTCCATCCTTCCGAGGTCGGTAAAATGAATATCCAGCTTGCTGGGGGGGAAGTGTAGATGACTGGGGAAGGCCATGGCAAACCATTCTGTAAAAAGTCTGCCGTGAAAACGTTATGAAAGCAACGTCACCCCAGAGTCGGAAACGACTGGTGCTTGCACAGGGGACCTTTCCTTTCCTCTAGTTGTACGTAGCACTGCATTATGGGGCACTGAGAATGCAGGAAAATTATATTCAACACACCAGATAAAACACATCATGACCCAAGAACCTTTCAGTGACCAGGAAGTGAAATTAGAGTAAATATCGATCCTTTTGGGGGGGGCGGGGGGGGAGAATAAAATGCTATAGTGAAAATTCAGACTGTGTGTGACAGACTGAAACTGCTCAGTATATGCTGAGGAACAGAGTGCAGACAGTAAGGAAATCACACCACAGTCAAATTCATCTACAGGACAGAAAAAGTACCCATGAGCAATTGAGATATGTAATAGTGCACACTGGGAAATTCTGTAATTCACACTCCATGACCAACCATTATAGCAAATATTTCTACCAAGATTACCTTGAGAGAAATCTCATCATTTATATGTTTGGGTGGACTACAATAACTGTAGTTTATTGCCCAACATTAAACATATTCAAAGGCCAGTTCCAATCACAAATGGGGAGTTTATCTATAACATTTTTAAAACCCTTTCTCATTATATATGTCTGTAAATGGGAATGAATCAAACCAGATGGATCATAAAGCTGCTTTTAAAATTTCTAAGTGAGCGGTGCTTGCAAGGAATGCAATTAAAAAATCAAGATTGTAAGAAATGTCTGCTCTGAACACAGTCAAGTCCCTGCAAAGCCAAATGAAACATTTTGTGGAACAGCTGCTTGAGCCTTGATCTCAGCTAGTTTTCGCTTGCCTCTAAATGCCTTCCAGCATCAATGTCTAATTTTGAAGCCATTAAAAGTAAAGATTGGGAATGCTCATGAACCTTCATTGGCTGTTATTTAAAAATCACTCACATGATCAAAGTTACATGGCCTCTGCTCCTTCCTTCTCAATCAGGGCTGTCTGTCTGTCTGTCTGTCCGTCCTCTCTCTCTCTCTCTCTCTCTCTCTCTCTCTATCTATCTATCTATCATCCATCCATCCATCCATCCATCCATCCATCCATCCATCCATCCATCCATCCATCCATCTATCCATCCATCCATCCATCCATCCATCCATCCATCCATCCATCCATCCATCCATCCATCCTTCCTCTATCCTCTATCCTCTCTCCATCTATCCATCTATCTCTTATATTAGAATACATAATGACTTTGAGAGAACAACATTTATCCCCTCGGAGTATGTAATCTAAAATCTTGCTCAGAAAGGGCATTATTTTGGATTACCATGGGATGGAGGGGCTTAATGAGCTTCCATTCACAAAACAAGCAGTATATTTTTAAATTATTTCCATGATTACTTTTTACACCACACTTAAGAATCCCATAAAAAATTATAGTTGTGTTATCAGTTCAGAACAGCCATCTTTAGAGATGCCACTGAAAATCATATTCCCCGCACTCTGATTACAGGCTTTGGCAATTTACCTTCAATACAAAGGTGAGCATTACAGCCCCACATTATTGCCTAGTTGCATTGTGTATCTGAGCCAGAGAAGGATGTTTTTCCAGCCTTCCCTCCACTCTCCTCCATCCATCCCATCACCCAAATTATTTGAGAACATATGAACATATGAAGCTGCCTTATACTGAATCAGACCTTTGGTCCATCAAAGTCAGTATTGTCTTCTCAGACTGGCAGCGGCTCTCCAGGGTCTCAAGCTGAGGTTTTTCACCCCTATATGCCTGGACCCTTTTTTGGAGATGCCAGGGATTGAACCTGGGACCTTCTGCTTCTCAAGCAGATGCTCTACCACTGAGCCCCCTAATTTTCTTTCTCTTTCCTTCCACCTTCACTGATGTTATGGATGCTATTTAAACAGTGCACTTTAAAAAAAAAAGTTCATTTTAGGAAATATAGTCCCCCAGTATATCTGATAGCTAAGACTACATTTTCTACAGTCACTGGGTGCATCTTGGACACCGTTGAAACAGCATCCAAGATACTGGGATAAAGAGAAGACAAAAAAGAAAGCAGCAGATGCAGAAAGATATGGGAGCTTTGGGAGTGCAATAGCACTCCTAATTATGGAATCAAGACAGGTAAGGTATTCTGAGTTCCTATCCAACTGCATAGAATTGGGCTCGAAGCAAACTGAACATGTGCTGGCAACCCTAGTAATACTCCTTTGATTCAGTTTACAGAATCAGTGTGCATTGGCTTGTATTCTATCATTCTGTGCATAAAACACAGAGTTCCCCAGGAACTGCCTTTTTGGTGATCAAAAAGTATGGAGGAATGAAGATGAATGCAGAAAAAGCCTGCCAGGAGTTTGTGATTTTTCTGGAGCCTCTGTAAATCAGGCCATAAATAATGTAAATAAATAAAACCACCTGACAGTATCATGTCTTTATTTTGCAGTGATGAATGATCGGGCGTTTTCGCACTCACCTTCAAGTGGCGCGACCACCCTCTTCACGCCGGAGGATCTGCAGGGATTTCGCATAAGAAGCGCCGGAGCAGCCAAAAGAGCCGGAAAGTTCCGTCGCGAAACCCGCTCAAACGGAAACCGCCAAGAAGCAGGAAAACGTTTGAGCGGCTTTTGCGACGGAAGTCGCCGGCTCTTTTGGCTGCTCCGGCGCTTCTTGTGCGAAATCCCTGCAGATCCTCCGGCGTGAAGAGGGTGGTCGCGCCACTTGAAGGTGAGTGCAAAAACGCCCATTGATTTTTGTTAGCTGCTTTTGTTAGTGCATGGGAAACTGGGCTTTAATTTAAAAAAAACCCAACATGCATTTTTTAAGTTGCAGGAGCCATAATCCATTTATACACAAATTCACTGGGAGACATTCCAGATGATCAAAGCCCACCTTCCAAACTCCATTGACTTCACTCAAACTTAATTTACCAACATTCTCTCTCACTTTTCAGCCCGGATGTCCCTCCAGGCAAACCAAGGTGGCCTAATTGTGTCGGTGTCTGATTTAATTTTCACATACTCCCGTCTCCAGAATGTTTACCTTGCCCTTTCTCCAAGGCATTTCAAGTGACCACAACAACCCTGTGAGGTAGGTTATGTTGACGGAAGTGATTTACCCAAAGTCACTCTGTGAGTGTCATGGCAAAATGGAAATTTGAACCCATGTTTTCCTTGTCAAAGTTCAACATGGCAGCCACTTAACCATTCTAGCTCTTACCCTCTTCTTCAAATTATGAGGAAGTCCTGTTCTTATAAGTGTACCTGGTCCATCAACAGTAGCTTCATTCGGAGGTTTTTTAAGTTATTTTCATTGGCTTTAATAGTAATGCTTTGTGTGAATTAGGCTTAGACATCTAAGATGCTGGATGTGTGGGTGTGGGAGCCCCATTTTGGAGGTGAGGGTGCCTCTTAACTGAATTAGAGGGGAAAACATATATGTGCTTCCTCTCCACTGCCCCTATTAATACAACCTCATTCTGAATCAGGAATAGTACTACACTACTCTTTTTGATTAGGTAGACAGTGATAAGGTCTGGTTTACAGAGATTGTTTCTTTATAGTCTGGTTGCTGATGTGATTTTGTGTTAGGTTGCCAGGTCCAATTCAAGAAATATCTGGGGACTTTGGGGGTGGAGCCAGGAGACTTTGGGGGTGGAGCCAGGAGCAAGATTGCGACAAGCACGATTGAACTCCGAAGGGAATTCTGGACATCACATTTACAATATATAGTGTGCTGAATTGTTTATCTTACTGGCTTTGGAGGGGCTATGGATCAATGGAAGAGCCTTTGCTTGGCATACAAAAAGTCTCAGGTTCAATCCCTGTCATCTCCAGTTAAGAATCAGGTACCTTAGTCTGGAGTCCGCTGGTCTGAGTAGATAACGCTGACCTTGATGGACCAGTGGTCTAATTTAGGATAAGGCAGTTTCATGTGGCATCAGAAAAGGCAGGATACAATTTTGGGGAGGGACAGTGGCTCAGTGGTAGAGCATCTGCTTGGTAAGCAGAAGGTCCCAGGTTCAATCCCCGGCATCTCCAACTAAGAAGGATCCAGGTAAATAGGTGTGAAAAACCTCAGCTTGAGACCCTGGAGAGCCACTGCCAGTCTGAGTAGACAATACTGACTTTAATGGACCGTGGGTCTGACTCAGGATCAGCGGCCACAAGCAAAATTTGCCACTGTGTGACACAGAATGTTGGACTGGATGGGCCATTGGCCTGATCTAACATGGCTTCTCTTATGTTCTTAGGATAAGGCAGCTTCATATGTTCATATATGTTCATATGGACACAGGTTGAAGTATCAGGGTTTAAGTCTTTTTCAATTATGGGGTTTCATTGTTCTAAAACCTAACAATCAAATGATGCATTACTTTCTCTTGCTTTCCTCACTCACAGAAATAGGCTACCCACCTGAGCAATGCAGTCTGTAAACTGGGAATGGCTTTCCAGCTAGCCCAGCTTCCATAATCTGTGAAGCAACAGGGTCTTCTGGAAACTGCAGAATTGTCATTAAAATCTGTGGTCTCCCCAGGTCACATGACATTTTTCACCTGCGTAAGCTACATCCTTGAGTTAAGAACACAGAATAACAAAATTAGAGAATATTTAGCATATGTTGTTTCATCTTCTCCACGTCAGACTTTCCTTCCTGTCTTGATGACAGCTACTCTGTGCTTACAGTTTGATTTGGGGAATAGTACTTTTCCCTTGTTTTTGTGAAAGGTCCCAAACAAAACAGCTCAGAGAAAGCCCCAGTGAAATATAGCAGCTAAAAACATCCAGGATGAGTGTTTCCTTCCCGACTTTAAAAGGCTTCCTTCACAGACAAAGATCCTGCTGTTGGTTGCCCATCCTAACGGATCTATGAGGACAGGAAGCAGAGTAGATATGAAAGCACTGAATGTATTGGCTTCGTATCCCAACCGATCCCAATCAGACAGTTCCCACAGTATTCCCTAAATCCCTTTCCTGCTCAGAATTTGCCATTGTGAGAGCTCCTTTACGAATATGTCCCCTAAGAGATAAAGGGTGGAGTGGACACAATACTTTTTCCATTTCATCTTCCCTATCTTTCCCCCTTCTTTTCCTTATTTTTTTTTTTTCATCCTGAACAGTCTGGAAAAATGTATATACTTCCTGTTGCAGTGAGAAATTGTTAGTCATATGCAATCTTGGTAGCAGGAGCCGGAGCTGAGTATATTTCAGTTTTGTTAACCTCAAAGGTGGTCATAGCCAAATGCATTTGAATGATTGAATGAAATGAATATATGAAGCTGCCTTATACTGAATCAGACCTTTGGTCCATCAAAGTCAGTATTGTCTTCTCAGACTGGCAGCGGCTCTCCAGGGTCTCAAGCTGAGGCTTTTTCACACCTATTTGCCTGGACTGTTCTTTGAAAATGCTCTGTCCAGAACACCAAAATATTTTTTGATTCTTAGCCTTCTAGCAAGGGTTGTTAAGTCCCCAGCATCACAAACTTTGTGACTCAAAGATTTAATGGGGTGGGTCTGATGATATGATGGGTGTGGCTTGGTAGTATCCTAGGGAGTATCGATACTACTAACAGTAGTACTTCCACATGCCGCTAGAAAATCGCATCACATGATAGCTGTGAATGTGTGCCGCAGTTACTGGAAGCAACGATGCCCTGAAGTATTAGAAAAAGCTGTCAACTGTGCAGGCTGGCTGACAGCCCTGAGATTTCATCATGCTGTTCTTCTCAGAACCAAAACCTGCGGCCTTCCAACCCTGCTAGAAGCTGATGGACTCTAAATCTTATAATCAACACACACACACATACAAAGCCCAAGAGGGGATAAGAGCCAAACAGAAGACAACAAGTAAAAAGTGAAAGGTAGGAAAAAACTCACGAGAAAAGAAGACCAAGAGAGAAAGGGGTACTGTCCTGTACTAGTGCTTGAAGCCCTCAAAGCTGCTTCATGGCTTCTGTTTACAGCAGGGGTGTCAAACTCCGTATACTTCTCTCCACTACCTCAGTAGAGCAATTCACAGTATCACCAGATGTTGAAGATAACATTAGCAGATTGATCCTAAACACTGGTACTCAGGGGTCTTGTTACTGGGTTGCCACTTGATTGAGTGTAGTTGGCAATCCGTATACTTCCGAATCAGGGGGTAGTCGGAGGTTTATTTGGTTCAGCCGAACCGAATGCACACCCCTACTTAAGACTGCAGTACTGCAGCTTTACCACTCTGTGCCATGGGGCTGCTATGTCCAAACACAATTAAAGGATTTTTAAAAACTTAAAACATTAGCACTCATTGGTCTTTAAGGTGCTTTCTTTGTATCTCTCCCATGGGATCCAGGGAACTGGGCAAAGGAAGCCGTGGCTCTTTCCTTCCTTCCCCGTGGAACCAGGAGGGGGAGGAACCTGAGCCAATAGAAGGAAGAGAGGCGGCTCAGTAGCTCTACTGTGCAATTGGGAGAGCCTGGCAAAGCAAGCTATCCCTCCTCCCCTTCCTCCCCAAAGGAGGAGCCTCAGTCACTGGAGAAAATAGAGGTTTTGCTCTGCAGTTCCTGTGCGATTGATCAAGTCTTGCAAAGCAAGCTGTTATGCAGAAGGAAGCAGATGACAGCCAGTTGCTTGGGAGGCTGATAGGAGCATTCCAGGGGCCTGATTCGGCCCCTGGGCCACATGTTTGACACCCCTGGTTTACTGGCTCCTTCTCCAATGAGGTGGGGAGGATCCAAGTGACAAACCCCTTATTTGTATGAAGGCAGCCAGTCACTGGTTTCGCTTTCACAGTGGCCCCACTCTGCTTTCCTGAATCACATGTTAGGAGGCTGGGGAAGTGCCTGTGGATGCTACAGCACCCATGGGAGCTACATTGGTGAACCCTATTGTAGCCACTATACTTACTAGTCATTCTCTCCACTACCTCAGTATAGCAATTCACAGTATCACCAGATAGTAGATGGATCCTAAACACTGGTACTCGGGGGCCTTGTTACTGGGTTGCCACTTGATTGAGTGTAGTTGGCAACAGCATGGTACAACTCACTAAAGGAGGATGTAATGGATTAAGATCTACAGATAGGTGTGAGGCAAAGACGATATTCCATTGGTAGTCCCTATATTAAAAGAGTAAAAGAGAGACTGTGTTCTAATAAAAAAAAGCGTTAGGCCAAGGAGTTATGCCTAACCTAGCCAAGTATACCCCTATCTCATTTCTCATTGAGCTGCTTGCTCTAATCCAAAGCCAGTCAGATTTTATGAGGCATTTGTGTACAATAAAAAAAAAAAAAGGAACGAACTTCAAATTCAGAATTTAAAGTCTGGCATTTTTGTGTATCTTTTTGTGAGATACACAAGACCTCTCAGTGACAGGTTAACAAGTCACATTCCTCCATCACAAACACAATTATATACATTTATCTGAATGATGTGCTGAGCAACATGCATTCTGTGCCACATTCCAGAAGGCTGTAATTGCTAACTGGATTCAGCATCTGAATCGCTGTGCGCATCCGAGCCTTGCAGAAGCAGCAAGATCTGCCTTGTTACACAACAGGAACGTAAATCCCCATTTGGGTCTACATGTAGCTGCATGTGCACTGCTAGAGCTAAGTTTGCCACCTAAAAAGTTGTGTCATTTTTTTTAAAAAACCAGCTTGGTTGCAAATTTCCTTTGTGCTCTACACCATGGCGTGGTACAGCTCTGAGCCTAGATTTCTAAATGTATTGGAATAAAGTGCATGAGCTTGTATTGGAATAAAGTGCATGAGATTGTATTGGAATAAAGTGCATGAGATTGTATTGGAATAAAGTGCATGAGATTGTATTGGAATAAAGTCCATGAGATTGTATTGGAATAAAGTTCATGAGATTGTATTGGAATAAAGTCCATGAGATTGTATTGGAATAAAGTGCATGAGATTGTATTGGAATAAAGTGCATGAGCTTGTATTGGAATAAAGTGCATGAGATTGTATTGGAATAAAGTGCATGAGATTGTATTGGAATAAAGTGCATGAGATTGTATTGGAATAAAGTGCATGAGATTGTATTGGAATAAAGTCCATGAGATTGTATTGGAATAAAGTTCATGAGATTGTATTGGAATAAAGTCCATGAGATTGTATTGGAATAAAGTGCATGAGATTGTATTGGAATAAAGTGCATGAGCTTGTATTGGAATAAAGTGCATGAGATTGTATTGGAATAAAGTGCATGAGATTGTATTGGAATAAAGTGCATGAGATTGTATTGGAATAAA
Organism: Heteronotia binoei; assembly: GCF_032191835.1. Classification (NCBI taxonomy): domain Eukaryota; kingdom Metazoa; phylum Chordata; class Lepidosauria; order Squamata; family Gekkonidae; genus Heteronotia; species Heteronotia binoei. The sequence goes on from NC_083227.1 coordinate 151,138,684, forward strand.
GTTCATGAGATTGTATTGGAATAAAGTGCATGAGATTGTATTGGAATAAAGTGCATGAGATTGTATTGGAATAAAGTCCATGAGATTGTATTGGAATAAAGTGCATGAGATTGTATTGGAATAAAGTCCATGAGATAGTATTGGAATAAAGTGCATGAGATAGTATTGGAATAAAGTCCATGAGATAGTATTGGAATAAAGTGCATGAGATTGTATTGGAATAAAGTCCATGAGATAGTATTGGAATAAAGTGCATGAGATTGTATTGGAATAAAGTCCATGAGATTGTATTGGAATAAAGTGCATGAGATTGTATTGGAATAAAGTTCATGAGATTGTATTGGAATAAAGTGCATGAGATAGTATTGGAATAAAGTCAATGAGATTGTATTGGAATAAAGTGCATGAGATTGTATTGGAATAAAGTGCATGAGATTGTATTGGAATAAAGTCCATGAGATAGTATTGGAATAAAGTTCATGAGATTGTATTGGAATAAAGTGCAGGAGATTGTATTGGAATAAAGTCCATGAGATAGTATTGGAATAAAGTCCATGAGATTGTATTGGAATAAAGTCCATGAGATTGTATTGGAATAAAGTGCATGAGATTGTATTGGAATAAAGTCCATGAGATTGTATTGGAATAAAGTGCATGAGATTGTATTGGAATAAAGTGCATGAGATTGTATGGGAATAAAGTCCATGAGATTGTATTGGAATAAAGTCCATGAGATTGTATTGGAATAAAGTCCATGAGATTGTATTGGAATAAAGTCCATGAGATAAGTGCATGAGATTGTATTGGAATAAAGTGCATGAGATTGTATTGGAATAAAGTCCATGAGATAGTATTGGAATAAAGTCCATGAGATAGTATTGGAATAAAGTGCATGAGATTGTATTGGAATAAAGTCCATGAGATAGTATTGGAATAAAGTCCATGAGATAGTATTGGAATAAAGTGCATGAGATTGTATTGGAATAAAGTCCATGAGATAGTATTGGAATAAAGTCCATGAGATTGTATTGGAATAAAGTCCATGAGATTGTATTGGAATAAAGTCCATGAGATTCTATTGGAATAAAGTCCATGAGATAGTATTGGAATAAAGTCCATGAGATTGTATTGGAATAAAGTGCATGAGATTGTATTGGAATAAAGTGCATGAGATTGTATTGGAATAAAGTCCATGAGATTGTATTGGAATAAAGTCCATGAGATAGTATTGGAATAAAGTCCATGAGATTGTATTGGAATAAAGTGCATGAGATTGTATTGGAATAAAGTGCATGAGATTGTATTGGAATAAAGTCCATGAGATTGTATTGGAATAAAGTCCATGAGATTGTATTGGAATAAAGTCCATGAGATAGTATTGGAATAAAGTCCATGAGATTGTATTGGAATAAAGTGCATGAGATTGTATTGGAATAAAGTGCATGAGATTGTATTGGAATAAAGTCCATGAGATTGTATTGGAATAAAGTCCATGAGATAGTATTGGAATAAAGTCCATGAGATTGTATTGGAATAAAGTCCATGAGATTGTATTGGAATAAAGTGCATGAGATTGTATTGGAATAAAGTACATGAGATTGTATTGGAATAAAGTGCATGAGATAGTATTGGAATAAAGTGCATGAGATTGTATTGGAATAAAGTCCATGAGATAGTATTGGAATAAAGTCCATGAGATTGTATTGGAATAAAGTGCATGAGATTGTATTGGAATAAAGTCCATGAGATAGTATTGGAATAAAGTCCATGAGATTGTATTGGAATAAAGTGCATGAGATTGTATTGGAATAAAGTCCATGAGATTGTATTGGAATAAAGTCCATGAGATTGTATTGGAATAAAGTCCATGAGATAGTATTGGAATAAAGTCCATGAGATTGTATTGGAATAAAGTGCATGAGATTGTATTGGAATAAAGTGCATGAGATTGTATTGGAATAAAGTCCATGAGATTGTATTGGAATAAAGTCCATGAGATAGTATTGGAATAAAGTCCATGAGATTGTATTGGAATAAAGTCCATGAGATTGTATTGGAATAAAGTGCATGAGATTGTATTGGAATAAAGTCCATGAGATTGTATTGGAATAAAGTGCATGAGATAGTATTGGAATAAAGTGCATGAGATTGTATTGGAATAAAGTCCATGAGATAGTATTGGAATAAAGTCCATGAGATTGTATTGGAATAAAGTGCATGAGATTGTATTGGAATAAAGTCCATGAGATAGTATTGGAATAAAGTCCATGAGATTGTATTGGAATAAAGTCCATGAGATAGTATTGGAATAAAGTCCATGAGATTGTATTGGAATAAAGTCCATGAGATTGTATTGGAATAAAGTCCATGAGATTGTATTGGAATAAAGTCCATGAGATTGTATTGGAATAAAGTGCATGAGATTTACATAACCGCAAGAGGAATATGTTGGTGAAGGCTTTATGTTAAGTGTCAGTTTTTCAAGCTATGACATGCCTGTATCCAGACAGTGCATAAAACCATCTATTCACATAATATTTCTCGGGAAAAATTGGAACAATGGAAGATGGACTGTTCTGATTCACATGTTGCTTCTGTGGCGTGGTTGTCACTTAAAAAAAATGCTTTGTAATAGATGGCACTATACATTGCAGTGATAGTGGATCAAGTGGAGGGGTTGTGGCTTAGTGGTGGACCATCGACATGCAGAAAGTCCCAGGTTCCGCTGCTGGCATCTCCAGGTAAAAGGTCTGGGCACTAGGTGATGTGCAGGACCTCCACCCAAGACCTGAAGTGCACTGTCAGACTAAGTAGAAAGTACTGATGTTTATGGACCAAGGGTCTGATTAGTATAAGGCAACTTCATATCTTCATGTCATGACCAGTAGTAAATTCCCACATCAATTGTCATGATATTCAGATAGAGATGTGCTGTCTCTGAAAGAACTAATGACAGGACTCAGGTGGCCAACATGGCTGTCACTTGTATACGTTATCACTGAGGCATGAAGACCCTACCCAAGAGAAGTTTTTCAATGTGTCTCCTTTTATAGCATGACTGGTAGTTAGGGTCTTCTGGGCAACTAAACATTCCCTCTTCGTATATGTAATAGTTGAGGACATTCTGATTCACTGTATCTGAGGAAGTGTAAAGGTATCCCCTGTGCAAGCACCAGTCGTTTCCAGCTCTGGGATGACATTGCTTTCACAATATTTTCATGGGAGACTTTTTATGGGGTGGTTTGCCTTTGCCTTCCCCAGTCATCTACACTCCCCGCCCCCCCCCCCAGCAAGCTGGGGACTCATTTGACTGATCTTGGGAGTATGGAAGGCTGAGTCAACCATGAGCCAGCTACCTGAACCCAGCTTCCGCCAGGATCTAACTCAGGTCGTGACTGAACAGAGTTTGGACTGCAGTACTGCAGCTTTACCACTCTGCACCACGGGGCTCTTTGCTTGCACACAAAAACGTATACCTTGAATACAACTTCGTTGGTCTTAAAAGTGCCATGGAATTCAAACTTTGTTCGAGTGGTTAGGAGAATATAATCCTGATTCCACCAAAACACCTGATAACACTTCCTATGGCATTAAACAAAAAGGGAGAAAGGTGGATGCATCACTATCAAGCTCAGTGAAAAGTATTACCAAAGGCCAGTATATTGGGGAAATGAGATGGATGGTTTATGCTTACAGGATTATTATTATTATTTATTTGATGTATTAATCACCCTCTCCCAGCTTGTGCCAGGCTCTGGGTGATGTACAAGGGCATAATGCCATAAAACAGTATACAACTTTTAAATACAATGTACAAGTTCATAAAAAATAAAAAATAAAAATCAGAGTAAAAGAGATCCATGATGGTATCCTATAAATTCCTAATCCAATTCTGGACTACCTGGCCATTTTCCAGGTAAGGGGAGGGAGATGCTCTTATTGAACGAGATGACTTGTGATCCAGAAGTTCCTTCAAATTCTGATTCTAATATTGTACTGTTACAAACAATATGACAAGCTTTAAACAAGTTATCCCATGTTCTATATCCGGGGCTTTTTTTTGTAGCAGGGACTCCTTTGCATATTAGGCCACCCCCTCTTGATGTAGCCAATCCTCCAAGAGTTTATAGGGCTCTTCTTACAGTGCCTACTGTAAGCTCTTGGAGGATTGGCTTCATCAGGGGTGAGTGGCCAAATATGCAAACGAGTCCCTGCTACAAAAAAAGCCCTGTCTATATCTATATTGGAATTTGCTGTCTCTAATTACAGGGGGGGAAAGAAGCCGAAATTGCCGCTTTCAAAAATGTCAAAAATCCACCATAATTTAACTATTACAAATGCTTTGTTCTCACTGTCACTATATCACAGATACTCTCCAGTTTGTTAGTAGCCTGAGCCTCCTATTTAGCTGGGGAAATGATGTGAAATGGCAAGGCGATTTCAACTGCAATCACCAGTAACTTTGACCAGAACTGTAATACGGACTGAGTATACTGGGATTTATGTTGGGTTAATAGCCTCAAGATGCTGACCTTACAGTATGATCACCAGATGAAAAAACAATTGTTCTTAGTAGACTTGGCCACTCTGATCAAAATGCATTGGGTTGTTGCTTGCATGATCCAGCATGTTGCTCTCAGAACTTCAAGCCAGAGAGAAGGGAAGAAGGGTGGTGAAACATTGGCATATATCCTCTACCAATCCACTGAACATAGTTTGAAACCTTCCTTCAAGAAGAAGAAGAAGAAAATATTGGATTTATATCCCGCCCTCCACTCCGAAGAGTCTCAGAGCGGCTCAAAATCTCCTTTACCTTCTTCCCCCACAACAGACACCCTGTGAGGTAGATGAAGATATTGGATTTATATCCCGCCCTCCACTCTGAAGAGTCTCAGAGCGGCTCACAATCTCCTTTACCTTCCTCCCCCACAACAGACACCCTGTGAGGTAGATGAAGATATTGGATTTATATCCCGCCCTCCACTCCGAAGAGTCTCAGAGCGGCTCACAATCTCCTTTACCTTCCTCCCCCACAACAGACACCCTGTGAGGTGGGTGGGGCTGGAGAGGGCTCTCACAGCAGCTGCCCTTTCAAGGACAACCTCTGCCAGAGCTATGGCTGACCCAAGGCCATCTCAGCAGGTGCAAGTGGAGGAGTGGGGAATCAAACCTGGTTCTCCCAGATAAGAGTCGACACACTTAACCACTGCACCAAACTGGCTCTCTTCAGCCTAAAGAGGTTTCCTAAAGCTTTAGTAGCTCTTCTTACAACAGAAGAGCCACAAACTGGAGGAAGGCTCTTTAGCCTAGAGGAAGTTCATCCAAGTAGGATACATGCAAGTTTTAATTTATTCATCCTGCTGTTTTTGTTTGCTTGGGGGCTTTTTTGCCATCAAGTCACAACTGACTTATGGCAACTCCATGGGGTTTTAAAAGAAAGAGACTAGCAGAGGTTGTTTGCCATTGTCTGCCTCTGTGTAGTGTAGTGCCCCTGGTATTTCGTGGTGGTCTCCCATCTGAATACTAACCAAGCCCATCCCTGCTTAGCTTCCAAGATCTGATGAAACTGAGCTAACCTGGGCTACCAAGTCAGAGCAATCCATCATGTATTGACATATATTTATGTAAAAAATATTTTTAAGATGTTCAAACTTATTTTAAAGACATGATTTGACTCGTGTAGGGATGGGCGCAAACTGGGAAGGCTCAATTTGGTTCATGATTCATGGCTTGCCCAGTATGCAGACCACAAACCATCATTCAAGAGCTTCATGATGCAGTAAAATGACTTCCCAGAATCCTAGAGACACCAAACTCACAGAGGATCTCTAGCTGACCATCCTCTACCTTCCCTCCAAATGTGGTGAGGAATGAATCACAAAAAAGATGACTCCTCAAAAGAAGAAGAAGATGAAGATATTGGATTTATATCTCGCCCTCCACTCTGAAGAGTCTCAGAGCGGCTCACAATCTCCTTTACCTTCCTCTCCCCAACAACAGGCACCATGTGAGGTAGATGAAGATATTGGATTTATATCCTGCCCTCCACTCCAAAGAGTCTCAGAGCGGCTCACAATCTCCTTTACCTTCTTCCCCCACAACAGACACCCTGTGAGGTAGATGAAGATATTGGATTTATATCCCGCCATCCACTCCAAAGAGTCTCAGAGCAGCTCACAATCTCCTTTACCTTCTTCCCCCACAACAGACACCCTGTGAGGTAGATGAAGATATTGGATTTATATCCCGCCCTCCACTCCGAAGAGTCCCAGAGCGGCTCACAATCTCCTTTACCTTCCTCCCCCACAACAGACACCCTGCGAGGTAGATGATGATATTGGATTTATATCCCACCCTCCACTCCGAAGAGTCTCAGAGCGGCTCACAATCTCCTTTCCCTTCCTCCCCCACAACAGACACCCTGTGAGGTGGGTGGGGCTGGAGAGGGCTCTCACAGCAGCTGCCCTTTCAAGGACAACCTCTGCCAGAGCTATGGCTGACCCAAGGTCATGCTAGCAGGTGCAAGTGGAGGAGTGGGGAATCAAACCCGGTTCTCGCAGATAAGAGTCCACGCACTTAACCACAGCACCAAACTGGCTCTCCAGTTGCTCCAGGAAACTGCTTTCTGGGTAAATGGCAGGTGCAAGCTCAGGAGATTGAGGAGCGTATAGAACAGCCCCTGTGTGAGCTAGAAGCATCAACTTGCAGGGGAACTCTCCCCTTTATGCTCTTCTATATACATTCCAAGTTATGTGTAGATTAGATTTAGGGAGTCTGAGTTATGACCCTCCAAATAAAATGCCCCCAGGAAAAATGTCAGGCACAGGTTCAAAAGTGGATAGAATGGAGCCCTGTAAACTGCACACACCAAAAGCTCAGGCACCTTACTCTACCACCCACTACTCTACAGTCTCACCATGTTGAGGGCAGATTATATTTCTGTGGTCCTAGTTACACCCCCCAAAATGGCCTCCCACTTTTATACCTTCCCACCCCTCCTGAGTGTGAACACTTCTGTGTGCCATGAGGGTCAAAGTGGGTGCAAAGGTTGCTCCGGGGGGGGGGGGGAGTCTTCCACTGCATGCATACCATAGGCTTCTATCCACAGGCACCAAACCTATTCTGCCAGCTCCCTGGAACCTGGCCTTAGTAGGGTATCACCAGGAGTCTCAGAGCCTCTTCCCTTGATCTGTTCCTGGGGTTTTCTACAGAGGCAAAAGAGTTGTTAGCATTGTCCAGATACACCAGCAGTTACTAACACTCCTTGGCGAGGAAGACTTTGAGAGCAGTAATTCAGAGGGTGGGGGCATGCCCATAGTTTGGAAATATCTCTGTGCCTTCTCCTCTGACCCTTGTGTGGTAGAGTTCTCATTATGCTCTATGGGATAAGAATGCTATGTATATGCCCTCAGCTCAGCTCTGCACCCTCTCCTGTGCTGGCTGTTGGCAGTTAGATGGAGACAGAGACCATGTTCGCACACAGCTTACCACGCGGTCACGTTCCTGTTCTCTCCGCAGTGTCTGTCGGATTTCCCATTATCTGCGCTGTAGTTACAGGAAGTGCTGCGGCTTTTGCGTAGCAAAGGTATACTGGGTTTTAGCAGTTTACGTTTGCTACACAAAAGCTGCAGTACTTCCTGCAACTTCGGCGCAGATAATGGGAAATCTGATGAATGCTGCGGAGAGAACAGGAATATGACCTCGTGGTAAGCTGTGTGCGAAAACGGTCAGAGGAAACTAGTTAAAAGCTGAGCACATTCATTTTTTTTTTCACTGCCCGATTGGTTTTTCGAAGGCTGGATAATTCCATTCCCCTTCCATGACTTTTAAGTTTTGCGAACAATGTAATTGATTGGAGACAGTCTTTCTGGAAACATTTCCATTCATGAACTGCCACAAACAGCATGAAAGTTTGTGGAATGTTTGTGCTGGTCTCTGCCATGAATGTCACTTCACAAACCGCAAACCAGCCAAAGTTCATGATTTTTGGTTTGTGAGCTGGTTGATATCCCTACTCATATGCCTTTACCAAGGCCAAGCAATTATCTATACCGTTTTCGCACACAGCTTACCTTGCAGTCACAATCCTGTTCCCTCCTCAGCGTCCGGTCGGATTTCCCACCATCTGCGCCGGAGTTACAGGAAGTGCCGCAGCTTCTGCGTAGCAAACGTATACTGGGTTTTAGCGGTTTACGTTTGCTACGCAAAAGCCGTGGCACTTCCTGTAACTCCGGCGCAGATGGTGGGAAATCCGACCGGACTCTGCGGAGGGAACAGGATTGTGACTGTAAGGTAAGCTATGTGCGAAAACGGTACTAGTTTCCACTCAAGGGAGAAAAAAGCAAATTTAAAACAAAAAAAGGGGAGGTAGGGGAACAATAAGCTTAGTTTTTCTAAAGCATGCTGGAATTGTATGCTAATCTAAATTCAAAGTGGTATAAAATGGTTTTTTTTTGAAAAATGTGATTGCAATTGCTGACTCCAGAAAAATACTACCGGTACTAACGAAGTGTAAGGCTTTTAACATTGGGAACATAATAGTGATCATGTTACTTTTCATTTTTTAGTGTTTTTGAAGTGGACTGAAAGCTAATAAAAGCCACTGGGAATGAGGGTTACTCAAGGCACAGGAAGCCCTGTAATGTGCTTCAAGGTGGTGGGAGGTGGCGGGACTGGAAGGCAATGCCTTCTCAGTCTCATTTGCTTGCAGTCAGTGAATGCCTTCCCCAGATGGCTAAGCCACGGCTTCAGATCCTCCTTCTGGCAATTAATTATATTCCTTCTAGGGACTTGCAAACACATCTTTGAAAAGACACCCCTCTTACCTCTCAACCATCTCCTCAAACTCCCACAATCAGTAGAGTGATTAGGATACTGGCTTTGAGTCCTTCCATAGGGCTCTTGAAAGGCATGAGGAATGGCAGCTCGCGCCTGGCTTAGAACAGAGTCATCCGTATTCCTCGTCTCACTGGTTTCAAACCGATGCACCTTTCTGGTGTGACTGTGGCTTCGAGAATAAATAACCCCTTCAAGAATAGATGTTATTAGGGCCACTGAGAGCTCTCATGAGCTCCAGGCAAAATCCCCTATGGGGCCTTCACATTCAGAAAAAAAAAACATACAGAAGATACTTGATTAGAACAGATGTGCTGCTAGTGTCCCACACAGTGTTCTGCCAGGTTCCTGGCAACTTGAGTCCCCATAATTTTATAGCTGTGGCTTCCCATGGTGTCCATGGAGCTTTTTCAATAAATCTAGGCACTCACCTCCACTTCATTGCACCTTTAACCCAGCCTTTCAACTATACAGTCAGCTCCACTCGCCTCTACATTTGCCTGGTGTCTTCAACACCTTGTTGTATAGTCCCTATCCTGAAATATTTGGATATAGTAATGGGACAGTACACCTTCGAAACAGGGGTGTCAAACTCATTTGTTATGAAAGCCAGATCTGTCATAAATTAGACCTTGCTGGGCTGGGCTATGATGAGTTGATCCGGGCCATGTCAGGCTGGGCCATGTTGGGCCAGCCGTGTGTGTACCTATTTAAGATTAGGTAGCAGAGATATAAACTTTATAAAGGACACAGACAAACACACTTAGATATATATTTTTTAAAACTTAAAACATGTTTACAACATTAGCACTTGTTGGTCTTAAAGGTGCTTTCTTTGTATTTCTCCCATGGGATCCAGAAAGAGTACTGGGCAAAGAAAGCTCTGACTTTCTCCTTCCCTCCACAGGAGACTGGGGAGGGGGCGGGGGGAAGCCTTAGTCAATAGAAGGAAGAGAGGCTTGGCTCAGTAGCTCTCCTGTGTGATTGAGAGAGCCTGGAAAAACAAGCTGTGCCTCCCCCTCTCTTCCTCCCCAAGGAGGAGCCTCAGCCAATGGAGAAAACAGAGGTTTTGCTCTGCAGCTCTTGTGCAATTGAGCAAGCCTTGCAAAGCAAATTGTTATGCAAAAGGAAGCATAACCCACATTCTTGGGTTTCTCTGAGATTCTACTGCACACCAATACAGTTACAAATGCATGCAGTTTGACAAATTGTGTAAATGAAGATGCGGGCTTTTAAAAATGTGATTGTCTGATCCATTTCTGTTTATGTAAGAAACATCATGGTAAATAGATGATTTAATATATTCAGCCCTCAGTACTGAAAGGGCAGTTATTTGTTAATCTAATCATGTGTACCAATGATATTCTCTGTGGTTCCCACTGTCAATTCAAGAAACTTAATATGACAGCCGAAAGCAATAATTGTAATTAAATGCTAGTTTGTGATTGACAGCTAGGAAACAGATATGTGTTTCAAAGGGCACAGTGAGCAGCTTTCTGAATTATCTTTTTATGAGTATGACAAATGCTATCTTTATATTTTTGTATATGACAGTGACTGGATCGTTGCGCTCCTGTCTTTAGGAAGGACTTGAAGAGAAGAAAAACTCTGCTCAAGTTTCTTCCTAGCTTCCAGCTTCCACCCTATAGACCTCAAGTATGTTGGGACACATGCCAAAGGAAGTTAGTACCCTGTTCAGCATTACATTCTCAAGTAGACATTCAGCAGTGATTACTTACATCCAGAGCTTTTTTTGAGCAGGAACACACAGGAATGTAGTTCCAGCTGGCTTGGCCAGGGCTCTGGCTCAAAAAAAGGTCTCCGGCAGAAGGAAGGCACTGGGCAGCCATGTGCTCCCAGACTGCGCACTCCATCCTCTTTGCTGCCTCCAGCCTCCAATGGGCTTGCAAAGACAGTGAGAGACGCGGAGACACCCATAAGTGCCCCCTCTCTTCCTGCCACTGCCTGCTCTGCTGCATGTAGCTCTCTCTCTCCAGCTGTGTTTTTTTTTTTTGGGGGGGGGGGACAAGGTCTCTCATTGGGCTGCATGAGAACACACATCCATGAAATGCAGTTGATGGCAATGTGTCAATATGCGGAAAGTAACTTACTGAACGACTGATGTCACTTCTGGGGGTGTGGCCTACTATGCTAATGAGTTAATAAATAAATGAATGGGGGGGGAAGAAACCCAAACCAAGCTATGGGGATGGTGCATGACAGCTGTCTGACCACGCCAAAGCGTGTCCCACACAGGATACAGGCACTTTGTAGGGGAGCATGTGGATGGGCTTCCGCCACTCCATTTGGAACCAGCATGATTTGGGATGCCTCCTGTGTGCCCCAAACTGCCAGTCTGGACCCAGTTTAAGATTGTCATTTACATGACTTCCGGGGGAGGAAAATGTCGAGCTGAGCTGCTTCTCATAACGGGAGCAGGCTGGAACTTCTGTTCAGGGTAGTGGAAGGCAAATAAATGCCTACTGCCTACTTTTCTCAGTCAGAGATTGCACAGGAAACTTTGAGGAGATATGCACAGGAAACTTTGAGGAGATTTACCTTGGCTAAAAGGGAGTCCCGGGGTGGGGGGGCTCCTTTGAGGGGTCTCCGGGAAGAGTTGCATTTTCATCATCTGCAGAAGTTTTCAGAGTCATTTATTTGACATAAGCTCGACAGAATCCTAACCTTCTTGGACATTGCTAAATATCTAAAGCTACACAAGACCGGTGGGAACCTGGATAATTGGAAGAGAAGGTACAGATTACTATCTTTCACTCCGGGACTATTTACAGTTTAATGGAGTAAATTACAAAGGTGGGGAATGAAAATTTAGAAAGCTTGGAAGAAGAAGGGAGGAAGAGGTGAAATTTGGACTTTGTAAATATAGAGGACAGTGCTAAAAAGTGGAAAGGAATTTATTGTTTGGTCTACTTGCGGTTTTGAAAAAAGATTGTCATTTACATGTCATTTGATGTTGCACTGTCAGTTTGCAGTGGCAATCATTTGCAACGATGTGAACAAGACAAATCAAGGGATGAATAATTGCTATAGTGCAGTAATAGGATAACACCCGTGGATGCAATCTAGAGGAGAGAGGTGTCTGTGGTATTAGTTATTATCTGATTAGAAGCAATGGATTTCTCTGACGTCTAACGGCAAGCAATCCAGATGTGAAGTTCGGGATCCACTGTACATTAGCACCACATCACAATGCACCTTAGAAGAAGATATTGGATTTATATCCCGCCCTCCACTCCGAAGAGTCTCAGAGCGGCTCACAATCTCCTTTCCCTTCCTCCCCCACAACAGACACCCTGTGAGGTGGGTGGGGCTGAGAGGGCTCTCACAGCAGCTGCCCTTTCAAGGACAACCTCTGCCAGAGCTATGGCTGACCCAAGGCCATTCCAGCAGGTGCAAGTGGAGGAGTGGGGAATCAAACCCAGTTCTCCCAGATAAGAGTCCGCGCACTTAACCACTACACCAAACTTGCTCTCCTTACATAACAAGCTGCAGTCAATGTTTTGTATTCCTAGTCAGTAAATTATGTAGTTATTTGATTGCTGCTTCTGATTTCCATTGTTATGAAATAAATATTAAATAGGAATTATTAGTTTGTCATTCTTCACCCAAATTTGCATTTGCTCAGAGAGTGTCACATTTCCCATGAATCTTTGTCTACTGCCTTAGAAAATGACAGCTGCAGAATGGCCCAGAATGAACATTTCTGCCCAACACTGTTCCAGAAACACACATCTGTTGAGTCATCAGTTAGCTGTTCTGAACATTTGAGATGTATTTTAATCTGCAAATGTGATTTTAATGCTGTGACCTGTGATGGAGCCTGCTCATGGGAAGGGCGGGATGCAAATCCAATAATAAAACAAACAAATAAATAAATAAAATATAAACCTGGTCAACTATTTTTCTTTCTTACAGGGCTATCTTGTGAAACGGCATGAGGCAAACCCTGAAGAGAGTAGCTGGCCTATGCAGACTGCAGGCGTCCCAGGTAGGAAGTGCAGTGACTGGAAGAGGGGTGGGTAAGGAAAGACACTGTTTACAGTAGGTTCTGGCTCTGGAACTTGCCTTTGTTCTGTTTGTAGCTCTTATTTATTTTCATACCAGCCATGGTCTCTTGACATGAAAGGGAAGGGAAGGCCTTGCTTCCTTCAAGTCAGAGAAAAATGACAGCCTGGCTCACAGAATACTTCATGATGCTAGTAAGCCTCGGTCTGTGAGTTCCTGCAGCACAGTGCAATGAAACTGTAGTCTGTGTAGCAGGAAATGTTTGTAATGCACTGCTAATTTTTTTTCTTACGTAACACAGGCATAGGGAAATATCATCATATATCAAGATATGGCAGCTCTAATCCCATTCTTTCTAGGCTGGCCTGGGCTTATTCTCACCCAGCTCCCTCTTCTTGGCCTATGAAGTCTAGCATTAAAGCAAAATTAAATATCATTTACTTCAGTTAGTCACACTTTACAGAAAAGCACTGCTGTCAATAGGGTTGCCAATCCCCAGGTGAGGGCAGGGGATCCCCCGGTTTGGAGGCCCTCCCCTTGCTTCAGGGGCGTCAGAAAGCGGGGGTGGGGGAGGGAAATGTCTGCTGGGAACTCTGTTATTCCCTATGGAGATTTATTCCCATAGAAAATCATGGAGAATTGATCCGTGGGTATCTGGGGCTCTGGGGGGGGCTGTTTTGGGGGGTAGATGCACCAAATTTTCAGTATAGCATCTAGTGCCTCTCCCCAAAATACCCCCCCCCCCAAGTTTCAAAAAGATTGGACCAGGGGGTCCAATTCTATGAGCCCCAAAAGAAGGTGCCCCTATCCTTCATTATTTCCTATGGAAGGAAGGAATTGAAAAGGTGTGTTGTCCCTTTAAATGTGATGGCCAGAACTCCCTTTGGAGTTCAATTATGCTTGTCACAGCCTTGATCTTGGCTCCACCCCTAATGTCTCCTGGCTCTACCCCCAAAGTCCCCAGATATTTCTTGAATTGGACTTGGCAACCCTAGCTGTCAAGATGTCAATTCTGTTTCCAAAGAGTAAGCCCTGTATCTTAATTCCATTAGATGTCTTTCATACTACATTTCTTCATCCCTACATCTAATAGCCAAGGAGTGGATCCTATACAAAGAGACAAATCTGCACAATGAGGCCAGCCTCAGCTATGATTTATGGTTCTGTAAACCCTGGGCAAATTCCAGGATTGCAGAAAACTTTTTGATAACCCTGATTTGGGGAGGGGGTTAAAATTCCCCCAGATTTGAAAACGGTCTTAGAACATGTGCAGATATCCCCTCCTCAGTCAAAGTTTAGCCACATTTTGGGTGGCAAACCAAAATGGTGCGCAGACATAGATGGCAATAAACAAAAGACGTGAGAAGAGGGGAACTGACACAGCGGCAGTGGGGGGAAAGGGAGCTGGGGGGAGGGGATAGAAAGCCCATAGTAGCAGGAGGAAGAGAAAAGTTGGGATACCAACAGCTGACACGGACAGAGTAGAAAATGGGATTCCTCCCATAAATCCTCACAGCCCCCCCCCTTTGTTGTACATTCAAACTGTTGTGTATGTGGACTCATGCTTATGCTCCTTTACCTGTGTTCCTTCCTGGCTCATTGGAGCCTTGAGGACTGAGCTTGGGGACTCTAGAACAATGGACAGTAGGATCCAAATCCCTGCTACCCTGGTCCAATCAGAAGACCCCAGTTGGTTCAAACAAACCAATGGCATTCTAGCTCAGGAACCCCAGACTGTATATAGTTGGCCCAGTTGGTCCAGTTAGGCAGTCTTCTTTAGCTATTAGTTATCATGCTGTAACTCAATAAAAAGCTATGATCACTGCAACTGCGTCTCCTCTATGCATTGAACCCACTGTTTTATAGTGGCGACGAGGATGGTATCCTGTTGAGCGAGCCCAAGCAACCGGCACCACACCACGCATTGCTTCCCTATGTGTTCCAGCCCCGCACATCGCATCACCATTGCTGACCGGAATGGCTACTGCTCCAGGATCATTGCCCAAGTTCGACCCGGCTCACCCTGAGCTCTGGCTCAAATACTACCTCATGGCCCAAAAGCATGGGAACCCCAGACTGTATATAGTTGGCCCCGTTGGCACAGTTAGACAGTCTTCTTTAGCCATTAGTTACCATGCTGTAACTCAATAAAGAGCTATGATCACTGTAACCTCTGTGCATTGAACCCACTATATTATAAAAACATTCATAATGGAGTTATCACTGTAGCATCCACATAAGTTTTTGCTTCTTGGAAAAAACTGTGTAAAGAAAGCCTGAAGGAACCGCTGGGAAACCCACACAAATTAGCGATAGATTGGTGTGTAATACAAGCAACAAGTCTAATATATAGAACTGAACAGAATTATTTAGAATTGCGTTTGCAGATTATGTCAGGGTTACTTCATATGACATGGGTGTGTCTTGGGTGTGTGCTCAATGCAAGGAGCTCCTGGTCCTCAGGGAACAAGTTCGTACCCTTGAGGCCGAGGTGACTGCCCTGGAGAAGCAGAGATGGTCAGTTAGGCACTTGGGGAAGACTCTCGGGGACGTATTAGATGAGCCCCGCTCTGAACGTAGCAGCCCCGTTGCTGCCAGAGAGCGTGAGGGTCAAGAGGGAACAGGGCACCGTGCTGAGGACAAGGGGAATGCGCCCTCAGAAGGGACCTCTTCTTCGGTTGGTGAGCAGGAATCCTTTCACGCCAAGGAACCATCCCTGAGCAGGGGGAGAGGGGGGGTTTTGGTAGTTGGTGATTCGATCCTTAGGCAAGTAGACAGCTGGGTGGCGAAACCGCATACTGACCGTATGGTGACTTGCCTGCCTGGTGCGAAGGTAGCGGACATTACGCGTGTAGTAGATAGACTGATAGACAGTGCTGGGGAGGAGCCTGTGGTCGTGGTGCATGTTGGCACCAATGATGTGGGGAAATGCAGTCGTGAGGTCCTGGAGGAAAAATTTAGGCTGCTAGGCGGGAGACTTAAGGCCAGGACCTCCAAGGTAGCCTTCTCAGAAGTGCTACCTGTTCCACGTGCAAGGTAGGAGAGACAGGCACAAATTAGAAGTCTCAATGTGTGGATGAGACGATGGTGCAAGGAGGAAGGGTTTAAGTTTGTTAGGCACTGGGATGCTTTCTGGAACAAGCGGGAGCTGTACAAAAGAGACGTTCTCCACTTGTCCCCGGATGGAACCAGGCTGCTGGTGCTTAAAATCAAAAAGGTGGCAGAGCAGTTTTTAAACTAAATCTTGGGGGAAAGCCGACAGGAGATGAAATGTCTCTGGTTCGGGGGGACTCGTCTCAAAGAGATGAAGGGTGGGCTGCTATTTTTCTACCGGGTAATGGACCTGAGTTGTCCACTGTGAAGGTGACAAACAGTATGGACTGTCTGCCAGAGTCTCGAGGCAGCAGGAGGAAGGTGGCGGGCCTAGCTCGCCTGGGAAATTATAGATGTTTGTATGCAAACGCTAGAAGTGTTCGAAGTAAAATTGGTGAATTGGAATGCTTAGTGTTGGGAGAAAACATAGACATTGTGGGCATTTCAGAAACTTGGTGGAATGAGGAGAATCAGTGGGACACGGTGATTCCTGGATATAAGCTATATCAGAAGGATAGGGAGGGAAGGGTTGGAGGTGGGGTGGCTCTGTATGTCAGAGAAGATATATGGTCCAGTAAGACTGAGGTCAGAGAATTAGATTCACTTTTAGAAATGCTTTGGGTTGAAATAGAGGGCCCAAAAGGAAATTTAACTATGGGAGTTTGTTATCACCCACCAAATCAAAAGAGAGAGGACGATTATAATATGATGGAAGGCTTAAAGATAGCGGCTAAACGTAAAAACTGTGTCGTAATAGGTGATTTTAACTACTCGCAGATTGATTGGGTCAATATGTGTTCTGGTCGAGAGAAAGAGATTGAGTTTCTTGATGCTCTCAATGACTGTGCTATGGAGCAGATGGTCTCAGAACCTACCAGGGGTGGGGCGATCCTGGATTTGGTCCTAAGTAATGCCCAAGACTTGGTGAGAGATGTAAAAGTGATTGTGCCACTTGGGAGCAGTGACCATAATGTTATTGATTTCACCGTTTGTATAAATAGGGAGCTGTCCAAAAAGACCACCACAACCGCGTTTAACTTTAAAAGGGGTAAATACACTGAGATGAGGAGGCATGTGAGGAGGAAACTGAAAGGAAAGGTACATACGGTCAAAACCCTTGGGGAAGCTTGGACGCTATTTAAAACTATAATCCTAGAAGCTCAGATAAAATACATACCACAAGTTAGGAAAGGCACAAACAGGCATAAGAAAAGGCTTGCATGGTTAACAAACAAAGTAATGGAAGCTGTAAAAGGTAAGAAGGACCCCTTTAAGCGGTGGAAAACCAGTCCAAGTGAGATTAGTAAAAGGGAACACAGGCTGTGGCAAATCAAATGCAAGACTGTGATCAGGCAGGCAAAAAGGGACTATGAGGAGCATATTGCAAAAAACATAAAGACCAACAATAAAACTTTCTTCAAATATATTAGAAGTAGGAAACCAGCCAGGGAGGCAGTGGGGCCCTTGGATGACCATGGGGTAAAAGGATTACTGAAGGAGGATAGGGAAATGGCTGAGAAGCTAAATTAATTTTTTTTCTCCGTCTTCACTGTGGAAGACGAGAACTTTTTGCCCGCCCCAGAACCACTAATTTTGGAAGGGGTGTTGAAAGACCTGAGTCAGATTGAGGTGACAAAAGAGGAGGTCCTACAACTGATAGACAAATTAAAAACTAATAAGTCACCGGGTCCGGATGGCATACATCCGAGAGTTCTGAAAGAACTCAAAGTTGAACTTGTGGACCTTCTAACAAAAATCTGTAATCTTTCATTGAAATCTGCCTCCGTTCCTGAGGACTGGAAGGTAGCAAATGTCACCCCCATCTTTAAAAAGGGTTCCAGAGGAGATCCGGGAAATTACAGGCCGGTCAGTCTGACTTCAATACCGGGAAAGTTGGTAGAAACCATTATCAAGGACAGAATGAGTAGGCACATTGATGAACACGGGTTATTGAGGAAGACTCAGCATGGGTTCTGTAAGGGAAGATCTTGCCTCACTAACCTGTTACATTTCTTTGAGGGGGTGAACAAACATGTGGACAAAGGAGACTCGATAGATGTTGTTTACCTTGACTTCCAGAAAGCTTTTGATAAAGTTCCTCATCAAAGGCTCCTTAGAAAGCTTGAGAGTCATGGAGTAAAGGGACAGGTCCTCTTGTGGATCAAAAACTGGCTGAGTAATAGGAAGCAGAGAGTGAGTATAAATGGGCAGTCTTCGCAGTGGAGGACGGTAAGCAGTGGGGTGCCGCAGGGCTCGGTACTGGGTCCCATGCTCTTTAACTTGTTCATAAATGATTTAGAGTTGGGAGTGAGCAGTGAAGTGGCCAAGTTTGCGGATGACACTAAATTGTTCAGGGTGGTGAGAACCAGAGAGGATTGTGAGGAACTCCAAAGGGATCTTTTGAGGCTGGGTGAGTGGGCGTCAACGTGGCAGATGCGGTTCAATGTGGCCAAGTGCAAAGTAATGCACATTGGGGCCAAGAATCCCAGCTACAAATACAAGTTGATGGGGTGTGAACTGGCAGAGACGGACCAAGAGAGAGATCTTGGGGTCGTGGTAGATAACTCACTGAAAATGTCAAGACTGTGTGTGTTTGCAATAAAAAAGGCCAACGCCATGCTGGGAATTATTAGGAAGGGAATTGAAAACAAATCAGCCAGTATCATAATGCCCCTGTATAAATCGATGGTGCGGTCTCATTTGGAGTACTGTGTGCAGTTCTGGTCGCCGCACCTCAAAAAGGATATTATAGCATTGGAGAAAGTCCAGAGAAGGGCAACTAGAATGATTAAAGGGCTGGAGCACTTTCCCTATGAAGAAAGGTTGAAACGCTTGGGACTCTTTAGCTTGGAGAAACGTCGACTGCGGGGTGACATGATAGAGGTTTACAAGATAATGCATGGGATGGAGAAAGTAGAGAAAGAAGTACTTTTCTCCCTTTCTCACAATACAAGAATTCGTGGGCATTCGATGAAATTGCTAAGCAGACAGGTTAAAACGGATAAAAGGAAGTACTTCTTCACCCAAAGGGTGATTAACATGTGGAATTCACTGCCACAGGAGGTGGTGGTGGCCGCAAGTATAGCCACCTTCAAGAGGGGTTTAGATAAAAATATGGAGCAGAGGTCCATCAATGGCTATTAGCCACAGTGTATGTGTGTATATAAAATTTTTGGCCACTGTGTGACACAGAGTGTTGGACTGGATGGGCCGTTGGCCTGATCCAACATGGCTTCTCTGATGTTCTTATGACATACAATCAGATGCTCCAGTTTGGTGTAGTGGTGAAGTGTGTGGGCTCTTATCTGGGAAAACCAAGTTTGATTCCCCACTTCTCCACTTGCAGCTGCTGGAATGGCCTTGGGTTAGCCATAGCTCTAGCAGAGCTGGCTTAAAAGGGCAGCTTCTGTGAGAGCTCTCTCAGCCCCACCTACCTCACAAGGTGTCTTTTGTGGGGGAGGAAGTAAAGGAGATTGTAAGCCACTCAGAGACTTTGAAATTTAGTGTGGAGGGTGGTTATAAATCCATCACCACCATCATAATTATCTTCACCTCCCCCTTCCCCCCTTCACTGAACTCCAAATCTGCTCTTAAAAAGACTAAGTTGGGGGTTGTATGTAATTGTTACTGATAAAAATATTGGCAGTGAGTGTGATTTTTCTGATTAGCAGGGGTCATTTTGGAGAAAAATAGGTGGTGGAGCTCATCCAGGGATTGTTATGCAGCTGCACATACTATTCAATGGACAAGGAGGTGGAACTCTCAGGAGGAGGAGACAGAACTCTCAGAAAGGTTCAGGAGCTGCGCTTCTGTGAGCTCCCACTGAATCTGAGGCCTGCTGATTAGTTTTGATGTTGATAGCTGACAACAAGCCCTTAAGCTTAAAGAGCAATTCAGCCACTCACTGAGGACAGATGCTGAATCAAATTGTAAGGATTCTGTCATGTAGGCTTGCTGTGACTCACACAGGAATCAGAAATCATTGCTGAATAAACAAGACTTTCACTTGGACTGCACATTGTTAATAATAAGACACATTTTGAGTCCACAAACTCACCTTTTCAGCAGCGGCGCAGCGGCCTCGCTGGCTCCGGGATGCGGCAGCTTGCCATGCTCCCCGGCACCATTTCCACCCCCTCCCCCCGCTTCCGTTTTTGGGGGGAGCGGGGGAAGAGGGTGGAAATCCTGGGGTCCCCCGCCAGGGTGGGAGGGTTGGGAAGCCTATGAAGCAGCTACCTACTGTTGGGGCATGCTCAGAACTAGGTTACTTTGATCTATTCCTTGATCTCAGTGAAAACATCCCAGTTACTGAAATGGACTTGAATTTCTTGTAAATTTAATTGTAAAAGCTGCTAAAGTTGCCACCTCCTCCTCTATGAGAAAGCTCATGCTGGACCATGGGCAAGGTGTAATTATGGTAAGCAGCACATAACAGAACACAAAAGGAAGCATTGAACAGTTGCCATGTGCTTCTGCCAGCCCACCCTCTCTTCCAGAATCCTAAATATCATTGTGAAGACCTGAATGCTCTAAAGCATTACAAGGCCATTTAGAACTCTTGGGGGTTGGGGGAAGGAATCAATCCATTTTTTCTTAGTCTTCAGAGAGAAAGCATGTAATTAGAAGCTCATATAAAATTTCAGTGGAAGAGGTTTAAGAATTTAATATCAGGCTCTTAATTCTTCCAGAACTGAACCTTTCTGTTATATTGAATGCTATTTTCATACTTTATGTTTAAATCATGTGTATCTAATCTACTACTGGGAGGGGTTGCAAACACAGAAGAAGACAGAAAAAGGATACAGGATGACCTTGACAGGCTGGAAAACTGGGCTAAAATCAATAAAATGAATTTTAACAGGGATGAATGTAAAGTTATGCATTTAGGTAGGAAAAATCCAATGCATGGTTATAGGATGGGGGAGACTTGTCTTAGCAGTAGTATGTGTGAAAAGGATCTAGGGGTCTTAGTGGATCATACGCTGAACATGAGTCAGCAGTGTGATGTGGTGGCTAAAAAGGCAAATGCAATTTTGGGCTGTATCAACAGAAGTGTAGTGTCCAGATCACATGAAGTGATGGTATCGCTTTACTCTGCTCTGGTAAGACCTCACCTGGAGTATTGTGTTCAGTTTTGGGCACCACATTTTAAGAAGGATATAGACAAGCTGGAAAGGGTCCAGAGGAGGGCGACAAAGATGGTGAGGGGTCTGGAGACCAAGTCCTATGAGGAAAGGTTAAAGGAGCTGAGGATGTTTAGCCTGGAGAGGAGGCGACTGAGAGGTGATATGATCACCATCTTCAAGAAGGTAGGACCAGAACCAATGGGTTGAAATTAAATCAAAAGAGTTTCCGGCTCAACATTAGGAAGAACTTGCTGACCGTTAGAGCGATGCCTTAGTGGAACAGGCTTCCTTGGGAGGTGGTGGGCTCTCCTTCCTTGGAGGTTTTTACACAGAGGCTAGATGGCCATCCGACAGCGATGAAGATCCTGTGAATTTAGGGGTAGGTGTTTGTGAGTTTCCTGCATTGTGCAGGATGACCCTAGAGATCCTTTCCAACTCTATGATTCTACTCTCATGCCATAAACTCTTCAAATTGTTAATCACTGCCTACTCTTTTGAGAAGTTGTAGGTTTAAAGTTGCCCACTTGCCGCAGTAAAAAAGTGATCAAATGCTTCTGTTTAACAGAGTTCTGTGGACTGTTTTTAAACATTTACAGGGGAAAAAAAATATGTTTAAAAGCAAGCTTAAGGAAAAGGAACCAGATGCTTTATTGCTTGTCAAAGCACAAAACACACATCTGTTGTGTCCTACCAGAAAGCAGATTTTTGCAGGTTGCATGTTGCAGAACAGAATGTCCCAAACCCCCAGACTGCCAAAGCTCAAGCTCTTGTCTTAGCCTCGTGCTTTATTTCATTTCTGTTACAGCTGATTCTTTGGCTTAATTGCAATGCGATACGAAATCCATGTAGCTTTCCATATCTACATAATTTGCTCAAGCTCGTCAGCTTATAGTCATGCATTAAGAAAAAGGTAAAGGATTGTTTTCAGAAAGGTCAGTAATTGCATCAGTAGACAAGCAGTGTTATCTTTTGGGTATCTGACTGATAATTTCATGCCTCTGTTACTGAATAAGAATAAAGATAGTTCTCTGGAACTTGCTTCCGTCCAAATGTGCTCTTTGTTTGGACACTCGTTTCTGTGTTTTCATTCCCATTCCCAGATGGTCACATTGTGAGCAAGAGACCCCCTAATTTCAGTTATGTACGGACATCGTAACCACCCGTTTGGTTGCCAGGGTGCCTGGAGATCCAATTCACACACATCTGCTGTGAAACGTGGGTTTTATCTACCATTTTATAAGAGACTTATGTGAATATTAACAGCCTCGGTGTTACAACAGCACTCTATATCTCTGGAAGGGTGCTAGCCAGAAGTACAGATGGGTTTCCAGCCGCTCTGTGCGTGCACCATCTCGGCCGTTGCAGTGGAAGAAGTCGCGTTGCCAGGAACTGTTCGGGCAAGTGGTTTCCAGCCTTGACCATGAAAGCCATGTTGGTAGGCTCACATCATCAACGACCATCTTCCTGCAGTGCCAGACTCCACGACAGAAGCGAGAGGCTCACGTACTCAACAGCTGTTGCATCTACATAAGGCAATCAAGCTTAGCTTCGGCGTGGATCCTGCCAGACCGCCCAGGTCTTTGTCAAATGGAACTTCAGACGAAGGACTGTGCTAGCCAGAGCAAGAAGAGGAAGACCAGTCTCCCCCAGAGCCAGAAGTTCTTTGTATAGATCGGGTGTCACCTTAGGTACCAATTTGGCCCTCTATTGTCACCTTTAGATAATAGCTTGTTTAATCCCCTCCACCCATGCTTCCACCCATGCCTTGCCCCAAATGCCACTTTGGAGACTCCCCCTGTCCCATTGTTACCTGGAGATCCATTCAGGTGACCAGAGTCAGGTCTGCTCATTGGCTGGAGGTGGGCATCCAATCAGGTACCCAGAATAGACTAGATACTGCCCACCAACAAGCCAGCTCCTTTTTGGGAGGACCTTTTCCTTTCAAAAAATAATATATGCCTGAGCAATATGTAACCAGATTGTTCCTCCCTCCCTACTCTAAGTAAGGAGCATCAGGCAGGGCACATTGCAGTGCATGTCTATATCTTCTAGTTGTGACTGGACCCTGTCACCAGGATCAGGTCGTATACCCTGTCTATGTTTTTACCCTTGTGTTACCCCTCTATCAATTTCATATCTGTTTCCTTAGGTCTGTATGTATGATGATTTTATACCCTTGTATGTTTGCCTTTGTTTTATAATAAAACCCCTATTATTATTAGACCAAATCTCCTGGTTATTGGGTGATTTCCAAAGCAGACGCCTTCTGTATATATAGGTTCTCAAGATCTTGCTAAAAGGCTGATTGCCCACCACTCTAAATTCCCCAGAACCCTATTTTTAGGGCAATTTGCCTAACAACATGACATGCTGTGTGTTTCAGTATTGTATTGTCCCTTCACAAAAAAACAGTTACATATTATTAAGCAATGTGACAGGAATTGTTGGCACTTCGGCTGTTTCCTATCATTCCTGTAAAGGGAGATTCCTCTTGCCAAGTTTCCAGTCTTTGCTTCCTGCTTTGTGACAAGAAGGATCTCCAGGGAACTCAATGCAGTGTAAGAAAGCAGGATAGGATGAAGTCAGGTCAACAGTATAATCACAACGTTGGAAGAAAGCCCAATTGAACATCTAGTCCTACTCATGCCCTATAACAGGATATCTCATACCTCAGATCATCTCTGGCAGCTACCTACATACCCATATTTTGAAAATTAAATAAACACCAAGGAAAAATAGTCCAGAACCATCCTACATTGTCAATGCTGCATAATATGGAGGAAGAACATTCTCACCCAACAGAAATTTTACAAGTGCTGGATAAAGTTGCCGTACAATGTTGGTAAGTAAGGAGGGAGCACGTATTTATAAACTGCTTAAAGTTAAGCATGTTGAGAACTTTAGTACAAACAGACTCCCCAGGCAAACATACCTTGATCAAACTTTCTCTGGAACATTCAAGACAAGCTTCTCATTGAATGGTCTCAAATGTTTTTCTTGAAATTCATTTCTATAACCATGTCAACAAGCAGCCGCTTGTGTTACACTGCCAAGCTATGCCTTTTTAGTTAAGTAACAAACTTGATTAAACCTCAGTTTCTAGAGAAGAGACATATATTCTGCAGGCTCAAGGTTGGGTTATTAACTGTTCGCAGAGTAATTAACAGCAATGGTGCACGACCTGATTAAAGAGCAGATAAAGGTTTATTTAGAAACAAATATATTTGTTAAGAAAGAGGAGAGACAGAGTTAGGTTCCTGCCTAAACCTCTAGCTTAGAGAGACAAAGTTAGACTGAATGTGGAACTTCCAAGAAGCAGCATGAAATTGAGTAGCAATCTGAGGCAGACAAGGAATGACACAAGGAGATAATGTGCTGACCTCACTATCCTATAATAATAATAATAACAATAACAACAACAACAACTTTTTATTTGTATCCCGCCCTCCCCGCAAGCAGGCTCAGGGCGGCTCACAACATGTAAATACAGTATACAATAAAACCATGTGCAATCAATTATAAATTCATATACAATTTCAGTTATAAAATCATCCTTAAAATCATTAAAATTACATTAGACTTAAGATTATGGTGCTATAATTAAGATCTTTCATAAAATCCAGTGATTAAAACATAAAACATAGAACATATCCAGCAGGACTTTCTTGGCTCGGTATTATGTGAAGGCTGTTTTAAAGAGGTGGGTCTTACAGGCCCTGCGGAATTGATCTAAGCATCGCAGGGCCCGTACCTCCTCCGGGAGTTGGTTCCACAGTAGGGGGGCTGCTACAGAGAAGGCCCGATCCCGGGTGGACTTCAATCTGGCCTCCCTTGGCCCAGGGATATTCAGCTGGTTCTTTCCAGCTGACCTCAGCGCTCTATCTAATTGTCTTTTTGCTGCTCCCTTCAGCGTCTTCTTTTTTTACATCAGACTTTGCCTTTTCCGACACTCCTCCTTAAGGTCTAGTGTACAAAATCCACAAGATTCATCTTCTTATATAGACTTATATAAATTTTTCTCAAGAAAGTGGCTTGCTGAGTGTGTCTGCAATAAATAATTTCATCTGTAAGACAGCATTCAAACTCAACAAGTCCTTCTCGCATTTTTCTTATTAGATGATGCTTCAGATCCATGTGTTTAGTTCTTGGTTTAACCTTCTCAATTTGTGCACGTTTTATGCACCCTTGGTTGCCCTCAAAGAGTTGTAGTGGTTTAGGTACCTGTACCCCAATGTCTTACTTTAGCCGCAGCATCAATTTCAGTCGTTTGCATGCTACTGCTGTGGATACATAATCAGCTTCAGTTGAGGACACCGCTACAGTTTCTTGCTTCCTGCTCCACTGCTATGGAAGAATACAAGTCTGCTGGTTGACTTTCTGTGTGTAGTATATCCTGCCCAGTCTGTATCCACGTATCCCACTGGTCTGGGATTGTCACCTGTTGGTAACTTTAGTTTTAGATGTGCAGTGTCATGCAGGTACTTCGCAAGTCTTTTGACTGCATCCCAGTTCCTTTTGCTTGGTAATTCTGTATTTCTGCATAACATGCCCACAGCAGCTGTTCTATCAGGACATGTCAAAGTGTGTACATACAGCAATTTTCCAGTTGTTTCTCTGTGTTGCTTGTTGTCAGGAAGCAGAAGAATGACATAATTGCTGGTTCAGAGAGTTTGTTTCCATAGGAGCGCTTGCTGGTTTAGCTCTTGCATGTTCACGTAGTCCAGAAATTTTAGGAATTTCTGCTTCTGGTTGAGAAGATAGCTTCCACCTTCCTCTTGTTCTATTTGTATTCCAAGATAGTAGCCGATGTTTTTTTTTTTTTTTAACTGTTTCACTTCTTAATTTAGATACTGAACTATTTCATCACAGTCCTCCTTGTCTTCGTAACATAAAATCAGGTCATGTGCATAAGTTCGACTGTGTCCACTTGTTGTCTCTTTGTCTTGAATATGGGCAATGTTCTGCCTTGCCTTGCTCAAATCCTTCCTTGACGAGCATTTGATGTGAGGTTTCTCATTCCACCATCTTGCAGTCTGTTTCAGCCCATAGATAATCTTAGGACATTTACATACGAGTTGCTTATCTTTGGATTGTTCAAATCCTGGCAATTGTTCCATGTAAACATCTTCTTTTATTTCTCTATGTAGAAAGGCAGTCTTTATGTTCAGCTGCGCCGTCTGAATCTTGTTTGCTGCTGCCTTGCTGAGGAGCATTCTTATTGAAATATGTCTCGCCGCTGGTGTGAAGGTTTCAACATAGCCTTCTCCCCAAAATAACTGTATCCCCAAAATATCCTCCAAGTTTCAAAACGAATGGACCAGGGGGTCCAATTCTATGAGCCCCCAAAGAAGGTGCCCCTATCCTTCATGATTTCCTATGGAAGGAAGGCATTGAAAAGGTGTGCCGTCCCTTTAAATGTGATGGCCAGAACTCCCTTTGGAGTTCCATTATGCTTTTCACAGCCTTGATCTCGGCTCCACCCCTACTGTCTCCTGGCTCCACCCCCAAAGTCCCCAGATATTTCTTAAATTGGACTTGGCAACCCTAGGCTGCTTAGAGTGGCCAGCTAAACTTCTCTGGCCAGGAACTGACCGAAGGTGAGAGACATCTCCTTCTCATGCCCAAAAGGAGAAGCGGAAGCTGCTCCTCTTTTTGTCATCCCATCTCCAAAGGGGAAATGCACACAGACAGGGGCTAAGAGGCCTGCTGATGCCTTTCCCCCCCCCTCCTTCTTTCATTTCATTTCTCATTCTTTCATTTTAAAAACACCAGGCTGCGTTTATACCGCAACTGCAAAGCGACTCTGCTGAAGTGATTCTACTGAAAGAAAATGAAACAAAAGCCCACTGGCACCCAAAAGACTAATGGCATTTATTTCAAAATACGTTTTTTTGTGAGTCAGGGCTCACTTCTTGCAGATGTGATGCTATAACCGCTATTCATCGGCATTGTTAGGCAACCCTGCTTCCTGGGACAGGGCACCTTTCTCACTTGGGCTCAAGGCAGATTGCACAGCAGCAGCCTGGGCAGGGCTCCCGGCACCACTGCCACATCGACCTGCCTCTAGTCAGCCCAGGATGCTGGCTTGTTGTGCAGGGCCCGTGTTTGGTGTGTTGAGATGGGGAGCAGGAGATTCAGGTGGGATGCAGGAGATGGAAAGGCGAGCACTGCATAGATGCCTCAGGGGCTGCTTTAGGGTTGCCAATCCCCAGGTGGGGGCAGGGGATGCCCCGGTTTGGAGGCCCTCCCCCCGCTTCAGGGTCATCAGAAAGCGGGGGGAGGGAAATGTCTGCTGGGAACTCTATTATTTCCTAGGGAGATTTATTCCCATAGAAAATAATGGAGAATTGATCCACGGGTATCTGGGGCTCTGGGGGGGCTGATTTTTGAGGTAGAGGCACTAAATTTACAATACAGCATCTAGTGCCTCTCCCCAAAATACCCCCCAAGTTTCAAAAAGATTGGACCAGGGGGTCCAATTCTATGAGCCCCAAAAGAAGGTGACCCTATCCTTCATTATTTCCTATGGAAGGAAGGAACTGAAAAGGTGTGCCGTCCCTTTGGAGACCCTCCCCCTGCTTCAGGGTCGTCAGAAAGCGGGGGGAGGGGAGGGAAATGTCTGCTGGGAACTCAATTATTTCCTAGGGAGATTTATTCCCATAGAAAATAATGGAGAATTATTATCGACAGGATGGGGCATTTGGTAAACAATGCAACAGCCCTAGGGTTGTAGAAGCAACCAAATATTTCAAAGCGGAACTAGAGCAAAAACTGAACATGAACATGACACATTAAATTACGGAGAATTATATAGTAGGTGCCAATTTACAGCAACCCGCACGTAGCAGTGTACAGAACAAAGTCTGAGTCCTGTGGCACCTTTAAGCCCAACAAAGTTTTATTCAAGGTATGAGCTTTCGTGTGCGCACACTTCCTCAGATACAGCGTAATGGAATTGACAAGCCCATACATACAGGCGTGCAACACAAGATGTCCATCAGATTCAGGAATAACAAGCTGAGTTTATGTGGTTGCCATTTGTTTGGGTTCAAGGCCCACAACCAGGGCCGGTGTGTGGGAGTAGGCCAAGTAGGCGGCTGCCTAGGGACCTCCCCCTGCCCCCGCCGCTCTTGCCTTCCTGGGTCTATGCAGACATGGGAAGGTGAAAGTGGTGGAGCAGCAGCATGTGCTCTTCTTGGAGCCCGCCTTCCCTTGCAAGGGAAGGCAGTCTCCAAGGACAGCATCGCTGCCCCACCACTCTCTCCTTCCTGGGTCTGCACAGTAGGGTTGCCAAGTCCAATTCAAGAAATATCTGGGAACTTTGGGAGTGGAGCCAGGAGACATTAGGGGTGGAGCCAAGATCAAGGCTGTGGCAAGCATAATTGAACTCCAAAGGGAGTTCTGGCCATCACATTTAAAGGGACGGCACACCTTTTCAATGCCTTCCTTCCATAGGAAATAATGGATAGGGGCACCTTCTATCAGGGCTCATAGAACTGGACCCCCTGGTCCAATCTTTTTGAAACTTGGGGGGTATTTTGGGGAGAGGCACTAGATGCTATACTGAAAATTTGGTGACTCCACCTCAAAACACAGCCCCCCCAGAACTCCACGGATCAATTCTCCATTATTTTTTATGGGAATAAATCTCCATAGGGAATAACAGAGTTCCCAGCAGACATTTCCCTCCCCTCCCCCTGCTTTCTGACGACCCTGAAGCAGGGGGAGGGCCTCCAAATCGGGGGATCCCCTGCCCCCATCTGGGGATTGGCAACCCTACTGCACAGGAAGGCGAGAGCGGTGGAGTGGGGCAGTGGCATGTGCGTTCCTTGGAGCCTGCCAAAGGCGGGCTCCAAGAAGTGCACGTCATCACACTGCCCTTGCCTTCCCAGGTCTGCCCAGGGCAAAGGTAAGGCCCAGGGTGCTCAGAACTCTGATGCTGGCCCTGCCCACAGCTCAGCAGAGAGTCGTGTCCAACCAAGGTTGTTTAGCCTACCTGTTTTTTGGGAGGCGACAGCAGGAGAACGGTTTGGCCCCTGCACCCTGTTTGGCACTTTGTATGAAACAGGATGCTGGATTTGATGGATCTCTGGTCAAATCCAGGAATGATTAGTGCATTCTTATGGGACATATACCTCTGGTATATTATACCTGCCTTGGGCTGCAAATGTGGGAGAGGTCTGTAAAATATGATAAAATGGGAACCAAGAGACTTTATTGATTACTAGTAGAAGCAGTAATCTCTTCAAACGTTACACACACTTAAGGTGGGGGTGGGAGAGAGAAGTGCACAAAAAAAGGAAACTTAGGTGGTGGTGGTGGTGTAAAGGATGTAATTTTAATTACCAGAATTCTGGAAGGAAATAAGGGGGGAAATGCTGGAAAAGGTTTCAAAAATAGGCCACCCTTCATAAAACGCCAGATCACAAAGTCTGATAAAATGCGGTAACTTTCCACTTCTGCTTTTAGGCGGCACCTAGCAAAGATGTGCTATCACCTTGTCAAAATGCTGCCAGATGTTTACACCTTCCTGCATTCTTATGCTGAACAAGCATTTCTGAAGGTAGAACTGGCTCTTTAAGAAGATTTCACATGCAGTCTTTACAGGTGAGCCCAAACAGCTTTAGCGGTTGGCATCTTAATTAACCTTAATACCTGTCTTAAATTCTTGACGAAGCAACTCTTGCTTGGTTGTTCTTGGTGTTCCGTGCAGTCTGCTGCTCTGCAGCATCATCTGGACAGTCAGTCTAGATAACAGCCTGTAAGTTTTGATGAGATGGGTCTTCATTCTTTTACTCCAAATTGGATGGATCTATCAAGTGACCATGCTTTGGAGGTCGCCATCTTTGTTCCTTTGTTCTCGTCTGCTCCTACCAAAGAACCTCTGGCAATCTTTTTTTACCTTTAATCAGATATGTGCTTAATCTGGACCCATAATCCCTTTTGGCAGAGTAATTAACACAGTAACAATGCATAATCTAATTAAAGAGTAGATAAAAGTTTATTTAGGAACTAATATACTTGATAGGGAAGAGGAGAGAGATGGGCTCCTTACATCTCTACCTGAGAGAGTGAGCGAGTGTGGAACTTCCAAGAAGCAGCAGAAAATTTCCCTAAGAGTAGCAATTTGGAGACAGATAAGGAATTATACTTAAAAAGAGAGAAGGTGCTGAACTCACTATCAGGGTCTTCTTCTCTTTGTCTTTGTACACCAGATAGTGCCTTCTCTGTGATGGAAGTGCCTAACATATCCTAAAATTGCGTTAATTTTTCATTATATACTTTATCATTCATTCATTTTCATTATATGTTTTATCCCCCTGTTGATCTTGGAAGAGAAAAAGTTCTCCTCATTCCTATGTTGTTTCCAGATGATGAATTCATCTGCAAACTTAGCCACTTCACTGCTTACTCCCAACTCCAAATCATTAATGAACAAGTTAAAAAGCATTGGACCCAGTACTGAGCCCTGCGGCACCCCACTGCTTACCATCCTCCACTAAGAAAATTGCCCACTTATACTCACTCTGTTTCCTATTAATTAGCCAGTTTTTGACCCACAAGAGGACTTGTCCTTTTACCCCATGACTCTCAAGCTTACTAAGGAGCATTTGATGAGGAATTTTATCAAAAGCTTTCTGGAAGTCAAGGTAAACAACATCTATTGGGTCCCCTTTGTCCACATTTGTTCACCCCCTCAAAAAACTCTAACAAGTTAGCGAGACAAGATCTTCCTCTACAGAACCCATGCTGTCTTCTTCAATAACTTTTGTTCATCAATGTGCCTACTAATTCTCTCTTTGATAACTGTTTCCACCAGCTTTCCCGGTATTGAAGTCAGACTGACTGGCCTGTAATTTCCCGGATCTCCTCTGGAACCCTTTTAAAAGATGGGGGAGACATTTGCTACCTTCAAGTCCTCAGGAACGGAGACAGATTTCAATGAATAATTACATATTTTTGTCAGGAGATCCAGGAGAGTACTATGCAAAGTTACTCCAGTCTAGATCTATTGAATTTAACAGTCTTAGCCTGGAGTAACTCTGCAAAGATTGTAGGGTTGGGTTTATTTTCAGGCAACTGCTGTAATACTCCCTGAGCAGCAAGACCTCATATCCCACTAGGATGACAGCCCAGATCTGTCAAGAGAGGTGGGAAGGAAAATGCCACGTGAGATAATCCCACATGGAGATTCATGTCATTATTGGTTTTTCCCAGGCTGCACAGAATTCTTTGCTGCAAATTAAAAGAGCCACATAAGGTTAACATTCATAGGCCACATTCTCAGCTGGTGTGTGCATCCATTTACTTGATTGGAGATGCGCCAGTTTCCAGGCCTCAAGAGTATATTTAAACACAGCAGAGTGTCTTATCAGGAGTGCTTGGGTTATGAATTTTGAAAGAATACTTTTCAAGTATTTTTCTTTTGGATCTGGGTCGGAACAACTAGAAATTGACATGGGATGGCCAGGAAAGTTGTGAATCATCTAAAGACTAACAAAACCTCTTTTGATCCTGGACTACATATTGCATCATGTTAAAGTTAAGAACATAAGAACATAAGAGAAGCCATGTTGGATCAGGCCAATGGCCCATCCAGTCCAACACTCTGTGTCACACAGTGGCCCCAAAAAATAATTATATATATATATATATATATATATATATATATATATATATATATATACACACATACACACACACACACACACACACACATATATATATACACACTGTGGCTAATAGCCACTGATGGACCTCTGCTCCATATTTTTATCTAATCCCCTCTTGAAGCTGACTATGCTTGTAGCCGCCACCACCTCCTGTGGCAGTGAATTCCACGTTAATCACCCTTTGGGTGAAGAAGTACTTCCTTTCATCTGTTTTAACCTGACTGCTCAGCAATTTCATCGAATGCCCACGAGTTCTTGTATTGTGATAAAGGGAGAAAAGTACTTCTTTCTCTACTTTCTTCACCCCATGCATTATCTTGTAAACCTCTATCATGTCACCCCGCAGTCGACGTTTCTCCAAGCTAAAGAGCCCCAAGCGTTTTAACCTTTCTTCATAGGGAAAGTGTTCCAACCCTTTAATCATTCTACTTGCCCTTTTCTGGACTTTTTCCAATGCTATAATATCCTTTTTGAGGTGCGGTGACCAGAATTGCACACAGTAGCTGAGCGCAGAAGAATAGACGCTTTTGAGCTGTGGTGCTGGAGAAGACTCTTGAGAGTCCCTTGGACTGCAAGAAGATCCAATCAGTCAGACTGTTCCCTGGAAGGTCAGATGCTGAAGCTGAAGCTCAAATATTTTGGCCACCAAATGAGAAGGGAGCACTCACTGGAGAAGATCCTGATGCTGGGAAAGACCAAAGACAAAAGAAGAAGGGGACTGCAAAAGATGAGATGACTGGACAGCGTTACTGATGTAACAAACACAAATTTGAGCAGACTTCGGAGGATGGTGGAAGACAGGCGGGCCTGGTGTGACTTTGTCCATGGGGTCGCAAAGAGTCGGACTCGACTGTGCGACTGAACAACAACAACAAAATGCAGATTCAGCTTGCTTGTCACACTTCACTTTTCTCATTTCCAAGGGTCTTACAATGCACATCTCTAACAACACTATATCTTTTTATAAGTGACTGCACAAGTCTATGGAGGACAAATCAATCAATGTCCATTAGTTATGATGGCTAAATATACTGTCTCTGTGTGCAGAGACAGTATATCACTGCTAACGAGCAACTAATGGCCTGTAGGCCTCAACATGTTTTATGAGGAAAGCTTATTACTGTCATTCCAGTTTTACATATGGCAATTTGGAAGTTGCATATAAGTGTCTGAGAAACAAAATTGTTTTTCTGCAGAAATATCAGATTAGATTTCCGTTTTATCTTTTAACTCCATCTCCCAGCAGAGTTATACTGGGGTATTATGACTTGAATAGATATTCTGCAAAGGAATTTTGCAAAACAGAGATCTATGGATCTTACAAGCAGAAAACAAGCACACACTGGATTGCAGTTTTATATGTGACTGTAATCAAGGCCTGCATCTGGAATCTTAAACACACTTACCTGGAAGCAAGCTCCACTTAAAACAACAGGAATTAGTAGGAATGGACATGGACCAGATCATGAACTTAAAGTTCATGACAAATTTTGGCCAGTTTATGGTTCATGACGTTTCTGGTGGGTCAACCGGCACAAACTTTCCACGAACTTTCAAGTGGTTTGTGGTGCATCATGAATGGATACATTTCTAGACTGTCTCTACTCAATCTAACTGTTTACCAAACTTCAAAGCAATGGGGGGGAGGGACCTGAAGGGCATGTAGAGGAGCATCCAGGAAAGGTTCTCTGCAACTTTGATGCCTCTAGCTTTCTTGGGATCCATTCTATACTCCTGAACCTGCACCTGTCAAAATGACTGTCAGTAATTTCCCCAGAAAGCACTTTCTTAAGGCATCTTCTTTGGGGGCCTGTAACTTGGATCTTATAAATCCACTTCTCACCAGACTTGGAGGGCAGGTAGAGGAGATTCAGCTGGATATTCTGTGGGAGATTGGTGATTCAAGATTGCACAGGATCTCTTGAACCTCACCTGTCAAAATGACAGCCTGTCATTTACCAAGAAAGCACTTTCTTAGGGACACCTTCTTTGGGAGACTGAAAGTTGGACCCCATAAATCCAATCCTCACCAAACTTGGAGGGCAAGTAGAGTAAGCCAGAAATCATTTGGTGTCTCTAAGCATGCTGGAGGGCCATTTTACCACATCACAAACCTCAAGAACTGAACCAGTTCGTTTGGTGACTAAAACTTCGTGACAGTTCAGTTTGTGAACCGGACATGCTACAAACCACGAACTGAACTACATTTTCCCCAGTTCATGACCATTCCTTAGAATTAGTCGCAAGTGAGAAAAAATGCTTCAATGTCTGTTTGCAAGCTTTGTACATGGGGGTAGGGGTCAGATCCTGCTAATTTGGCTTGCCACAATGCCTGCTGGGGGAAAAGAGACCCCTCTTCCTGGCTCACTTGTGCAAATGGTTAGGCCTCTGGAATGTAATCTAATACAGTCTTCTTTCACTTAAGTAGACATTCAGTAAACCAAGACAGCAGGATGCAGTTCCTCCCGTCATACAGCAAACATCAAAAGAGATCCTGCAACTTTTATGCGCTTAATTCCTACTGATTCAAATGGAACTTAAATGCATGTAAATCAGGGGGAGAGAATTACTTCTGTGCAAGCAGCCATGCTAGGGTTGCCAATCCCCAGGTGGGGGCAGGGGATCCCCCGGTTTGGAGACCCTGCCCCCGCTTCAGGATTGTCAGAAAGCGGGGGGAGGGGAGGGAAATGTCTGCTGGGAACTCTATTATTCCCTATGGGGACTTATTCCCATAGAAAACAACGGAGAATTGATCTGTGGGTTTATGGGGCTCTGGAGGGGCTGTTTTTTGAGGTAGAGGCACCAAATTTTCTGTATAGCCTCCAGTGCCTCTCCCCAAAATACCCCCCAAGTTTCAAAAAGATTGGACCACGAGGTCCAATTCTATGAGCCCCAAAAGAAGGTGCCCCTATCTTTCATTATTTCCTATGGAAGGAAGGCATTGAAAAGGTGTGCAGTCCCTTTAAATGTGATGGCCAGAATTTCCTTTGGAGTTCCATTGTGCTTGTCACACCCTTGCTCCTGGCTCCACCCCCAAAGTCCCCAGATATTTCTTGAATTGGACTTGGCAACCCTAAGCCATGCACTTGAACTTGCTTAAATGTCTTGCCTGCTCTGTTTCTAATGTTGCATAGGAACCTGCATGGCACAACTCACCAATTTTCACTCTCCTCTAAAAGTTAGATTTCCCCTCCCTTTCCTACCTCTTTAATACTACCATAGTTAATATTATTAGCGGTTGTTGGTATCTCCTCAGACATAATTTTCTCTGAAGTTCCCCCCCCCCCATTTTGTTCTTTTCTAAATATTTGTTTGCATTCGATATATTTGACCCCCTGAGGTGACACAAGGATAGTTGTGTTTATTCACTTGTACAAGAAGAAGGCTGTGTCCCTAAACAAGTACAGGCACAGAAAATGCACAGATGTTCTGATGTGACATGCGCTATGTGTGCACACAAACAAAGCACATGCAGACACACACACACAAAGTATAGCCCCACAACTCCAAAATTCACCAGCAACCACTGCTGGAGTCTTGAAAGAGTGACAGAAAATAAATCCATTGTTGAATACAATGACAAGAGTATTAAGATCACTCACTCTACAGAACCAATTGACATTCAGAAGGCAACAAGGCAAGGTTGTCCCTTATCTCCTTTACTTTTTATTCTTACTTTGGACATGCTGAATAACCAAATCAGATAAGATACAAATATTAAAGGTGCATTGATAAGAGAACAGGATAAATTGAGGGCATTTGCTGATGATCTTGTGTTTATAGTAGAACCACCACTGGACTCTACGGATCATCGGATAATAAATGAGAACAATATGGAGTGGTGGCGGGAATGAAAATCAATTAGAAGAAAATGACATTTTTGACCAAGAATATGACAAAGAATATGACAACTCAAAGGTTCACGTGTGCATGTCAATTTCCGACTTTAGAAGCTTCAACCCGAAAGTGGCCAGGTGCCGCTGAAGGAAGCCTCCAGAGAGTGCAGGAGAGTAAGGGGCCGCCTCGTAGTGCCCCCAGTTGGGGTAGTGCCCAAGGCTGCCTCCTACCCCACCTACTCCCACACACCGGCCCTGCTGAATGGATGATTTCAGACCAGTCACAGATTTTCAGCCTAACCTGCCTCACAGGTCTGTTGTGCAGTTCAAAAGGGGGAGAGGAGAATGAAGTAAGCTACTTTTTCTAGACAGACCATTCAGAGGGGGGGGGGGGGGAGATGAAAAGCAATCTACTCCATCTCTTTTGCCCCGCAGTGTAGTGGTGAAGTGCACGGACTCTTATCTGGGAGAACCGGGTTTGATTCCCCAATCCTCCACTTGCACCTGTTGGAATGGCCTTGGGTCAGCCATAGCTCTGGCAGAGGTTGTCCTTGAAAAGGCAGCTGCTGTGAGAGCCATCTCCAGCCCCACCCACCTCACAGGGTGTCTGTTGTGGGGGAGGAAGGTAAAGGAGATTGTGAGCCGCTCTGAGACTCTTTGGAGTAGAGGGCGGGATATAAATCCAATATCATCTTCTTCTTCTTCAATCTACCCTCCTCTGATAACCTACCCTACATTTCCCCACTTTCCCCCCCATTTCCCTTCCCAACAGCTACCTTCTCAACATACCTTGCCTTCCTCTAGCTTTCCCTTCCCTCCCCAGCCCACCCCTTCCAAGGCTATGACACTCACCCACAGCAAATTTCTAGTGCCCATTGTATTTCTCCTGACAATTTGTCTTATTACTAGTTTCTATAATAATTAGAAATGCTACTCAGTGAAAACAGAACCTGTCAGAACTATTTTGAAAAGCTCCCCAGTAGGCAAAGGAGCCCAATTCCTTGCCATTTTAAATAGCAAGTCTTTGTCCTAGCAATTGGTTGGGGGTTTTTTTACACAAGTTGGTACAGTGGGGAAGGGTAATCCTGTATTTGTACAAAATACTGGCATTTAGGACTTGAAAACAACACAGAAAAATGGTCCAAAAGGAAAAATGTCCAGTCAAACAGCATCTTACAGATGCATTTTTAAAGTTCAGATCGATCAGAAGCCTTTATTAATTTCAGATTCTTGCTCTCAATAAAGACTGAAAACGTTACCTGGAAGAATTTTTTTTATTGCCCTCTAGTGGTATGATCTAGTACAGGAGAAAGCAAAATTGCACATAACAAGGCAGCAAATCAGTGCTAGCGCTTCCAACATCATTTATGAATGCATGAAACTGTGTTATTATATCAAGTCAGATCACTAGCCTCTCTAGTCCTGTACTATCTACCTCCAGCTGACAATGGCGCTGAAGGATCTCAGACAGCAGTAGCTCTGTGCCCTCCACCCAAGATCCCTTTTATGGAAGATACCAAGCTTTAAAGCAAGGGCTTTCCACTTGCAAAGCATGTGCTCAGCTACTGAAGTGTAAATCCTCCCCCACCCACCTAGTTATGTAGGTGCGGGAACATGTGTTCTGTGGGCATATCTTTGGCTATTACCGGTGCAGTTCCATGCAGAATTATTTCAATCTTTTTCAATTAATTAGACTTGAATCCCATGAAAAATCCCTGTTGATGGTAGGGTTGTCAATCCCCAGGTGGGGGCAGGGTATCCCCCCCGCTTGGAAGTCCTCAGAAAATGGGGAGGGGCGAAGGGAAATGTCTGCTAGGCACTCCATTATTCCCTATGGAGACCAATTCCCATAGGGTATAATGGAGAATGGATCCATGGGTATCTGGGGCTCTGGGGGGGGGGCTGTGTTTTGAGGTAGAAGCACCAAATTTTCAGCATAGCATCTGATGCCTCTCCTTAAAACACCCTCCAAGTTTCAAAAGGATTGGACCAGGGGGGGTCCAATTATATGAGCCCCCAAAGAAGGTGCCCTTATCCTTCATTATTTCCAATGGAGGGAAGGCATTTAAAAAAGGTGCGCTGTCCTTTTAAATGTGATTGCAAGAACCCCCTTTGGAACTCAATTATGCTTGTCACAACCTTGCTTCTGGGTCCACCCCCCAATGTCTCCTGGCTCCACCCCCAAAGTCCACAGATGTTTCTTGAATTGGACTTGGCAACCCTACTTAATGGAATGGATTTCCATTGATGCCTTCTTCATCTCCCTCTCCTGCTGCTGTTCAAAATGTTTCCCCAAATCTTCCTCCTGGGTGACAGGGGATCTCTGAGAACACCAGGAGGTCTGTAGTAGGGAATATCAGCAAATATTATGCACGCTCCCTCCTCTGTTAGCAGAAATTTCCTTCTGCAATTTTTCTTCAGTTCACCATTTAGAATTATTGGGTTAGCTCCTGGGATTCATCGACACAGATTCCCTCCTCCCTGTAGTCTTTTCCAACCTCCTCAGGGAAGCTTATTCCTGGGGTTGCAGAATCCTTGTAGAACAACAACCATGCGGATGCACAGCCTACAGTGGGGTGGGGGAAGAAGGGAAAATCACTCCCTCTTGGCTCACCCATCATTCTGCTGATGCTAGCGACAGAAGAGAGTGATTCTAGCTCCTTCCCCCTCCTGACCGGCATGGATATAATACTCCACATGGTCCCATGACCCCATTGGATGCCATGACTCAACCTTGCAGGAATGATTGCTGTGGGGAGAGGAAAGCTAGGAATCAAATCCATTATTGTAATCCACGGTAGCATTTTATAGAGGCTAGCAGATGTTTGGCATGTGAAATGGTATAATATAGCCCAATCTCATCAGATCTTGGAACCTAACCGGGGCCAGTACGTGGATGGGAGGCCACCAAGGAAGACTTTGCAGAGGAAGGCAATAGCAAACCAACTCTGCTTAAGGGTGTTTTTACATTGGGCGTTTTCGCACTGACCTTCAAGTGGCGCGACCACCCTCTTCACACCGGAGGATCTGCGCGGATTTCGCACAAGAAGCGCCGGAGCACCCAAAAGAGCCGGCGACTTCCGTCGCAAAAGCCGCTCAAACGTTTTCCTGCTTCTTGGCGGTTTCCGTTTGAGCGGGTTTCGCGACGGAAGTCGCCGGCTCTTTTGGGTGCTCCGGCACTTCTTGTGCGAAATCCGCGCAGATCCTCCGGTGTGAAGAGGGTGGTCGCGCCACTTGAAGGTCAGTGCGAAAACGGCCATTCAGTTTTGATCCAGCGTTATTGAGTATTCAGATCGCCTGCCACTGTTCCGCTTTAATTATTTCCTTTTTACATTTGTGGATTTGCTGCACTCATTTTGCGGAGCTAAGCTTCTGCATTGCAGCTCATGCACAGACTGCTGATGTCAGTTACAGGAACTGCAGATATATGGTTCTGAGACATCACATTTTATCCTGAAGCCCAACTGCTACATTCTGCAGATCTTTCCAATGTTCACGGTTCCCTTATTACTCTACGATGTGCATTATTGTGAGCAAAAATTAAACTTTGTGAGATACATCCACGTGAGTATGATACAGTATGAGCTGGGATCAGGGCAGCCAGAATAGCAGTGCTTAGAAATCATCACCATACAAATGTAAATTGAGGCAAGTAACAAGATGAGGCAAGCAATGAGATGTAAAAATGTCAAGTTCTGTCAATTCTCATGCAAATTGGTGGCACCTTGTGGCTTTCAAAGGGACAGGGAGTGGGGTCTGAGAATACTGAGAGGAAAACTTTTACAACCATTCATTTGATATGCCTCTTGAGAAATGCCCAGATCAAAACTAGTTTCAAGAAAAACGAGGCAACAGCGAAGTCGGCACCCATTTTGCCTAAACAAATGTAGATGTTTCGGGAAGCAACGATGCAAGACAGTTGTGAGCACGTTCTATAGTGTAAAAGGTGAGTTTCCAATGCGGAGATAGAGAGCAACAAACTGTCAGTGTAAAAACACCCTTTATCACTTGCCTTGAAATCCCTTTGGAGTCACTATAAGTTAGCTGTGACTTGAAGGCACTTTACATACACATTGTAGGTGTTTCCACAAAGACAGTGTCATCTCCTTTTCTCTGCTCTTACTGTTCCACTTCCCTCTTTATATGATTCTTGCCAAGATGGCTTCCTGAAGAGATTCAAAGTTCACAAATTAAACAGGCAATTGAGATTGTGTCCAGGGTTCTGCCAGAAGCAAGATTAACTCACCGTCATTTGCAGTTCTTCCATTATATCAAAAAGGGAGACTACACTACCAACATTTATCCCACAGGGAGATTCATGTGTTCCAAATATGCAGACAGCTCATTTATCTCCCTTGGTGGGGTGGGGGGAGGTGTATGGTTCCCTTTTTGAAAATTCTCCAAAACAAAACTAGGAATGATAACTCGTACTTCTTTAGTCACCATCACCTTTTGTAAAGGGTTCAAAGACATGACCCTGAAAAAAAAATACACCATCCCCACCTCCATCAAAGATGTCTCATCTAACATGAAATTAAAGTCAGCCATCTTGCACTAAACCAGTTGGCCATCTTATTTCATTTCCATGTCTGGCCATATCCAGATCTTTGAGGATGTACACAGGATATCTAAGCTTGTCTCCTCCCCTCCTCTTTGATATCCATTAAATGGTAAATCTTTGGCTTGGCTGCAGGATCCCTGCAAAAGTGTGGAATATGGATACATTCAACATTAAGCACCATGAGAATCTCAGCTTTCCCCTTATTTCTTGAAAAAGCATGTGACTAATTCAGATGACTGGGCGGAACAGCTTGAAAACAAATAGTATCTGTTTGTAAAGGATTCTAGACTCCATCTTGAAATTATTCAGGGTAATGCCCCTTTACCTTGCCAAAACTGAGTATCACTGGAAGCATTCTTGAGTCTTCTGGGATCCGTCATCTTGGCTTCAGAGTTGCCTGCAGATCTTCTCTCTGCAGCAACTCTGAGTCTGGCCGTTGGAGGGGTGTCACAGAAGTGATGCCCCCATAGGAAAAGCCTGGAGGGCTTTTTTTCGGCATGGGAACTTCATTGGGGGGGAGGGGGTCAGCAGCAACTGCCCTCTGTGCTCGTCATGTGTCCTGAAGCTCCATGGCCATGAAAGCTAATATCAGCAGAAAAAGAAGAACTCCCGATTGCCTTTATGCTTTCACTTTCTCCAGTACATCTTTAAAGCAACATTTTTCCACTTCTAAAGCGACAACTCTGCTTAACAAGTAGGTGTTTTTTCTAACTCTACCCCCCCCATGGGTCACTCTACATAATGACAAAAAATAGCTCAAAGATTAGCTCAAAAGGCCTCGAATCGCTACAAGCAGTCTTAGCTATTTAAACTGGATTGAATATAATTATTAAAATTGACCCGGACTTTAATTGGATATATATCAAAGAGATTATCAAGAATTTGCAATACGATCTGAACACAAAGGAGATATACAGAAAAGAGCTCTGTCTCTATCACCTGACTGTAACTGAAAGAATGCCTTCTAAAACTTCAGTGGAAGCTGTTGTAGAACGGGGATTAACAGGAGAGAAGCGAAAATACAATCTGACCTAAGAGACTGAGTTTTGAATATATAATCTGATTTAAAAGACTGAGTTTTGATATGACATCGTTTAATGAAATGGCACATGAAAAAGATATTTCTGCAAATCTCAGATCTTTGAAGAAAGATTTTATCTCATTTACGCAGCTTCTTAGAGATTATTTTATGCTGACAGCTAATGATTTGAGGGAAGAAGATCTGACAGCTAATGAAATGATAAATCTACAGGGGTCCAGTACTAAAGAGAGTGAATTGATGGCAGTGAAAGTAGAAGGGGAAACTGTTACTATGCGAAACAAACAAAGGAAAAAGAAGATGGTCTCTTCTGGCGCACTTTCAATACTACCCTGGAAGTTAAGCTGCAGTAAAATCAAGTGGAGAAGGAAAAATGGCGATTAATTCTTCCCCTGGGGTTGAGGGGGCAGGCCATGTTGAGAAGAGAAAAGCTGCACTTCAATCAACAAATTTGGATTTGAAAGGCCATCCGGAAAAAAGGATTTTTGATTTTTTGCTTCTGCTTTGATGAATGGCTGAACAAGGAACTCTGACTAAGAAGTGAAAGGTGACACCAAAAGATAAACTGCGGATAAATGGGCTGCCTCGGATACAATTTGGGTGCAGAAGTCAAAGAAACTTAAAAGTTTTTAATCCTTGGGAAGGACTCTGGAATTTGGGTTCTTTTTTTCCCCCCTTGGTGAATAAGCAAACATGTAACTATTAATAATGAACAGATGTTAAACTTTAAAAGAATAAGAGATCTTGAAGAAGTGATATTAATGAGTGTAATTAACATAATTCTCTATATAGCAGATGTATTGACAGTTTGCTTATTTAGTGAGACTGCTTCTAATGATGTAAGAATAGGATCAAGGGTGAAAAAGCAGATAGCATAATTGTTGTGGAATTTGGTAGACTAGGTAATTTGGCAGACTTGCTTTTAATATGTTAGCAGGAGAAATGGTTTAGACGGAGACAAAGCATTTAGTTGTATTTGATGTATCTCATGTAATTTGCTATGAACAAAGAAATGATTTTCATGTGCTTCTTTTAATAAGGATTTTGCTAAATGAACAACTTCATTTGTGTTTATTATAGGCCTAAGTTAAATTAGATAAATTTGACGTTGAGACAGTCTTGAAAGAAAAAAATCTTTTTTATTAACTGGTTATATTTAATGTGTTTAAGAAGAATTGTTTAGATTTACATTGCTTCACTAGTTTATTAAAAGAATTATTCTTTTTTATATTCTGGTAAAAGAAGAAAGGAAGGTAATATTTAAGGAAATTTTTATACTTGTAGGTAGAAAGATTTGAGCTTTTTATTGGGAGGTGGAATTATAATCGATATATTTGTACTGGTTTCTGTTTTCCCCACTCTGTAAAGGCCCCTTTTCCCTCTTTTCCCCTCTTTTTTATGTATCCTCTGCAATGCTTTTTTGTAGTTTAAATCAACAAAACTTTTTAAAAATAAAAAAATGGAAGCATTCTTAAGAGTATGGCGTGTCTGTGTAGTAGTTCTCTCAGCCTCAGTAAAAAAGGCAAGGGATATTAAGCATGGAGGTTCAGTCAATAAAGCAGAGTGCTGAGCAGCAGTAAAGGAGCCTTCAGGGAACAGCTGACTACAGAAGTACCCCAAACACTCTCTGGGCATACAAGAATAATCTTCTATTACCTTTAAGGCGAGTAGAGATTTGCCAGCTACAGGCATTATAAAGCTCATCCTTCACATTTCCCTGTTCAAAGGATGAACTTCTCAACAAATGGTTGTGAGCCTGAGGCCAAGGCTGCTGAGTTTAGCTTCCACAGCTCCTATTTTTGTCAGAAACTAGGAGACTGGAAGGTTGAGCCATATAGTTATTGTCAGGGGTTCAGGGAGGGCTTTGCTGGCCTGCACATTAACCTTTACTTTCAGATAAAAGTCTCTTCGTCCTTAAAATCTCCCTCAGCTCCTTTACCATGACTTTGCTGACAAGATACTGCGGGGAGAAGACAGGTGTAAACATATAAAGTGGATGTTTAGAGTGTTCTGACCCCTTACAACTTAACTAAGAGATGCACCAGTAAACAAATCAAAAGCAATGACTTTGTTGTACTCCTCCACACCCACTTCCTCCCTTATTACCACCATGTCCTCTCCTACATCTTACTTACTGGGATAAAGTGAAGGTGCTGGGAAGGTGGATACCTCCAGCAAGTGCTTTCCTCAGCTGCACAAGGAGAAGGCAGCAAGGGAGGATATAACAGACAGACTACACAGAAAGGGCCTTCCCCCAGCATTTGGTTCCCTAGTATGGTCTTCTATCAGCTCAGTTGGAAAGGTGGGCTTATAGGCCAGCTGAAGATGCCTTGAGCCTTATTTTAGTGCCAGATATCACCTTCCCTCCCCCCTCCCAGTTCTCCTCCATCACACAAGCATTCTCATTAAGGCCCACATTTGTGCATGCTCACTTCTGGGTTTTGCTATCTATAGGTATTCAGTGCTTAATGCAGCTCTTTAGCACCAGAAACTGTCAAAGACACTATTGGAAAAACCGAACTGAATAGAAATGTAGATACTTGGCAACTCATACATGGATACAGACTCTCATTTTCTGTGACTGGAAACTTCTTTCTCAGTGGGCCATCAGTTCATGCCACAACTGAAGGGAGTGTGAAAGAGTATTCTCCATTCTGACAATAAGGATGAAGTGACACAAGCTAAACGTCCTTTTCATGCTTTCCCCACCCGCCTAGGGATCAGCTTCAGTTTCCATTCCAATGACTAACTTCCAGTAGACTTGCATTTCTTTACATCCTGCCTCGTGCTTTCATTGGTTCTTCACAGAGCATCTGCATCATTTTGTATATGTTATAAGGTCCGTATTGTTGCTGTTGCT
Organism: Heteronotia binoei; assembly: GCF_032191835.1. NCBI lineage: Eukaryota > Metazoa > Chordata > Lepidosauria > Squamata > Gekkonidae > Heteronotia > Heteronotia binoei. The sequence goes on from NC_083227.1 coordinate 151,182,733, forward strand.
GATATCACCTTAGATGACTCCACACACAGTGGGTAGATTTTCTCACTGCTCAATTCATGAAGCACAAGAAACTGAAGCACTGGATCATATTTCTCTCCTTCGCTTTGGTTTTGAAGGCACCTGTGACTTTTTTGGCACTGAGGTAAGAAGATGAATTTTACTTCTTCTGGCTCAGGAGTCTGAGAGCACTCAAACCCCACGATGTGATCCGTCATACAGCATGTCGTCCTTCACTCAGCCACCGAGCCCGATATGTGGTCCACCCCCTTGGGCCCTTATTCCACTGGGAAGCATTGTATATTTGCGCCAACGTTTCCTGAATCCTGTCTTGCCAAGCCTGGTCACCGAGTTCCGTGGCAGCAGCCAAAGCCAAGAGGAAGTAACTGGCTGCATCTTGTTCGTCCTGAGAGGAAAGCACCAGCGGGGGAGTGGGGGGAGGGAGATAGGGGGTGGAGAGAGGAAAAAGAGTTGACTGTTCATATATTGGATCCTCCCTTGGTCCCTTAAACAAGTAATGGAATCAATCAATTAAGTCACTTGGGAAGGAACAGTTTCTACCCAGAAGCCAATACGGATTCCTAATGCGGCCAACTTTAATTGCTGGTTTCTAAGCCCACATTTCCTGAAATGAATACATTTTTGCCAAGTAATATTTGCCAAATTCAGCTACCTAGGTTGCCTGCGAACCACCAAGACATGCTCTTGCAGTGGTGACACTGTTTTTAGCAAGCGCTTTATGGTTCCTACCAGTAAGAGGCAATTATTGGGGTTGTGTACAAGCGGGCGGAGGTTACCAGCATAGAGGCACTGCTGTTGAAGACGCAGCTGCGCTGGGCAGGGCATATTTCTAGGATGGAAAACCACCGCCTTCCCAAGATTGCCCTGTATGGCGAACTCTCCACCGGCCATCGAAATAGAGGGGCACCAAAGAAGAGGTACAAGGACTCCTTGAAGAAATCCCTTGGCACCTGTCGTATCAACCATCACCAGTGGTCTGACCTAGCCTCAGATCGCAAAGCATGGAGGCACACCATCCACCAGGCTGTCTCTTCCTTTGAGAACGCACGCATAGCTGGTCTTGAGGACAAAAGGAGATTGAGGAAGAATCGCACTGCTACAGCACCAGCCCCAAATCAGACTTTTCCCTGCAGCCACTGTGGCCGGACCTGCCTGTCCCGCATTGGTCTTGTCAGCCACCAGCGAGCCTGCAGCAAACGTGGACTATTGCACCCTTCTTAAATCTTCGTTCGCGAAGCCAAGCCGAGAGTACCACTAGAGAGCATTACTGAAAGAGCCAGAAGGAAGCAGCTGTTTTCTCAGCTGCTACAAAACTAGAAGGCATAGTCAAGGGCTCATTCTCTGAGGATGCATGACAAAGGTATAACAAGGAGGCAAGAACAACAGAGGGGATATAGTGGAGTTTCAAAAGAGAAGGCAACAGGATTACAGGCTGCAAAGATAAGCAAGTATCTGGAACATAAACCGAGATCAAGGAGGTCTGGGAGGTCCAGAGAAGATGGAATCAAGTCTGATATTGGGAAAAATAAGAAGCTAGGTGATGAGGGCACGTTACACACATCCCCACAAATGGTAGGAACTTTACTGGAACATCTCATGCACAATTCATGCAAAGGTATCAGATAACTGTGGGCTATTAATGGGCTCCTGATAGATTTCCTCTAAGATGCAAGGTCAGACTAAACTTAGCACCTGTTTTTCAGGGATAAACAGAGATGGAGCAGGGAATCTGCCACAGACAGCTGCCTCTCACCTTTAATTTGTGCAGGGTCAGATCGCCCAGGCGACAGTAAACCTTGGAGTAATACATGGCCTCTTGAGCACCTTGTAATGACGGTGAGCACAGGGAAAGCGTCTTCAAGTAGCAGTCCTCAGCCATTTCATACATGTGCAGGAAATAGTATACTGTCGCTAGTCGGTGAAAGGCAACTAACTCTTGTAACTGATCTCCTGGGGGAAAAAGAAGCACCGGTAAAGTGAGTCATGTTGCAGCCTCCTACGGAATCATGAATGAATGAGTACAAGCTTGATGAATGAGGGCTGCAAAAATTAAAGATCCTTCCAGGTTTCCCTACCTCTGAATTTCCTCCTGGATTTAGCAGTTCCGATGGATCGTGACCTGTTCCTGAAGTAGCGTCAATGCACCTGTTTGCTGGTATTCCTTTTCTTTCTTTCTTTCATTATGCATTGGTGTGCAGACCATCGCATTACAACCAATGAACAGAAAACCATTGTGCTATGAGACTGACATGGATTTAATCCGTCAGGAGAGCCCAAGACCCATGAGCTAAGACAAACGCTTACACTCTGTTCTGGCAATACCTCTGCCCTATGGATGTTTACCTAGAAGCAAGGCCCAGGAAGTTCAGTGAAATCCGTTTCAAAGTAAGTATGCAGAAGATCGCATTGCACCCTAAAGCTGCAATCTGGAACTTACTACCTTCTGTTCCCGCAGGGATTGCTTCCCATAGGATCACACTGCACACTGCCTAAGCCTGGCAGCTGATTAAATGTTTCTTCAGGCTGAAGCGGTCACAGCGCTCCTCTTCCTGTGGCATGGAAATGATTTGTTGAGACATGGTACCTCCCTTATCTTTCCACTTATACACGGCTGTGTCTCTTGCTCTTTCTTCTCATTTTTTTAAAAATGAAAGTCAAACTTCATCTTTCTTGGGGGGAGCAAAAATATGGAAAGTAGGAAAGGGTTAACCACCCCCCCTTCCATCCCACTGCTTCTAATCACAGCATTCCCAAGATGCTATTTTTCTTGACATTATCTTGCTTTTATGCTATGAACTTTTGCTTACTAATTATTGCACTGGATTGCCTGTTTTATATAAAAAAAATCAAAAGACATGTTGTGCTCTTGCTTTTATTGCCTGCGGTTACTTTAATTTGTTTACTGTGTTTACTTTACTGTTCTTACTTTATTGGTTATTAGATTTTGAGATTCATGCTGATGTTTTTCAGATTTTTTTTTAGCCTTTTTTGGGGGGGGAAGGGGGATGATATTGTATGCCACTTCAACAACCATAAAGGCAGGATATAAATACTTGGTGGATGCAAGTCCATCTATCTCTAGACAGATAGCTAAATTCTGCCATTGCCTTGTGAAGTTCCATACTAAGAAACAAGAAAATCGTATGTCTTGCATGAACTGTTGAATTCTAGGTTATATATGATTTTACATATTATGATTTAAAGGATTTTATATAAATTTGAACTGGCTTTGGGTTTTATAATTGGTAAAGAATGTATTTTATTATCCTGTATAGCTGGGGAAAAGTTTTAAGTATTTTATCGTGTTTATGTATTTTAGGAGGGTTTTCACACGATGTGTTATAGCTTTGATATTGGTCTATGACTGTAATAAAGTTTATTCATTCATTCATACTTCAAAAACACTTGGGAGAAGAAGGTGAGAGAGTAATATGTGCCGATAAGGGGGCTCACTCAGAAAAGCACCTCTGTTCAACAGGAAGAGAGAGACTCTGCTTTGACATTGTTACAGGGGAGGAAGTATTTATTATGCTCACATTTTGGGAAGTGCACTGTGCAAGCCTAGGCATCCTTTTTTGGAAGTAAGACACACTTTGTTAAATGATATTTACTCCTTATAGTTTCAGCTTCAGGATACAGCGCAATCCTGGGCATGCTTATTTGAAATTAAGTTACACTGACCTTAGTGGGATTCACTTCTGACTTAAGTATGCACGGAATCAGGCTGTTGTCCATGCAGATTCTAACCCCTAAAAAAAAATCTGGTATCGATTGGACTGATTACATCCATGCCAACTTCAAGTCAACTTTCCATTAATGAAAAGAAATTCAGTGCGATGGTCTGTACTACTGCATAGTAAAATGAATGAATCCATTTTGTAGTTTTTAAGCAACAGGATCACTACTTTGCATTGTTTCCACAAACGGCAAAACAGTGCATCGCAAAGAACGGAAGGGCTGAAAGGCAAGCGCCACACTTGGACCTCAGGAAACATCACAGAACAAAAGGGGAAGATGCAGCAACAGTGAGGCGTGTATGCCACGTCCAAACATAACTGGCGGGGTTCACTTCTAAATACGGAAGGCAAAGGTAACTGTAAAAAACTGAGGAAAGACTGCAAACAGAAACATGGGAAATCATTCATTCCTGTCAGGAACAGGAATATTGCACTATGTCAAACAGCTGCACTGTTACTCCTATTAAAAGGCTGGTTGAGAAATTGACATAATCCATACATTCTACTGGGGAGGAACCTATTCTATCTGCTTCTTTTGGCGAGGAATACCTAGACTATTGAAGACAGCAATAATGTCAGCAATAATATATTCTGCTGCACTGACCTGTTAGATTTCTCCTTGCTGGGATATGAGAACTCTTTATTTGAGGAAAGGTAATAATGTATTGCAAAGAGCCCTGTGGCACGGAGTGGTAAAGCTGCAGTACTGCAGTCGGAGCCCTCTGCTCACGACCTGAGTTTGATCTCAGCGGAAGCTGGTTCAAGTAGGCGGCTCCAGGTTGACTCGGTCTTCCATCCTTCCGAGGTCGGTAAAATGAGTACCCAGCTTGCTGAGGGGAGAGTGTAGATGACTGGGGAAGGCAACGGCAAACCACCCCGTAAAAAGTCTGCCGTGAAAACGTTGTGAAAGCGACGTCACCCCAGAGTCAAAAACGACTGGTGCTTGCACAGGGGACTACCTTTACCTTTAATAATGTATTGTATAGTCAGTCCTTCCTTACCAGTTACATTCCCAGCCATGAATAACAAAACATCTTTCCTTCCTAGGATTCATAAAATCAGTGCAAAGCAATACCTTTTTCTTCAGCACTAGAGCAGAAAAGAAGCAGAAGAACCCTGTGGCACGGGGTCTTGGGCAAATTTATTTTAAAAACTATTTCATAAGGCACGGTTGCCATTTTTTAATTGCTGGATCAACAACTGCCCTGCCCGTGACACATTTCATCCCATGTTTTCTACCACATGGTTTCAGATACTTCTGCACCATCGGTTCCCGGCCATGTCTTACCTACATCCACGCTGAGTCTGGCTGCTAAGGTGGCAAATTCCAAAGCCTTCTCATAGTGCTGGAGTCCAATCTGCAGCTCAGTCAGCTTGTGGAACACCCTCAGCTCAGTCTGCACGTCTTTCAGTTTCCTAGCTAAAGGAACAGCTCCTCCCTGAGCAAAACAGGAAGCAATGCGGACATTACTTGGTTGTTTCCCACTAAGCCATCCCACTGCAGCCACTGTCCCATGCTGACTCTGAAAGGGCCTTCAAGGAGAAAGAAAGTCAAGAAGAAAAAAAGACCTGCTCTCCCCTTCACTCAATACATCCGGAATTTTCTTTCTATGATTGCTTGGCTCCATATCCTCATTTACCTACAAGCCATACAAGCCTTGGGTTTGGTAGCTTTGGCTATAGGGCAATGCAGGGCTTTTTTTCTGGAAAAAGAGGTGCCAGAACTCTCGAGAGGGAAATTAAGGAAACACACGGGTGCCCCTCATGAACGTTCAAACTTTTTTTGAGAATTTTTCCCCCCACAAAGGAGTTCCAGAACTCCGTTCCATTGCATTCCCCCAGAGAAAAAAAAGCCCGAGGGTGATGCACATAAATATGGCTTCATTTCCTTATTATAACCTATCAATTGAACCTCTCAGAAAGCAGTGAAAGGCAGATCTTTTTGCAGTAGTTGTTCTTCGTAACCCTGGTACTTCTGTCCATTTGGTTTTTGCCTAGAAGTCACAGGGCTTGCCTTCAGGTTGACTCAATATAATTGCACCTTCTAATGCAGAAGGGAAGCATTTAAACAAAGGGAAGCAAATACTTTCAGAAGAATAAATAGGGATACAGATGGACCAACCAGTGTTTTATCCAAAAGAAGTTTTCAAAAATGCAGCTATCAAAAATTATCCTTAATCTGAGCAAATCTATCTTTTATCTCTAGCTGTGAGAAGGGCCGTAGGAGTGCATCAGAACATTTTGCCCAAGTTCCCAAGGTGAACCACAAACATCTATTTTAAAACCAAACAGCAAATCAAAATAGCTGGGCAGCACGATGATAAAGTGAAAGCCATTTCTCCTGCAGATGCGTAAAGAGCACTACCTCACACACAACCAGAACGAGGCCATAGAGACTATTCAAGTCCGAATAAAAATAATTCTAAGACCCCCCACATTTGACTTCAGCGGACTTGCTTTTTCTCGTGCGGAATGTATTCTTCTGCACAGAGTACAGAAGCATTATACATCTGTAAATAACCCTTGGAGGTAGAAGAAATATTAAAAGCCATTGAAGGGACCGCTGGACATGCAAAGTGAAACAAACTGGACGTGCAAAGTGAAAAACTAAACAAAGTGAAAAACTAAACAAATATAAATGCAGGAAGCTGCCTTATATCAACATGGAAGGACGGTATTCTTGGTAACAAGCCAGCAGCAGATACATTCCACCGAGGCTTCATTCTTATCTTCCTCTCCTGCGAGTAACTGGGAAGACGAAAGGCTCAAGCCAAAGGTATCTTGCCGCACAGGCTCAAAAGCGCAGGGCTTCTGCCTGTGTCAGGCAACTTCGTCTAGCAGAACCAGCCCCTAGATCTGTTTCTTTTGTTGTTTTATTGCATTCCAATGTTTTTGTGAGACGCTTTGGGGCCCTTCGGGAAGAAATGCAGCATATAAATGCAGCAAACAAATAAACCAGCGAAGCTAGCTGAGTAGTGCCTACTCTGATCGGCAGCAACTGTCAATGGCCAGGAGAGAAAAGCCTTTCCTGATACTCGTCACCTGATCTTTTAACTAGAGACTGCCGAGATTGAATCGCTGGGAACTTCTGTGTGCAAAGTATCTCTAAGATGCTTCTGGACTCAAATCTAGCCATTCTACTTCTGACCAGCATGGATACCCTCTGAATCTATTTCTCTAGTCTCTCTTTCAAGGACACTAATACTGAAGTGACATCTTCATACGGAAATCTGCTTAGACGGATGCCAGCAATTGTTGCTACCGATACCCTGTAATATTCCACTGCTCTTTGCCTGTTCTGGATCCCATTGAAGAAGACATCACCAGCTTCTTCATACAGGTTCATGGCTAGATGCAGCTCTCCAGTTTTCAGTGCAGTCTGTATGGCAGCCTGCAAAGGGTTCAGACAAGGAAGAGCTCAGACAATATCATCACACAAGAATAAATCCAAAGCCCTGACTGAAACGTCCAAATGCTGCAAGCGGACTCAAATTCTGCAAATGCCACAAAGTACAACATACTTTTGTAGATCTTTTATAGATGTGGAAAATGCAGTTAGTTGCGTACTTCCTGCATACATCAAGCTCTGAGCATGAACCTGCAGATTAATGTGACACAAGGATTGTGCCTCCTTTTTATTGCCTGCTCCCCAGCCAAGATCAAGTCAGTAAGCATAAGCTGGAGGGAAATTTACTACTAGACAGTCTTGAACACTCAACAGTGTGTAGCAACCACTGTACAAGACGAAGGTGAAAATTCTTTTTTTCCAAACATACCAAGACTATTCCCCCCCACCCCACCCGCAGTTGGCTAGTTTGTTATTTACTGGTGATTCAAACCCCATCTTCACAATATCCTTTCACAAAGTGTTCAGTTGACAGCTAAACACCACAAATCTTCAGAGCCTTGTGCTACCTGCAAATACATTTCCACCAGTTCATCTTCTTGCATTTGATAGTAGAGCCTCCCCGCCTGCAGCCAGGCCTGTGCTGTTTTGACTGTCTCCCCAAGGTCGATGAAGAGTCTCAGGCTCTGCTTGGTGCAGTCCAGTGCCCGTTTCAGAGATCTATGGGGTTCACAAGGACTCTATTATTACTAAGAAACTATCGGAGTCTTACATCAAACAAACCCTTTCCGGGCAGCTCTGCAAAACTTACTTTGCATTGCTGTCTGTGGCATCCTACATGCAAGTTGAAACTCTTTCATTTCCCTCTAATTCTAAAGGAGTAGCCCTTGTAAAACAGGTCGCATGAGTCCGTCATGCTCTGATCGACTATTATCTGAAGTGTATTACAGCATAAGATACAAGGCAAATCGAAATGAGTGCTGCAGAAATTAGGCTCTCCATTTGTGTACACTGGAAACCACCACCCTGAGTGGTTTCTATATGTGGTGGGATGGGGTGCAGGAATCAATATTAGGTTCAAAAGTATTGTCGTCGTTGTTGTTTCTATACCACCTTTCCCACAAGTAGTCTCAGGGTGGTCACATCATTAGAGGTTTAACGAGAGACCCATTTTTAAAATCACAAAACAATAAAATCACAAAACGATGATAGAATGGCACGATACCAAGATCAGATTCTGACTCTGGTCAGTTTAAAATATAGGACAATACAGGTCCAATACAAGAAGAAGAAGAAGAAGAAGAAGAAGAAGAAGAAGAAGAAGAAGAAGAAGAAGAAGAAGAAGAAGAAGAAGAAGAAGAAGAAGAAGAAGAAGAAGAAGAAGAAGAAGAAGAAGAAGAAGAAGAAGAAGAAGAAGAAGAAGAAGAAGAAGAAGATGATGATGATATTGGATTTATATCCCACCCTCCACTCCAAAGAGGCTCAGAGCGGCTCACAATCTCCTTTACCTTCCTCCCCCACAACAAACACCCTGTGAGGTGGGTGGGGCTGGAGAGGGCTCTCACAGCAGCTGCCCTTTCAAGGACAACCTCTGCCAGAGCTATGGCTGACCCAAGGCCATGCTAGCAGGTGCAAGTGGAGGAGTGGGGAATCAAACCCAGTTCTCCCAGATAAGAGTCCGTTCACTTAACCACTTCACCAAACTGGCAATACAATGGGCGCATATGATGTCTACAGTCCCTGACGGTACAACTCCGCTGGTTTGGTGGGCCATTTAAACAGGAGGGGCCAGAACGATAGCTGGGCATCTGCTGATGCCTTGCAGAATAACTCCATTTTACAGATCCTGCAGAATTGCAAAAGATCCCACAGAGCCCTGATCTCTACTGGTTGCTCATTCCGCTAGGTCGGGGCCCTAGCCCTAGTCGAGGCTAAGCAGACATATTTTGGGCTGGCAATATCCAGCAGATGTTGACTGGCTGAATACAAGGCCCTCTGGGATACATAAAGGGAGAGGCAGTCCCAAAGATATGCTGATCTCTGACTGCTCAGGGCCTTAAAGGTTAAAACCTTGAAATGGATCTGGAACTCTATCAGCAGTCAGTGCAATCTCTACAGCACTGGCTGAATGTGTGCCCATAGAGGTGTCGCAGCCAGCAGGTATGCTGCCACATTTTGCACTAGCTGCAATTTCCAGATCAGGTACAAGCAGGGCTTTTTTCGTAGCAGGAACTCCTTTGCATATTAGGCCAAACACCCCTGATGTAGCCAGTCCTCCTGCAGCTTACAGTTAGACCCTGTAAGCTCTTGGAGGATTGGCTACATCAGGGGTGTGTGGCCTAATATGCAAAGGAGCTCCTGCTACAAAAAAAGCCCTGGGTACAAGGGCAGGCCCACATAGAGCAAGTTGCAATAGTCCAACATAGAAGTGACTGTTGTGTGGGTCACTGTAGTTAGATCATGGGTGGAAAGGTAAGGAGCCAGCTGCTGAGCCTGCCAAGGGTAACAAAAGGCAGATTTGGCAGCCGCTGCAACCTGGGCCTCCAGAGATAGTAAGGTGTCCAGTATCACACAAAGGCTTTGCACTTTGGGTGCTGGTGTCAATTGTGCCCCATACGGGGCTGGAAGCCAAATTCCCCCATCCAAACCCCCGTGACCCAGGTAAAGGACCTCCATCTTCAATGGATTCAACTTAAGTCAGCTCTGTTATAAACAACCAGCCACAGCCCTCAAAGCCCTATCTAAAGTATCTGGGGCCAAGTCTGGATGGCCATCCATTAACAGATATAGCTGGGTGTCATCAGAACAGATAAGCTGGGTGAGGGGGCAGATGTAGATGTTAAATAACATTGGAGAGAGGATTGCCCCTTGTGGAACCCCAAAGTCCAGTGGGAAACTCAAGGACACCCTCTTCCCTAGTGGCACCCTCTGTCCCTGACCCTGGAGGAAGGAGGAGAGCCATTGTAGGGCAATCCCCCAAATCCCTGCATTGGCAAGGTGGTGGGTCAAAAGACTGTGGTCAACTGTATGGAATGCTGCTTTCAGACCCAAAAGTAACAGCAGTGCTGACCTGCCTCAATCCAGCTACCTTCAGAGGTCATCTGCAAGGTGACTGGTCCCATCTCGGCCCCATAGCTGGGCCAAAAGCCAGACTGGAAGGGATCCAGGATGGAGATGTCATCAAGGAAAGCCTGCCGCTGCCCAGCCACCACTCTCTCAACTACCTTACCCAGGAACAGAAGGTTCAATACTGGGCAGTAGGTTGGAAAGGACTATAGGGTCCACAGATGGTTTCTTTAAGAGCAGATGCAACACTGCCTCCCTTTAACCCCCCACCAGGGAAACCCCTGATGTCAGAGATAAGTTAACAGTCTCACACGGAGGGGAGGGGGGCGTGTACCCCTTCTTCGCAGGCCTTAACCAGCCAGGATGTGCACAGATCTAGAAGACAAGTAGTGGGCCAGACATTTGTCATTGTTAACTGAATCATTTATTTAATTTTAATTCAATTTTAAATTATTGTGTATTTCTGGAAATGTTGTCCCCTGCCCTGAGCCTTGCTTTCAGGGAAGGGCAGGTTTTAAATCAAATGGATGGATGAATGACTATAGTCATTCTGCCAATCAAAACACTGGAATATCCTGCTGTTTGTTTGGCCTGCTTAGCCTTCAAAGCTAGTGAAGAATTCCAGCTGTTGTTTTCCTTCAGAGACTGGGACGCCTGAACAAGGGTGTTCACACAACAGGCGTTTGTTGCTTACATTCCTTTCCCCTGAGCCTCTTCTGACTTTGCCTTTACATGGGGAGGTCAGAATTCAGATTACTGGTGAGATGCAGCCGTTTGTTGCAGGCAAAGCAGTGGCAAGTGCTAGTCAGGTATCTGCATTTTAAAACAGACCACACTATTTCTTTCGGCCCCTGGAGATATCTTGCTGCTCCCAGGCATCCGTTTTCCCAGATCATCAGAATGTGCCAGAGGTTCCTGCCTACTTATTTGCTTTAGCATGCTCATCTCTCATCCTTCCTCCAATGAGTTACCTTTAAGTCATCAGCATCATGGGAGTCGTAGTTTGTGGCTACTTCACACCAGGAGGGCTTATTTACCTCTCCTAATTGGCTATAGTTTACTGTTTCCGGCCAGAAAGGCACCCTCTAGCCGAGCCTCCCGGACAGTCCACATTCTCCAAACCTGGGTCTTCAAACCCGAAGGCTGATCATGCCAGACCCCAAATTCCCCAAAAGGGGGATGCTTCACAGTCCTCCCCTAGCCGCATAGTGCCCTAAACTCGCCACTAAAGTGACCGCCTATTTAACAGCGCCTCCCGATAGCCAAATCCTCAATCCACTGCATTGCTATGTAGGGTAGGCAAAAAACGCACCCCAGCCACCCCAGTCACCTCTTCACATTTTCATTGGCCCCACGTATGAGAAGACCTGTTTCACTCTTCCGTTCGTTCTGTTTTTGTTGTTTTTGTTTGTTTGTTACTGCCTTTAAAACTGAGGGGCAGGTTTTGCCTCTTCTTTAATGGAAGAGGCTTCAGCAAAACCAGTTTGATATCTTTGCCTACACAGGCATTCTCCCTGCTTAAAGCCTGGCCATTGTTTGTAAATATCACTTTAAGCCATGTATATAAAAGGCAATTGAAAAATTCAAGTGAATAAATAAACAGATAAGCATGCAGGCCTTTTTGTTTTACGATTTGACAGTATTGTATCTCCCTGCTGTTGAAGGTGCATCAAAAGGCACATCAGACTTGCACAGCTGGATTTAGACATATTTTGCATTTGAACTGAAAAGCTAAATAATACCTCATCCCTATACCTCATTTGAAATAATACCTCATTTGAAAAAAAACAGTCTACCAGCACCTCAAAGGCTATTACATTTAATGTGCCGTAAACTTTCATGGGCCAAAGCCTGTATCATCTGTTTTAAGAAGTGGCTATCAAATTGGTAATTAGTAAATTGCAGAGTTTTCCCCATTTTATTTTCTTCTATGATCTGGTTTAGTCAGCTGCTTCATATATCCGGTGGTGTTCTGCCTGCTCAATGGAGCAGACAGTTAATTCAGTAAGAAGTAGGAGATGCTGTACCTTTAAGTCATCAGCATCATGGGAGTTGTAGTTTGTGGATACTTCACACCAGGAGGGCTTATTCACCTCTCCTAATTGGCTATTGTTTACTGTTTCCGGCCAGGCTTTGCCAGGGAAACCTAGTTTTTATTGCCCTCTTCCTTCTTCTTTGTTTAGTAGGCCGACAGCTAGCCAGTATGGAGACTGCCAGGTCTCACACCTCTCTTTACCTCTGACCATGTCTGAACAAAAAACGTGCATGATTTCTCGTAACTGACCATGCAGACCGTGAGTACATACCACTCTGTATGTCTCGGGAGATCAATAAAGCTGTTTCATTGCCTAGATGTGCTCAGCGAGTTACTTTACAGCTAGGAGCTGCTTGCATCAGGCAAGCAGTCGCCAGACACAGTAAAGAGAGGTTGGTGTGTAAAGTCCTCAGGCTATCCCAGCCGGCTGCTATCTCAAGTGAAGTAAAAAGAGGCTTGCTTCCTACAACGAATGTTTCTATGTTATTGGAGGATGCTACCGGCATAAAGCAACTTGTGCTAGTGGATGATGCAAAAGAATGCTTCTTGCCTCTCTAGTGCCTGCATGAAAGCTTTGATATTGAACGATATAAAGGGTTTGGAGTTCAGTGAATGGGATAAAGTTGTGAAAAGCATTGCATGCCTTGGGTGGACATGTGAAAACTTGCATAGAAATCAATCGGAGTTCCTTCATTTGCATGAGCCAAAAGAACTCTTTCCCCTCCCCTCGCTTTGTAAATAAGGCAATACAACTGCTGCTTATCAGCTAATCTGCCAGACCTCAAGCTACAGCCCGTCTCCCCTCCCCTGGGGAAAACAGCATACAGCCAGCAGCCTGGCATTGCCTGTGTTTCTTCAAAGCTCTCCCTGCATATGACTAGTTAGTACAAACTCTGTCCTCCTACATCCAGAGAGACAGGAACTCATGCCTGAGCCTTCCGTTCAGCACAATCCACGGGGCAGTAGCAAGGTCCATCTAGAATGTCCCCTGGTTTCCCTAGCGACAGCACCTGCATTCCCCACAGGTCCTTTGCAAGACAAAAGCCATAAGCACACTAGCCAGAGTGGTGAATTGTAGCAAGTCTAAGGAATTCAAACACATAAGCCTCCTGCTTTCATTGAAGGAGATGCTTCATGTATGCAAACGCTACAAACAAGTTTGAGCCCAGAGGAACGCTCAACCCCTCCCTTTCCCTTTCGTTTTCCTCACTGATGCCTCCACAAGCAAGCCAGCCAACAGTACTCAGTTACGCTAGTAGACCCTCCAGGGATAAGACGCTGCCTTGTCATATACGGGACTTTCCAATGCGAGCGTGCAAACAGAAATTGCCCAGCCATGAGCCTCTCTCTCTCTCCCTCCACAAGGAATAGCCATCATCTGAGTTTAGCTAACAGCTAGTGCTTGAAGGCAACAACCACTGAACCAGTCCCAGGGAGTTCCCAACCCACCAGAATACTGCATTGCTTAGCTAACCTAGAAGCAACTAGGAGCTTTCAATCAGTGACAAGGAGAAGGCCACCTGCAGTGACCGATAGCTAGCCAATATGGAGACACCTCTCTTTACCTCTGACCATGTCTGAACAAGAAACGTGCATAATTTCTCGTAACTGACCACGCAGACCGTGAGTACATACCACTCTGTATGTCCCGGGAGATCAATAATGCTATTTCATTGCCTAGAAGTGCTCAGCAAGTTACTTTACAGCTAGGAACTGCTTGCGTCAGGCAAGCAGTCGCCAGCCACAGATGGATTTAGCTCTGGTCCAGAAAAGCTACATATAAATATATTTATTTTATTTATTTAACCACTACTCTTTAAGATGCCATTTGGTTCTTATTTTTCTTACAGTGGACTAATGCGACTATCCTGGAACTTGTCGTGTTTAAAAATGACACTGTGGCCTAGTTCTTCATTGACCTGTGCCTGTGTCATTTCAGACTGCAGACAGACGCTAATATAATATTCTACTAAACACATCCTTGCAGAAGGTAAAATAGTATGTTGATAGTAGGGGGAGGCTAGTCAAGAACTCTTCTTCTTGGTGTCAAGTTTTCTGTTTGAAGGAATTGTTTCTCCCATGGAGGGCCATTCAGTTATGGGAGCTTCCCATTGCAGTAGTACAAGGCAGACACCATAAAAATCATTCATACACCGAGGCTGGAGGCAAGAAATTAATGCTTCCTCTGGATCCTGGTGCAACTTCTTTATCATTCTTCATAGTAACCTAACCTGAAATGGGGGGGGGGGAGGGCATAGAGTATATATGTGCAATTTTTGCAAGAGCTATTAAAAGGCACTGAAGATACAAGAAGCCAAACCATTCTAAGGAGAGCTCAGACATAAGGAGAGCTTGATCCCCACAGAATATCTCTGCAGGTACAGACGATGCGTATCTAATATGAAGCACTGAAAGGCACATCAAACTTAATAGATGTACAGCAAACCATACAAACTGACAATGCACCAAATTAACAGAGGTTATCAAACACAAAGAAATGCTCTCTCTCCTACAGAATCATAATCAACGCTGTGTCCGGAACAATTATAACTGAGAAGATGCTGTTTAGAGCTTATCGTTAAAACTCCCAAGGTGTGATAGAAAAGGTATTTTTAATCCATTTTCAGACGGAGCCCTCTTTAAATCCAGTTTGACATCACGAGAGCAAGTTGAATCACATACATTGAGTATCACTCTTTGGGAATTCAGAAGTAATCATCCACCTGTCCGTTGATTTAGAAATCTCTCGTTTGAAGGTAGTGTCAGATGCAATGGACTGGCCTTCATAAAAAAAAATCATGCTTCCTTTATTTTAATGGACCAGAGTGATAACCTCTGCAAGTCTAAACTCCTTCAGTCTTATCATGCAACCAGAGCTGTAACATTTTTAAAAGACATATTTAAAGGAATTACTGCCATTTTCTATCCAACCAAGAGAGTTTTGTAAATATGAGTGGTTCTTAAATTAGCATAGTAGATAAGACCAGCTTTCTAGAAACAGATTGAGTCAGGGTTAGTTATTTGGGCAATGCTTAATAATCACCCATCTGAGAGGGAACTGTGTTCCATTTTTCCCTTACAGAAGTGTAATAATGATCTCTAAGTTCAGAAATTCTTTGGTCTTAGTACCAGTTCAGCATGGTCACACCGACCTGAAGCTAGTTAGAAAAGTTCGAAGTATTTTTTTTTATTTTCAATTTGCTTAATAGGCTGTCTATTATCTTTGTTGCTTTTATCTCTCTCTCTCTCTCTCTTTGTGATATTAATAAATATACCTTCCAGTATTCAGGTGATTTAGAGGGATGTTCATACAGAATTCCACCATGTGCCTAATTGCTCTGTATTATTATAGGAATTCTGCTTCATGATGACAGCATGAACCAGAGTACCTCTCACCTTGACTACTGAAACCTCCTCTTGATTGGTCTTTACAGTTATACCTTTATTTTCTCAGCTCTATCCAGAACGTAGATAGTAAAACCTGTCATCACTCTGGTCCTTCCCATGCGACACTCCTCCTTAAATCCAACCATTGCCTTCCTCTCTGCTCCTAGATTCAACGCAATCCACTGGCCCTACCTACAAGCCCTTCCATGGGCTTCCCCTCTGTATCCTTCTGGTTTTATACCCCAATCCGATCCAATGCTCCTCCTGCTTTACCACCCACAGCCCTTCAAAGGTCTCCTGCACCTTCAGATAACTCTGTCCTTTCTCCCTGGCCAGAAACGCCCTCCCGGAATACCTGTGTGATGCCACCTCTCTCACTTCCTTCAACGCCCTCGTCACAATCCATCTTTCCCGTGAAGCCTTTTTGCACAGCTGCCCTTCCCTACTGACGTTAAACCAAAGCACACAAAGAGCGAAATCATATTTTTTCATGTTTATCCCCAATTCTACTCCCTCCCCTTCTTTTACTGTTTCCCCCCCTGTTTAAAAAGATAATAAGCCCCTCAGGCAGAACCTGTTTTCTTGTGTTGTGCAAAGCACAATGCACATTTACGGTAGAATACTGCCATCTATATACAGGTCAGAGGCCAGCTCCAAGGACATGCAGCTCCTAAAATGGCCCACACCTTGCAGCATGTATCATATAAAGGAGCAGGTGGAAGCTGTTCCACCTCTGAGGCACAGTCCAGACAAATAAGGTTTTTTATAGGATTAAGAAAGACCCTGGAGAGAGGGAGAAAGTAAACCTCTTCACAGGTCGATAATTCACGCCATATGTCCCCTTCAAACTGCAGAGTGGGCAATTTAATTCATGCCAAGTTGTCTGCTTATTTAAATGAATGCTGCCTTTCTAGCCCTTGCAACTAAAACAGTAAAATAAACAAATCAAAGAGCAGTAAAAAAAACACAAAAACGAACTCATTAAAACAAAACCTAGATTTAAAAAACAAAATGGTCTTGGCCGTTGAAACTCGTGAAGTTTCAGGAGCTTGTATATTAAATTTGATTCCCCCCCCCATTAATTTTTTTTAAAAAACCCTGAAATCATCCAACAACAAAATCAACGCAATATTGTTAGAAATAATTTTGCCCCTTCTAGTCAAGATCATCTTCCCAGTCTCTTGACCCACCTTGTGTGTAGACTCTGGTATAACTGGCCAAGAACCTGCAGAAGCTGTCCTTCCATTTGTCTGTCTTGGAGCTGCTGGGCTAGAGAAACCTGGTACTCATAGTAAACAATGCAGGCACCAGTATTTGGGCATACTTTGCTATGGAAACGGCAGAGAGATTCAACGGCACGAAGCTGACCTGTAAGGTATAGTGTAATTAGAAGGGTTAAAAGTCACACATTTAGCAAAGGACGTGTTTGTTTCGGAAGATCACCGTCCCATATTTTAATTACTCACTCATCACATTGCGAGACATCAAGGCAATTGCTAAGGCCAGCTCATAGCACAGTTTGCTCTCTTCTGATTTATGCCTCTCCACCAGCGATTGTGCCAACCACAGCAGTACCTGTACCAATTCCATCTGGGCATCATCCCCACCCTCAAGTTCAAAATACAACCTAACAGCCTGGAGAAAGTAACATTCAGCTAGGTGGTATGCACTGCAAGACAGTGCCAGGCATCCAAAGTTGGATAAGGCAATAGCTTGGTTCCGCCCGTTGCCTGTCTCTTGGGCTTTATTTAAGGCCCACAGGTAGTTTTTGGCTGCTTTTTGCATCTGTCCTTCTTCTTTCAGGGCAATGGCCAGAAGGTTGTGGACCACCCCATCCTGTGTCACACTATCCGTCTGGCACAGAGAATGTAGAAGGCAGAGCATGATCTCTGAAGCTTTTTCTGGCTGGCTATTCAAAATATACATCCACCCTAAAGAAAGGGAGGATTCAAAGGCCTCTTCCTCGCCCATCGCTTTGCCGAGGGAAACAGCCCTGTTGGAATAATGAACTGCTGCATGTACCGCACCATGCTTCAGGTACATTTTGGATAAAACTGTACACACAGCTCTCTCAGTGGACACAGCTCTCTTTTCCCGTGAGAAGGCCAGTGCGCAATTGAGATAATAACAAGCCACGGCAGGGACATTGCAGCCTCTTTCTTGGACTTTCAGGAGCTTAGACGCATTTGTAAGGATAAATCCAGCTCTCCAAATGGGAGTCAGTGCCACCGTTACGCTACTAGGGGAATACAACCTGGCAGATGCCAAAGCAATGTGTGGCAAGTACTTCTTGTCATACAGGTAGCTCAAGATTGGCATTGTGCCTAAAGAGAGCGCTCTGGAGCCGTGACTGGAGAAACTGTCACAAAGGAATTGCAGACGTTCCGCAAATGGCAGGACCTCATCATATCTGCCCAGCTGAAGGAAGAGCCTGACGATGAGGAACGAGGCCCGGACTTCCAGGACAGTGTTGGCCGCAGCGATGGCTTCTCTCAGGATGTACATCATGACCTCTAGCTCATTCTCAGAGCTGAAGCAGTGCCCTGGAAGGCCAGTCACAAGGGCCTCCACTTTCCCAATCACGGACAAGAATTTCTGCTTCATCTTCTGCTTCAGATAAATGGCAGCCAGGTTTGTATACAGCGAGGTGAGCAAGGGCAAATCTTCGAACCCCTTGTCCATAGTGCCCATGGCTTCTTCAAAATAGACTCGCGCTTGAGAGAACTTGGCCCTCTTGACACAGAGTCGGCCCAAAAGAAAACATATTCGAATGTGAGCCCAAGCAAGGTGACCTTTCTTAGCCCAGTTCCTGGATGTCTCAAGGTATATGATAAGCTCCTCTTCATTGGAAAAACCATAGAAGGTGGAACTGAGGAAGGAAAAGGAAATGTCATAGAGTCCTTGGAAATGGGCCACATAGCAATCTTGGTTAAGAAAAGTCAATATAGGGTCAAAAACATCAGAATCTTCCATGTGTCCAGCATTCAAATCAATAAAGAATTTGAGATCATCGAGGTCATCTGGCTCCGGCAAAAGTAAACTTTCCACAAGAGATGACGATTCTCCATCTGGAGTGGACATCTCTGAATCACTAGGAGTGGGCAAATTGTTTGTAGTCTGTCTGCCCCAACCCTCTAATGTCCAGCCATCCTTAAGACCTTGCACAACAGCATCTGTAAAAAGAAAGATAAGTCACAAGGAAGTGCTTCTCCTCAAGAAAAATTCATTTCTGGAGAAAAGAACACCCATTTCCCCTTGCATCTAAACTCACCTGATGGTGTTTGCGAGAACACTGCTACAGGTTCAAAACCATCTGTGCAATCAACAGAAAAGGGGGGGGGGACATGCAAGATGAGCCACAAAAAGGTCCACCTTTAAATGCTGCACAAGTAACAAGTCCTTTTGGGAGGTTCAATCTCAAGACTAACAACAGGATATGTCCCGACTTAAACTTGGGAGTTATGCTTGCATGACAGAAGATATAACAAGAGGGACAAAGACACAGGAGAAGAGGGGGCCTGCAGTCAGTTTGATACCAGAGCAAACTGTCAGTTCTCCAAAGAGAAAATTAACGGCTGCAACTGAATTATAATAGCGGCAGTTTCTCTTTCGCTTCTGTTTACTAGCCCCCTAAATTATGGAGCACAAAGACTTTCAGTGAAAGGTATCAAATAGGCCTTGGTGGTATTTACCCCACTACACTATCAGGCAACACTTTTTAAAAATTGCTAAAATTGCATTAACAGGTCATTACTGTGACCTATTTACTATTTTATTTGATAGCAGTTGGTGCTATTGACTCAAAAAGGAGCATTTCATCACTTGCAGAATGAGGGGTATGTGTTGATATGTGGGGGGAGGGAGGGGAAAAGACGCACTCACCAAGCCTGTACACAGAGGCAATGTCCGTCTGAGCCAGTTCACTGAGAAGACTACTGTAATGTGTCTCGCTTCCATTGCAGGGAATTTGAAGAAAGGAGGCCACTTCTTGTTCACTGAAAAATACTGGACTCTTTCTTCTGTGTTGGGATGAAACATGGGTAAGTGCCAATGAGCACGGCATTCTTCCATCCCATTAACTTTTAAACGCATTCTTTGCCCCTGCTGAGATTCACTGATAGGCTCTGTTCCTATGAAATTTGTAATTTCTCAGTATTCTGTCTCTTGCTATAAAGTAGAGGAAGGACGCTACAATTGACATCTTACATTTTTTATCCTATTATTCCTCCAAGTAATCCAGCGTTGCATACAGGGTTCTTACTTCCTCCATTTCATTTTCACAACCACAAAGGTAGTGAGGTTGAGAGAGAGCGACTGTCTAAAGATCACCCCATGAACTTTATGAATACGAAGGGATCTGGGACCCAGATCTCCCCAGCCCTTGCCCAGTATTCTAACTACTACACTACACTACACAGCTCTTGATGATGTGATATCTTACACAGTGGTGAATACTCTGCATCCCAAGTAGAGATGTGAGTACCTGGGGGGATGCGGGGAATCAGAAATCCCATTTTTTTTCCCAAGGCAGCTTTTTTCTTATTAGACACACACAAAATAAGGAAAATTCATGGGAATAGGGAAAAGAAATTCTTATGAAATATTTCCTCTTTAAGAATAAGTAAAACACTGTTTACGGCAAAAGTTTTCACATTCAAAATGTATAGCATGAAAAACTTTTAGGAATTTTTCCATTTTTATAATGGAAAAATCAAACAATTTGCAGTTTTTTGTAAAAAAAACAAAAAAAAACAGGTTACTCACCTGTAATTGATGATCTTCGAGTGGTCATCTGTGCAGTCACACACGTGGGTTTTCTCGTCAGGACGAACCCTACCTCGGAGATTTTAAAAGCTAGCCTAGGCGTTATTTTTGGCGCGCGCTCCCTTCCGTTCTGGGGAGCAGGCATCCACTGCGCATGCCTGGAACGGGAGGGAGGCGCCCCACCCACCCAGTTTCTTTCCCCGCCGCTGACATAGTAGATGAGCGGTTGTAGAGGACCAGTAGCCAGCCGCGGGGATGGTTGGGCGGGCGTGTGTGACTGCACAGATGACCACTCGAAGATCATCAATTACAGGTGAGTAACCTGTTTATCTTCTTCGTGGTCTCTGTGCAGTCCCACACATGGGTGACTGATAAGCTGAACTGCACGGCGGTGGGTGCTGGCACTAGAGTAGGAGAGAAAATTTAATGCAATGTTAATGCAAATCAGTCAAACAAGTATTGGACTCCAAGGTAAGTTGGTGCTTACCGAACCCAGGTCGTATCTTTAGTCGAAGATAGAGCGAAGTACTGCCTGTCCAAAGGAGGCATCTTGCCTAGCACGAACGTCCAGAGCGTAGTGCATAGCAAAGGTCGAGGTGGAAGACCAGGCGGCGGCAGCACAGACGTCTTCCATGGAGACCCCTCTGGCAAAGGCAGATGATGTTGACAAAGCTCTTGTGGAGTGAGCTCGTAATGCAGTTGGAACCGGCTGCTTTGCGAGTCTGTAGCACAGCGTTATAGCAGCAACCAACCATTTCGAAAGTCTCTGCGTAGATATCTTTTGTCCCTTATTGTGGCGTCCATAGGCCACAAAAAGTCTGGAGTCCTTCCTGAATGATGCTGTCCTATCTATGTAATAAGCGAGTGCCCTTCTAACATCGAGGCAGTGTAGGGCTTCTTGGCCCTTATCTGTAGGACGTTGGAAGAAAGCAGGTAAGGTTGTGATCCTGTGCAAGTGAAACGTGGAGACTACCTTGGGTAAGAAGGTAGGATCTGGTCGTAGCACTACCCTATCATGATGAAAAATGGTGTAAAGTGTGTCTGCTCTAAACGCACAAATATCACTGGCTCTTTTAGCGGAGGTAAGTGCGACTAGCAGCGCCGTTTTCCACGAGAGAAAATGCAGCGGTATTGAAGCCATGGGTTCGAAGGGTGGTTTCATTAGCTGGCTTAATACTAACGATAAACTCCAGCTGGGGTACAGTTGTCGTGATGGTGGATGCAAGTGTAAGATTCCTTTCAAGAAGGATTTTGCAGCGGGGTGTGAAAAAACAGATCGGCCCTGTATGTGAAGGTGAAAAGCTGAGATCACTGCCAAGTGCACCTTTAAAGACGAATAAGTTAGCCCCTTTTCCGATAATGACAATGTATAGGCCAAGATTTGAGGCATAGAAGCAGATAGAGGTTTGAAGTTATGCTTGGTTGCGTAGATGGAAAATCTTTTCCATTTCATGGAATATGATTTTCTCGTTGATGGTTTTCGTGCATTTAATAGGACATTTCTCACTCCCTCAGGGAATTCTGAGAAAGTATCCTCCAAGCCGTCAAGCGAAGTCTGTCCGGGTCGTGATGAAGAACCTTGCCGTTCTGTTGTGAGAGGAGGTTCTTGGCCCGGGGGAAGTGATGGTAAGTATTGTCCGATAGGAAAAGGAGCGTTGTGAACCATGGTTGGCGCGGCCACCACGGTGTGACTAGAATGCAATTTGTATTGTCCAGTTGAATTTTCTGTATTGATCGTGTTATCAGTGGAAAAGGTGGGAAGAGAAAATGCAGCGGACCTGTCCATTTCTGAATGAAGGCATCCCCTGCAGATTGTGGTGAGGGCGGACCTCTCATAAAAAAGAGAGCACATTGTGCATTGTCTGGTGCAGCAAACACATCTATTAATGGTGTTCCGAATTTCTGGAATACTGGTAGGAGGTACTGCCTGTGGAGTGACCACTCGTGGTCGTTGACGAGGTACCTGCTCAATGTGTCCTCTTGTGTGTTCTGGGCACCGGGGAGATGTACTGCGGTGAGATGGATCTGATGTGCGATACTCCAGTGCCAGAGATGCATTGCTCTCTTGCAAAGGCGGGTAGATGCAGTCCCTCCTTGCCTGTTTATATAAAACACCGTCACCACGTTGTCTGAAGCTATTTGAACGTGACGGCCGTGAAGAGATGGCAGGAATGATTTGAGGGCTCTGTGTACGGCTAGGAGCTCCAGGCAGTTGATATGGAGCGACTGTTCGTATGCCGTCCATTGCCCCTGGACTGAGAGGGTGTTCAGATGGGCTCCCCAGCCCCACCTTGATGCATCTGTTGTGACTACCGCTGACGGACTTGGCCTTAAGAATGGCATGCCTATTAGCAGATGATTTCGCACTGTCCACCATCCCAGAGAGGGAAGGATGTAGTTTGGGACAGTTAGGAGGGTTTGTTGAGATTGGTGTTGGGGACGAAATGCACGGACAAACCAGATTTGTAGGGGTCTCATACGGAGTCTTGCATGTGGTAAGACCGCCGTTGTCGCTGCCATGAGTCCTAACATGCGTTGAATGATGAAAGCTGTTTGTTTGGGCTGTTGCATTATTTCTGTTGCTAGTGTATGAATAGAAGCTATCCTGTCTGTTGGGAGGTAAGCCTTGTGGTCTGTGGTGCAGAGGCGAGCCCCTATGAACTGAATGTCTTGAGAGGGGGTTAGATTCGATTTTTGCTGGTTGACTTGGAGACCCAGGTCTGCTAAGAGCGTAAGGGTTATAGCAATGTCTTTTTCCAGTTGTGACTTTGAAGCTCCTACAAGGAGCCAATCGTCTATGTATGGGTAAGTTGCAATTCCGCGCTGTCTGAGGGATGCAGCGACCACCGCCATACACTTTGTAAAAGTCCTGGGTGCTGTGGAGAGTCCGAACGGAAGCGCTCGAAACTGATAATGGCTGTTTCCCACGGCAAATCTCAGGAACTTTCTGTGGCATTGATGAATTGTTAGGTGGAAATAGGCATCCTGTAAATCTACCAGCGCCATCCAAGCATTCTGAGGGATTAGGGGCAGAATGGATTGAAGGGTAACCATCCTGAATTTTTTGTGGTGGATGAACTTGTTGAGAGCCCTGAGGTCCAAAATCGGGCGCTGACCTCCATCCCTTTTGGGAACTAGAAAATACCGGGAATAGAAGCCCGTCGATGGTACCGATCTGGAACAGGTTCTATGGCCGCCTTGGCCATTAAGGTGATGAGCTCTTCTTGGAGGGGAGGGGATGGAGGGGTTGCAACAAAGTGATGTTTTGCAGGGGGTGAATGAAACTCTATTGAATAGCCTCTTAAAATGATATTCAGGACCCATTTGTCTGTGGTAATTAACTTCCAGTTTTCATAGAACGGTAGGAGTCTGGAAGTGTGGTGGAGTACTGGAGGTGGAAAGTCAAAGAGACTGCTTGGATGAAGTCGCAGTCTTCTTAGGCGGTTGCGGTCTTTGCTGCCTTTGATTGAAAGGCTGCTTAGATGGAGGAGCCTTACGCTTCCAGTATTCCGATTGGCAAGGGGACCTGGAGCGTTTGAATGGCATTGGCTTCCATGGTCTGGATTTGTAGCCCTGCTGCTGCTGTGGATTCACACCAAGTCTTTTTGCCCGTTTGCGGCTGTCGTCGACTGTGGTGAGTATGTCGTCTGTCGTGGCATTAAAAAGGCCTTGGCCGTCAAAAGGGAGATCCTCGATTTTAAATTTAATATCGGGTTGTAGGGAGGAGGAGCGAAGCCAGGCGTGTCTTCTCAATGCAATTGAGGCAGCCATCGCCTTGGAGGTGCATCCCACTGAGTGACGAATGGTATTTATTTGCTGTTTGGAGACTCTATTGAGCTCTTGTAATAATTTGCATGCCTGCTTTTGAGAAGGTTCTGGCAGGGTAGAGACAAGTGTGCTTAGCTGGGAGGATAGATTGTGGGAGTAAGCAGCAAAGTATGCCAAATAATTATTGATTTTGGCGTTTGCTGTAGAGATGGAATACATCTTCCTTCCCAAAGTGTCCAATTTCCTGCCCTCCTTCTCTGGGGGTACGGGATGACGGGTCTGCTTCGATTTGGAGGAAGAGTGAACTATCATTGAATTCGGAGCCGGGTGGCTGAATAGAAACTTTGACTCCGTAGCTTGGATCTTGTATAGGGATTCGATTCGCTTTGAAGTGGGGGGGATAGATGCCGGCTTGTCCCAGGCTTCTTTAATGGCATCTAGGTGTACTGGAAGCATCGGCAGAAAGGAACCAGTGGGTAGGTCTGAATGGACCAAATCGTGAACCACATCCGTGACCTTGGGCGCGTCTGATGTAAGCTTAACATTAAGAGCAGAAGCCATGTTGGCAACCAAGTCCAGATATGTCTTGGCTCCGTCGGATGGTGACAAGTCTGCAGGCTTCGCAATATCTGAAGCTGGGGATCCAGGGGAGGACATCGATTGCATCGACTCCGATGATTGTGCTTCGGATTCGGCATCAGAGTTGTCAGGTGCGGGTGCCTGTGGGTCCGGTCTAGTTGGACTCGTGTTCTTAGGCTTAGAAGTCGAAGTGGAAGGAGTCGGGGATGGCTGTTTCGTTGGGTGCTTACTCCGTTGAACGGGAGTTGCTTCCTTGGATTGGTCCCTGTGGTAATCGGCACGGTACCGAGAGTGGTGGTAACCGCAACATTGATGGGAATCCATTGATGGAGACCTCGAAGTGTAGTAGTGTCTTCTCGGGGACATGGATGGAGACCGAGATCTCGGGTTGTAGCGGTAGCGGTCCCTCCCCCTGCTAGGGGATCTTTCTGGGTACCGCGTATGATGGTACCGATGTTTCTCGATGCTTGGAGATCTGGCTAGGAACCGATGAGTATCAAAGTACCGATGAGTGTCGTGTTGTCTATATTGGATGGGATTCGACATATCACGAAACGATCTGGGGTTGATGTGTTGTTGTGTCCACTGCAGCGGGTCTTGGATCTTCTCTAGCAAAGGGTCTTGTATGGATCCTTGCAACGAAGGAGATCGGGACGGAATCGGGATAACTTCTGCCGTCTGCTGTTGTGGTGATTCCGTAAGCGGCGTGGCTGATTCTTGGGTATTGGATCCGGGTATGGACGGATCACATTGTCTGTCGGGCTCGTGGGCTTTCTGTTGTTCCGAAGATTTGTTCGGGTCGGTAGGTCTCGAGTCCTTCGGGTCGGTATTTTTTCTCGGGTCCTTCGGGTCGGTAGTTTTTCTCGAATCGTTCGTGCCCTTCGGATCGGAGTGCTTGTGTTTCTTGGTGTGCTTCCCGCTTTTCATTTTAATAGGCGCGGCCGTTCTGACGTTTTCGCGCCGTCGCCGGTTTTCGCGGCATCGCCGGGCTTATGCTTGCTGGGAACAATGGCCACTGAAGCTGCCGACCTTGCGCCGTCCCCTTGGGGAGTCAGAAAAGGAGGCGACTTACTTGCAGTAGAAGATTGCGACATCTCAGGGCGAAGCACAGACTCCATAAGATGACTTCTTAGTCTAGCGGCTCTGTTTTTCCGCGCCCGTTTGCCGAATTGAAGGCAATGCGCACAGGCGTCCACTTTATGGGTTTCTCCCAGGCAAAATAAACAAAGTGAATGTCCGTCTGATGTAGGGATTTTCGCCCTACAACGCGAACACCTTTTAAAGGTTATTTTACTGTCCCTTCCTTCCATACGCCCGGGGGGGGGTAGGGGAAGGGAGGTCTGAGGTAAAAAAAAAAAAACTGGGAAGATATTTATTATTATTATTATTTTTTTGAAGAATATAAGAAGGAAAATGGAGTAATAATGCGGAGTAGAAGAAGAAACGGGGAAGAACGAAGGCTAGGTTCTGAGGTAAAAGAGGAGCGCAGCGAGGTAAGACTATCCCGGGCGGCGGTTGGAAAGAAACTGGGTGGGTGGGGCGCCTCCCTCCCGTTCCAGGCATGCGCAGTGGATGCCTGCTCCCCAGAACGGAAGGGAGCGCGCGCCAAAAATAACGCCTAGGCTAGCTTTTAAAATCTCCGAGGTAGGGTTCGTCCTGACGAGAAAACCCATGTGTGGGACTGCACAGAGACCACGAAGAAGATCCTCATGTTGTTAGCATACACAATATTTTCAAGAAATAGTCTAGATTTCTTAATTTAAATCATTTTTGTACCAATGAATATGCTATATGTTTTAACATGGAAAACGGAGGGACAACAGGAGTCTGTGATCTGAGTGGTATGCCCTGGGCATCAGCTGCCAAGAAAACTGTACACTGAAATGGATAGAGGTGTATCTTGGGGACTGCGTTTTCATGGTTTTATAAATGTTTTGTGCTGTTGAGAACTTCACTAAGCTCATTTTGGCAGAACGGGCATGCGGAAATAAATAAATACTGCTAGATAAGTTCTTCCCAAGACAACAGAGATCAGGTATCCCATCTCCTGCCAAGAACAGAGATAGGCTTAGGAAAACTGGATGAGCTTCCAACATGGTGATCAACACAGGACTAGAAGATTTGAATAACTAAACAGATCTGATGAATTAGGCGCTCTATTTGAAAAAAGCCGTTTGTTCTGGTATCACTGTTATCCATGTCCATCTTTTACTGCGACATGTTTAAAATGGTTTTCCCCAAAAGAAAAAAAAGTACTACTATTCAAGACAAACTACTACTTTCAGGAGGAAGAGTAGCTATAGTAAGGTACTATAATTTATATGTTTGTAATATTTTATTTAATTGTCTAATTAATTTATCAGTTCAAGACAGTTAACAAAAAAACCACATGAATGTTAGTCTTGTTTTATTGCAGGAAAAGGATTTAAACTCTCACTTTCCATAATTTAAGAAACATGATCTTGTAACCATTTGAACTGGGGAAAAGCATCACTCTTAAGAAAATCTTTCCAGAGTATGAACACAGGCAAGGTCTTGAGGGGGGCAACAGTGCCACCTAGTGTCCACAACAATTTAGATATCAATGTGCTTACTTAGAGGGCTTTCCAACAAGCAGCAGAATTCTCGTGAGAAAGTTTAAAGGTAAAGGTAGTCCCCTGTGCAAACACCAGTCGTTTCCGATTCTGGGGTGATGTCGCATCACAACATTTTCAAGGCAGACTTTTTACGGGGTGGTTTGCCCTTGCCTTCCCCAGTCATCCACACTTTCCCCCCAGCAAGCTGGGTACTCATTTTACCGACTTCAGAAGGATGGAAGGCTGACCCAACCTTGTGCCAGCTATCTGAACCCAGCTTCCGCCAGGATTGAACTCAGGTCATGAGCAGAGAGCTCGGACTGCAGTACTGCAGCTTACCACTCTGCTCCTCATGAGGGCTCCTCATGAGAATATTTGCTGAGGTATAAATTTAATTTCACTATTTAATTATCTCCAGTAGTACAAATAATAATCTGTGATGTGGAAATGGTTCTGAAATCACCTAGCTGTGAAAGAATTCCAGAAAGGATTCTTCACTGAAAAAATATCCCAGAAGTATACAGATTTCTGGACAACGGATAAACTTTCTGAAATTGATTTTACCTACTGCTAGAAGTGCTAACGACCAGCTCAGGTGTGCATAAGTTGTGTATTGTACCAGATATAAAGCTGTTGTCCCTTTTTCATGCTCAGTCTTCAAAAAAATAAGTCTCACAAACACGGGGCTGCAGAAAAGAGCAAGAGTCTAATGGCACCTTAAAGACTGAAAATTTGTAGCAGAATATCAGCTTTCATCAGACACTGCTTTTACCAAGGAAGCTAATACCCTGCCACAAATTTTGTTAGTATTCGAGGTGCTATTGTACTATAGCTCTTTTCTACTTCTACAGACATACTAACACAACCACCTATCTTGATCTATAAATATAGGGTTGTTGCATGTCATTTGGCAGGGTCTTAGGATCACAGCTTCCCACTTATGTCATGATAAGACTCGTCACACCAGAAGTATACGCTACAGAACATTATCAATTAATCTAAAAATGGATTTCAAGGATATCAAAAGTTTCATGATACAAATTTTTCTCCTAAGACAATGGCATATACTCAAAAGAATGCACTGCTATACTCAAAAGAATGCAGAGCCAGTTTGGTGTAGTGGTTAAGTGTGCGGACTCTTATCTGGGAGAACCGGGTTTGATTCCCCACTCCTCCACTTGCACCTGCTGGCATGGCCTTGGGTCAGCCATAGCTCTGGCAGAGGTTGTCCTTGAAAGGGCAGCTGCTGTGAGAGCCCTCTCCAGCCCCACCCACCTCACAGGGTGTCTGTTGTGGGGGAAAAAGGTAAAGGAGATTGTGAGCCGCTCTGAGACTCTTTGGAGTGGAGGGCGGGATATAAATCCAATATCTTCTTCTTCTTCTTCTATGTTACTCTACCTAAAGCATGGGCATCCTTGGTGCATCTTAGTTTAGCCAAAAGCAAACATGCGGACAAGGGTGACCCGATAGATGTTGTTTACCTAGACTTTCAGAAAGCTTTTGATAAAGTTCCTCATCAAAGGCTCCTAAGTAAACTCAGCAGTCTTGGGATAAGAGGACAAGTCCTCTTGTGGATTAAAAAGTGGTTAATTAACAGGAAACAGAGAGTGAATGTAAATGGGCAGTTTTCTTAGTGGAACATTGTAAGCAGTGGGGTACTGCCGGGCTTGGTACTAGGTCTGGTGCTTTTTAACTTGTTCAATAATGATTTGGAGTTGGGAGTAAGCAGTGAAGAGGCCAAGTCTGTGGATGACGCTAAATTGTTCAGGGTGGTGAAAACCAGGGAGGACTGTGAGGCCCTCCAGAGGGGTCGGTTGAGGCTGAACGAGTGAGCGTCAACATGACAAATGAGGTTCAACATGGGCAAGTGCAAAGTAATGCACATTGGAGCCAAAAGTCCTAACTATAAATATACATGGATGGGGTCCAAGTTGACAGTAACTGATCAGGAGAGAGACCTTGGAGTCATGGTAGATAACTCACAGAAAAAGTCGACTCAGTGCACAACTGCAATAAAAAAGGCAAAGACTATGCTGGGGATTATTAGGAAGGGAGTTGAAAACAAATCAGCCAGTATCATAATGCTTCTGTATAAATCTATGGTGCAGCTTCATTTGGAATACTGTGTACAGTTCTGGTCACTGCACCTCAAAAAAGATATTATAGCATTGGAAAAGGTACAAAAAAGGCAACTAAAATGATCAAGGGGAGGGAACACTTTCCCCATGAAGAAAGGTTAAAGAGGTTAAGGCTCTTTAGCTTGGAGAAACAATGACTGAGGGGTGACATGATAAGAGATTCTTATGCACGGGATAGAGAAGGTGGAGAAAGAAGTACTTTTCTCCCTTTCTCACAATACAAGAACTCTTGGGCACTCAATGGAATTGATGAGTAGTAGGTCTGTTTTTCACCCAAAGAGTAATTAATAATGTGGAATTCACTGCTGCGGGAAGTGGTGGCAGCAGAAAGCACAGACAGCTTCATGAGGGGATTGGATAAACATATGGAGCATAGGTCCATCAGTGGCTATTAGCCACAAGGCATAAACATAACATTATGTCTGGGGCAGTGATGCACTGTATTCTTGATGCTTGGGGGGGGCACAGTGAGGGATCTTCTGGAGTTCTGGCCCCGCTGGTGGACCTTGTGATGACAGCTGGGTTTTGGTCACTGAGTGACACAGAGTGTTGGGCTGAATAGGTCATTGGCCTGATCCAGCACAGCTTCTCTCATGTTCTTACGTAAACCCATATCCAGCAAATGAACAAATCCAGTGCCAGTCATTAAGGTTTGTAGAGTCTTTCGGGATCAAGTGCCGTGTTCTACTGGAGAAAGTTTTCCTTCCAGACGTTTCGTTCTCAGCTGCGGAGAACATCCTCAGTGGCGTTGCAGCCGGAGCAGGCGCTCAGACCTTCTTGGCTGCTGTGCATTGAGTGGGGCCAGGGCTGCTGGAGAGCTGCTATTTCTAGGCTGGAGGGGGTGTGGTGAAAGGGTAATTGGTTTGTGGATGTGCCCATTGTTTGGTGGGGCTTCCTGGAAAGGTAGTGATAAGGAAACTGGCTGTTGAATGTGACCATTGTTCTGTGTTAATTGCTGGGAGGGTTGGAAGGGGTTTGAAGATAAGGAAGATGGTTGTTGACTGTGCTGATTGTTCTGTGGAATTTGCTGGTTGTTCTGAGACTTTCTGCAATTTATAGTCTGTAGGGTGTTTTGCAGAGCTGGGTACCAAGACTGGTGGATGAAAATGCCTTCTTCCTTTCTGTTAAAATTGTGCTGGTGTTTGTAGCTTCTCTGTTCAGGCGGGTATGATAATGTGAGACCGTAGAAAGGACTTCAGTTCTTTCAAAGTGGATGATGTGGTCTCCTGGCCCCACTCAATGCACAGCAGCCAAGAAGGTCTGAGTGCCTGCCCCGGCTGCAACGCCACTGAGGATGTTCTCCGCAGCTGAGAACGAAACGTCTGGAAGGAAAACTTTCTCCAGTAGAACACGGCACTTGATCCCGAAAGACTCTACAAACCCTAATGATGTTACCAGCCGTGAAAACCTGAAACCAGTGCCAGTCCTTTACACGTTAAAACCCTGTATGGTATGAAGCCAGCATACCTGAGTGACCGCCTTCTCTCATATGAAACTACCCATCCACACAGGTCATCTTTGAAAACCCTGCTTCAGGTGCCCCTGCCATCTGAGGCTAGATGGGCAGCAACCTAAAAAGGGCCTTCTCTACCATGGCACCAAAACCTTGGAACTTCTGTTTGTCTGTTTCTCTCTACTGTTGTCTTCCACCAGTGAGGTGAAGACTTCTTTTCATTCGGTTTGGTGTATCCCTGGAAACTCTTATTGCTCCTCCTCTCTGGTTGTGTTGTTTTATTGACATGTTTAAATGTTTTATATATACAGTGTATTTTAAATGCTGTTCTGATGTCTTTAATGTTTTGATGCTTGCCACCTTGGGGACCCTGGAAACTCTTATTGCTCCTCCTCTCTGGTTGTGTTGTTTTATTGACATGTTTAAATGTTTTATATATACAGTGTATTTTAAATGCTGTTCTGATGTCTTTAATGTTTTGATGCTTGCCACCTTGGGGTCCTTATTTGGGTGAAAAGGTGGCATTAGAAATGTTTTAAAAAATACATAAACTGTTTCAATGGTTTCAACTGTTTCAATTTCACATACCCAAGTCTTTAAAAGTGAACACAAAGGAACCCTTAGCGAACACATTTGTTTTCTCTGCCTCTCCTCCACATTCCCCTCCCCTCCACATTCCTTGCTCCTTACAAACCAAAGATTCCATTCTGGATTTCTAAATGCATGCAATGAACACCATTTCTTTCCTGACCTCTCTGCTTGTAAGTTTTTTTTTCCAGTCTGTACATCACACTTACGTTTCTTCATTAGTCTCACGATGCACACATTCGGTTTGGACAAAGCCTGTTACCCCATTAGTTGTGGACTTCCCTATAAACCACCGAAGACCTGGAATGAGAAAGCCCTGGACCTCTATGATGTCTCCTTTGCAGAAACTCAACTCATCCCATCCTCTCCCTCTGTGATCTGTTGTGGCTCTGCATCTCCCTTGGCCTGAGGAATAAAACAAAACAGCCTCACATCAGCATGCTGAACAATGGAACCTTTTTCTCTAATCAGAGCAGAGGCTGGGGGCAGGGCACGATTCTAATCTTGGTATTTAAAAAAGGCCTTTTTGTCTCCCAAACATTTCAAAACACCTTAAACCCCAGGTACAAAACGAAAATTTTGAGTAAAGTATGGTCACTAGTTTCATTTTGGAGAGCGAATGTGCTAATTATGAGGGACACAAAGTAATCTTTAAAAATCCTCCTATCAAAAGCGTTTGTTCTGTTTTGTGTCTGTCTGCTGCCGTTCCCCCCTGAAATGCTGCAGCTCAAGCAACATTCCCCCCTTCTCCGTTTAGTTCTGCTTCTTTCTCCGCTATAGAGTAATCCCAGTAAAGCAGGAATCACAAAACTATTGTGATAATAAAGTCTTCAAAGCCAATCAGGACTGGTTACTTGCGGAGGCAATGGGAAAATTAAGCCAACTAAGGGGGAGGACAATGATATGAATAATTTGAATAATTTTAGCTAATCACCAGTGGGAGAGTAAATGTAGCCTGTACAGGGCAGTACTTCTAAAAAAGGGAATACTTTAATTGGAGACAGGGTTTTTCTGACGTTGATGAAAATGCTCACCAAAATTCCACACACACCCCTTTTTTTGGTTCAGCCTTAAACAGCAGGTAATAAAGAATCAAGGATTATTGTACCTCAAAATCCCCAAGAATCTCTAGCACAGCTGAAAAGAAATGCCCTGCCAAAATATCAGAATTTTGAATTTGTGGAGAATTATCAATCTTTTTTTTTTAAAAAAAAAGAATTGGAAAAATTGCAAGCTCCAGATTTCATGTGGCAAATAGAAGAGGGGAAAATGTTTGGTTTTCTAGAGATTCCACTCTTAGTTTATGCCAGAAAAAAAATTCTATACTCTTTTCATTGTTTAATAAAGGGAAATCCAGTATGTCTGTCTTGAACAACTTGGCGTTGATGTTACCTCCAAGAAGGTTACACTCACCAATCTGCAAAGAGTCACTTCTGTTGATCTGATTGGAGATTCCACAGCTTATTGGATAGTTCTTCAGAAACCACCTGTGAATATGAAGAGTCATGAACACTCCGTTTCTTTCAAATAACTGTTGGCTTGGTTTACTAGGTAGCAAAATATCCAGGCGTTACATGTATTCTGTCCTTCTGCTCATTTACCACCTTGTGTGTGTGAACTGTCATCAAGGCTCAGTTGACTTATGGCAACCTGGTAGGGTTTTCAAGGCAAGAGACATTCAGAGATGGTTTGCCATTGCCTGCCTCTATATTGCACACAGCCAGGGTTTGCCCAAGCCCTCCTGGCACCCTAGGCAGCACAGCTCTGCCCCCGCCCCGGGTCACCGGGCCTGTCACCTACTTGCGAGCAGCCCCAAGCCTGCTGCCTAATCGTGAGTATCCCCGTCTACTCCCGAGGAGTTTAATTTTGGCATCAGACAGCTGTTAAAAGCAGGACCAGTAAAATGGTGCCAGGTTCATAGTATCATCACTTCCAGTGCTGCTGAGATACACAGCAATAATCTCCAATAATGTCTTTCTGCCCCACACCTCTCACCCTCACTCACTCACACAGAAATCTCGTAGAAAGACCAGCTGGCTACAACTGGAGGTGCTAACTTTTCAACGGCAGAGCTCCTATGTCTGCAACAACAGTATGATGAACAGAAAAGTTTCATCCAGTAAAAATGGAAGGAAAGAAAGAAACAGAAAAGGAAAGAAAGGGAAAGAATGAAATGGAAAGAAAGGAAAGGAAAAGATAGACATAGAAAGAAAGAAGAAAAAGATATTGGATTTATATCCCGCCCTCCACTCCGAAGAGTCTCAGAGCGGCTCGCAATCTCCTTTACCTTCCTCCCCCACAACAGACACCCTGTGAGGTGGGTGGGGCTGGAGAGGGCTCTCACAGCAGCTGCCCTTTCAAGGACAACCTCTGCCAGAGCTATGGCTGACCCAAGGCCATGCCAGCAGGTGCAAGTGGAGGAGTGGGGAATCAAACCCGGTTCTCCCAGATAAGAGTCCGCACACTTAACCACTACACCAAACTGGCTCTCCGAACATAAGAACATAAGAGAAGCCATGTTGGATCAGGCCTGTGGACCATCCAGTCCAAAATTCTCTCATACAATGCCCAAAAAGCACCAGAATGTCCACCAGTGGGGCCAGGGCACTAGAAGCCCTCCCACTGTTGCTTCCCCCCCCCCACCCCCAGCATCAAGAATACAGACAGAGCATCACTTAAAGGGAAAAAAAGAAAGAAGGGGGGACAAAGGGGGGGAAAAGCCTTACTCACCATCAGATGACCCCAGCCAGCAACAAGTCTGCCCAGGAGTTGTTTGGTAAAAAAAACCTAGCAATTGAAACGCCCACTCCCCGCCCCTCCTGGCTGAAAAAAAATCCCCCTCCCCTTCTTTGCCAGGCTACTTGTGAGCATGGCTACTTGCGCCTAGGCAGAAGGCGCGGAGCTACTCACAAGCAGGCAGCAAGCGCAGGGATAAGATGCTGGCCATGTTGAAGCTGATAGGGCTGAACCTCGGAGATGGTGGGGGCAGAAAGGGAGGGAAGGAAAGGTGCGGTGGCAGCGATCGGTGGGCCGGGCAGAAAGGGAGGGAAGGGAAGGAAAGGTGCCATGTTGGCGGTGATCAGGGGGGTAGGCAGAAAGGGAGGGAAGGGAATGAAAGGTGCCACAGCAGCAGAGGGGAGAGAGGCAGGCAGGCAAACTAGTCATTTATCGTGGGCAGGGGGAGCCCAATTCGTAGCACCTCCTGGCACCCTAGGCAAGCACCTAGTTTGCCTAGTGGGTGAGCCAGCCTTGCACACACCCCTAATATTCCTTGGTGATCTCTCATCCAAAGCATGTTAGATAATTCACTCATGGAGTTCATGGCCAATGATGTGATGAAGGCTACTAGCTGCAATGTTCCTCTGAAAAGATTAAAGAAGTATGGAGCTACAAATACACACAAGGTGGCTATAATTGTCACATTCTGCTTAAGAGCTTCCCTGAGGTTTCTGGCTGGCCAATCCTGATGACCATCCACAGCAAATGAGACT
This sequence comes from Heteronotia binoei, assembly GCF_032191835.1. Lineage (NCBI taxonomy): Eukaryota > Metazoa > Chordata > Lepidosauria > Squamata > Gekkonidae > Heteronotia > Heteronotia binoei. Next base: position 151,217,679 of record NC_083227.1, read on the forward strand.
GTACAGTCAATGTGTCCTGTCATCCAATCACCCTTTGCAACATTTTCTGGCATTAAATTCATGGTAGGAAAGGAACTTTCATTTTGGGTTACCACTGGGTCTATAGGATAAGTTCTTATAGCTAGAATGTGGCTACATATCCAAGACAGAGTGACAGAAATTCCCCATCCAATAATTGCAAGGAAACCCTTACACACAAAAACAAAGTCCAAAAGTACTCCACTGGAATCATTGCTGTAAATCATCACTAGTATAAGTGACAGAAGTGAAAAATAGCAGGACAAATTCCTAAAATTTGTTTCCATGCAGAATGTGAAGCATTAAATATTTACCCACAACACCATAAAGTAAAAAACAGCCCATCTCAATCTCAGAAACAAGAACAGAACTTTGTGTGGAAATTCTGTTCTCTGAGTGACTTGACTGAACCCAGCTCACTGTTCATCATCTTGTCCCCATGTATAAATCACCACAGCTGGTCTACTTACTGGTAAAAGGGATGGGGAAGTGGTTCTATAGTTGTGACAGGGACTAGTCCCCTCTGGTCTGTCGACAGCGATGTCCCTTCCCATCTTGCTTCATGCCCAATGTCCTTCACGTGGACTAGCTCGTTCTTGTAGAGCTTCAAATCTTCCTCTTCTTCCTCTGTCAAGACATTGATCACTGCTCTAGCAAAGAAGTTTCCTGCAGACAGAATGAGAGAAAGGGGCACCATGGTTCCTGTCATACAAAGAGAACAGGACATGATCCTCTGTGCGCTCTCATATGTTCTGAGGCAAACCCAGTTTTTATTCTGTCACCTTCAAGGATTTAGTGGCTACCCACAAGAAAGACTGGCCTTTTCTGCTATGATGCCATAGTTTGGAAACTTCTTTGGCCCAGTTTTTAATTTTCTTCCAAAAGAAGATGAAGACGTTCTTCTTTTGAAAATTATTTGGTATGGTTTGATATGCTTTTAATTTTTGTTGTTTATGATATTACTAGGAGTAAGGCCCGTTGTAAAGAAAAATACAACAGGCTCTAGAAGGAGGCTCTGGGTGAGTGCCAGCCACCCTTGCTCTCTTCCCATCCTCCCAAGTGAAGGCATTGACTCCTCTCTCAAGGGGAGCTTATCTCTGCCGTATAGAGAGCAGTTGTAAATCTGAGTAATCTCCAATGGTTCCCTAGGAGGAAATGGCATTGTAGCTGTCTGAGGTGCCATGTCTCTTCAAATCCCACCCTCTCCAGGTCCCACCGCTTAAATATTCGGGAATTTCATAACCTGGAGTTGGAAACCCTATCTCCTTCCCTTTATCTGCCCCTCTGACTTCAGTTTTCCATCACCTTCTCCCTCCCTGCAACCTCTACATAGGCTATCTTTTTCCACAGTGGGGAGGGAGGACCAAAGCAGCTTGCATCATTCTCCTCTCACAACCCTGTGAGGTGGGTTAGGCTGGAAGTCTGTGACTGGTCCAAAATCACTCAGTCAACTTCCACAGCAAGGACCTGGATCTGACAGACCCCAGTCTGAAGCCCTAACTCCCTATGCCCCCCTCAAACTCCACCACAGAATCTCCAGGAATTTCTGCCTCAGAGGCCTTTAGTGATACCTTTCAGACCAACAGTCTGTCTCTAATAATATTGTTGGTTTCAAGCACCCAGCCTATTTGCCCACAATGCAAAGCAGACATTGTCTCCAGGGGAAGTGATCTCTGCCATCTGGACATTAGTTGTAATTCTGAGTGATCTCCAGCCCTCACCTGGAGGCTGGCAACACTGGTTCCCCAGGAGGCAATTGTTGGTTTGGAGTCTATGGCATTGTACCTGTCTGAGGTCCCACTTCTTCTCAAACCCCACCCTCTCCAGGCCCCACCCCTTAAATATCCAGGAATTTCCTAACCTGGAGTTGGCAAACCTATCTCCTTCCCTTTGCCTGCCCCTCTGACTTCAGGTTTCCATTGTCTTCCCCTCTGCAGCCTCTACATATGAAAATGACAGTCTTTCTTCACGGGGGGTGGGGGGTAGAACCAAAGCATACATAATTCTCCCTTCCCCCTGTGTGATCTGAACAACAACCCTATGAGGCAGGTTAGGCTGGAAGTGTATGACTGGTCCAAAATCACCCAGTCAGCTTCCACAGCAAGAACTGGATAGCAGTTGTAATTCTGAGTGATCTCCAGCCCTCACCAGGAGGTTGGCAACAGTGGTTCCCAGGAGGAAAGCTCCCCCACCCCCTCTCAGAGGCCTATATTGATATCTTAGGAATTTCCTACCAACCTGGGGAATTCCCTCCCAGCCTTGCTGTCTTCCCACCCACCCAAGTGAAAGCATTAATCTCCCCCCAACAAACACACCTCAAGGGGAGGTGATCTCTGCCATCTGAAATTTCCTAACCTGGAGTTGGCAACCCAGCAGCCTCTACACAGGAACAGGACAGTCTTTCTTCACAGTGGGGTGGGGACCAAGCACCTGGAGGTTGGCAACAGTGGTTCCCTGGGAGGAAATGGCTGGTAGCATCAAGCAACTGACACAGTGAAGAAAGCCATTGCAAGCCTCCCTTTCGCTCCCTCTGAAGTGGCCCCTCCCTGCTGTGAACAAACATTCCTTGTCAGTTGAGCAGATGTTAGCTGCTACTTGTGTGAATCAAAGGGAGGAACGTAGACAGACAGAATGAAATAAAAAGGCTGAAAGACAGAGAAAGAATGAGGGAAAGAACAGAAGGGGGAAGTAGAAAAAAGAGTGAGAGAAAGAAAAAAAGAGAAGGAAGATAGACAGGGCCCTGAGGAGAGGCAGTAGTAATCAGTAAGCTCCCAGCAGAGAACTGTTACTCTCAGAGGTCAGTGGCCATCTGATGGTGTTCTTGCCTCACAGGACCGGTGGTGGGCTGGGGAGAGCAGAATCAGCCAATGGCATGGCAGAGACAGACTGCGAGACAATCCTGCAAGAATCTGGGGAAGGCTGCAGTGGGCAGGTGACAGAGAGGCTTACCCAATAGTAACGGAAAGTGTTGATAGAGTGTCAGCCAATACTTGGTACAGTACAGTCCCAGAGACTGCAATGAATCAGGATGCCAGAATGTGTCACCACGGCTTCGGTTTTATGACTAAAGGATGATATTTTAGATGGCAGTTCTGTCTTGTAATGGCATTGGATATTTTCTTTCTTTGCAGCCTGCCTTCGATTTTGGGTTCCTGGTTGGCTGAAAAACACAACTGTCCCTACACTGCTCCTTGTCAGAGCCAGTTTTTAAGACTTGGGGTAGGTGAAGGCCTTTTCTTAAAAATTCTAATTTTGCTGTATTCCTCACCTTCTCAGGGTTGCCAACCTCCCAGCAGGGGCTGGAGATCTGGAATTACAGCTGATCTCTATACTACATAGATTGCTTATCTGGTATTTCACTTCTCCCGAGAGCTACCTGTGGTGTAGTGATTAAGAGCAGTGGACTCTAATCTGGAGAACAGGGTTTGATTCCCCACTCCTCCACATGCAGCCAGCTGGGTGACCTTGGCTCAGTCACATTTCTAGCAGAACTCTCAGCCCCACCTGCCTCACAGGGTGTCTGTTGTGGGGAGAGGAAGGGAAGGCTATCGTATGCCGCTCAGAGACTCCTTCAGATAGTGAAGGGTGGGGTATAAAACCAACTCTTCTTCTTCTTCAAAACATTGTATTCCACTTCTCCTGGAGACAATGGATGCTTCGGAAGGTGGACTGTATGGCATTATACCTTGCCAATATCCCTAAACCCCACCCTCCCTCCTCAAATTTCCAGCTGTTTTCATATCTGGAACTGGCAACCCTATTCTCACCCCACCCCCCTCCACCTTCTCCCTCCTGCTTACTCAGGTATTCTTCATGCTACTGTTTAGCGCCCAGCGCACCGGGGACTTGTTCAGAGATAGGTAGAGTTATATTTTAAAAAAAGGTAATTCCAAATTAACTGGTCCCAAACACAGCTTTTATCAGATATAGGAGGGGGGCGGGATAAGACTAGGTTTCTGTTTCTTACCTTCCTGGAGCAGAAGACCTAGGTACATGGTGGCCATCTGATCTTCATCTACAGTAACCGTGATTTCAGTGTCCTCCACCAGGGCACAGTTCAGCCAGTATGCTGGGGTGAAAAGAAGATGCTCCAAGCAGCCAGCCACATAGCCTGATTGATTATACCGAAAGAAGATTGGAAATGCATTGTGCAGGGCCTAAAAGCAAAAACTGCTCTTGTCCAGGATTTACATTTTATCCAGAGTGTCAGCCATTTCGCAGGCCCACATTTCTCATGTCTTAGGGCCTGGAAGTAAATAAACTGATCTATTTACTTGGTCACTTTCAGGCTACCTCTTAGCAAAAAGCTCCCAAGCCTGAAAACAATCAAATCAATACAAATGTATTAAAAGAATAAGCAAACCAATTAAAAGAATTAAACAAATTATTTCAAAACTCTCATAACTCATTACTTAATTAGCTAACCAACTAATTAACTACCTTTTCAGCTGCAAATGCTTACCACTTGCTATTATCCCCTTGGCCTACACCTTGTTATTGGCATTTTTTTAATATACAAAGGAAGACCTCAAAAGGCTTCACACTATTTTTCGAGCTTTCTATGTTTGGAAATTCTATGTGTGGAAGTTAAGCTGCTGCTGCTGTCTTTTGCTTGCTCTCTCTCTCTCTCTCTCTCTTCTTCCATTCTCATGTCTCATTTAATACAACATGATATGACTCTGCACTGTCCCACCTCGCTTGTGATTTACATCACTGAGTATCGGGGAGGTGGGGGGAGGACTTTGGAAAAGCTAGGTGTTACAAGGAAATGGAGGCACAGAATGCTGGCAGCTCCGTGTCTCTCTTAACATCTAGTCTAGTTCCACCCTAAGGCTCAGGCCAACATACACCCCACTCTTCCCTCATGCTCTCCTGACAAGATGACTATTAGCCCTCAGTTTCTTGCGACCTACCAAGCGCCAAGTATGTTGAAAACTTCCAGATTTCTTCTATGGTTCTGAAGGACAGTAAAAACCGATCCTCTTGGGCCTGGATGCATACCAGCCTGGCTGACAGTTCCTGCAAAGAAGTTTTGGAAAGTGTAAGCCAGAAGTAAGCAACTCTCCAGCTCACGTACTGAACAGCAGCATGCCAGACCCTTCTGCTTCATACACAGGGCTGGTTCTCTGCCCATACAATTGGGGTGAGCCTTGAGGTGTCCACAGCACCTCTGGACTATTGGCCCTAAACATGATGGACATGGCTTATGAAATGTGCGTGCCAGCTAGGTTGAAGCCAAACCCCCTGAAGCACTGGTGCCTCACTAGTTTCCAATACATTTAAGTACAACCCTCATCTCTTACCCCTTTCCATTTGTTGGCTAGCGCTCCAGCATCTTCACAAGTAGATATAGTGCCTTTTCAGCACTGGGGCCACCATAGTTATACAGCCAATGCTGGGTCTGTAGCAAGGGCAAAGCGACCCACTTCAGCCCTCAACTAAGGACCCCAAGGGGCTTATTCCCATCCTGCTACATTTATTTTTGTCCTATTAGTACTCAACTGTGTCGATAACTGAGTTCTACAGCTCACTGCCATCCCACTGACACAACAACAACGGGTAACAATAGTTTTAACAGATGAAGAAGAAGATATTGGATTTATATCCCGCCCTCCACTCCGAAGAGTCTCAGAGCAGCTCACAATCTCCTTTACCTTCCCCCCCCCCCACAACAGACACCCTGTGAGGTAGATGAAGATATTGGATTTATATCCTGCCCTCCACTCTGAAGAGTCTCAGAGCGGCTCACAATCTCCTTTACCTTCCTCCCCCACAACAGACACCCTGTGAGGGAGATGAAGATATTGGATTTATATCCCGCCCTCCACTCCGAAGAGTCTCAGAGCGGCTCACAATCTCCTTTACCTTCCCCCCCCCCCCACAACAGACACCCTGTGAGGTAGATGAAGATATTGGATTTATATCCCGCCCTCCACTCTGAAGAGTCTCAGAGCAGCTCACAATCTCCTTTTCCTTCTTCCTCCACAACAGACACCCTGTGAGGTAGATGAAGATATTGGATTTATATCCCGCCCTCCGCTCCGAAGAGTCTCAGAGCGGCTCACAATCTCCTTTACCTTCCTCCCCCACAACAGACACCCTGTGAGGGAGATGAAGATATTGGATTTATATCCCGCCCTCCACTCCGAAGAGTCTCAGAGCGGCTCACAATCTCCTTTACCTCCCCCCCCCCACAACAGACACCCTGTGAGGTAGATGAAGATATTGGATTTATATCCCGCCCTCCACTCTGAAGAGTCTCAGAGCAGCTCACAATCTCCTTTTCCTTCTTCCTCCACAACAGACACCCTGTGAGGTAGATGAAGATATTGGATTTATATCCCGCCCTCCGCTCCGAAGAGTCTCAGAGCGGCTCACAATCTCCTTTAATTTCTTCCCCCACAACAGACACCGTGTGAGGTGGGTGGGGCTGGAGAGGGCTCTCACAGTAGCTGCCCTTTCAAGGACAACCTCTGCCAGAGCTATGGGTGACCCAAGGCCATGCTAGCAGGTGCAAGTGGAGGAGTGGGGCATCAAACCCGGTTCTCTCAGATAAGAGTCCGCACACTTAACCCCTACACCAAACTGGCTCTCCTGCACCAAACTGGCTCTCCTTGATGGTAACAATACATTGCTGGTTGGCTTAGGCAGGAATACCAAGAAACATGAAGAAGAGCTACAGCTGCACCACCTTCGTATGCCAGATTCCCAACATTACAGCAATATGAGGTGTTTCACATGGCAACCGAGCACACAACGCATTGACTTCAATTGCCTCACAAAGATGTAACTCTGCTAAGGGCTACATGGAACAACCGCTTTACCTTGAATAGAGCGCAAACATCTTTATCATCATTTTCCAGGGCCCACAACCTTTTTCTTGCTGCCTCCTGCAGCTGATGGTTCAGGCCCTGCCCAGAGCGACTCTTGACAGAAAACGAGAGAGAGAGCTCTTCAAAATGAAAAGAAAAAAGAGAGATGGGCCATTAAAGGAAAGAAAATGTTATACTTAGAACTGCCCCTTCTCAGAGTCATTATTCTTCAACGATCAACCCTCATTTAGTCTTATTGCAAGTATTAGTGAAGATGTCTCAGGTAATAAGGAAGATGAGTCTGAAATGGCTGTCACATGAAAGCTCATTCATGCATATAAATATCTATCACACTGCTAAATGCCATGCATTAGAATTGCGGGTTAATGACTGCACTGGAGGCAAGTTCCGCATCGCATTTAGAGTCCCAGAACTGGAACAGCTGGAGTAGCTTCAGGATACATCTGAGAAGGTGCTCCAATAGCGATCATATTGTGACATCTGTCACTTTCAATCTTTCACTAGTTTCAAAAACACCCACGTTCGAGCAGTTGAAATGTACAGAGTAAACATCACTGGAAGAATTAAACAGTTTTAAATCGGCTTGTGTGACTTCCCCCTCTGGTAACAGACAGAAGGTCCTCCTCCCTGAAATGCCCACTAGGGCCTACAAGGGACATGGTACATGGTACATTTCAGCAACGAGTCGCCTGCCAGATAATGTATGTTGAAGGGCAAATGTCTCCTTCTTACCTCCCACAAAACAAACTATGAGACAACCACTAATACTGAAAGTACTCAGACCTTTCTTCTTCATTCTGTTGCAGTTGCTGCAGCCTATTAGAGGGGCCTGCCTGCTACTATCAGATTTCACCTTTAGGGCTGCTGACAACTTTTCCCCACCTCATGCTACTAAACTGGAAGAAGCCACTTTTGACGAGTATTCTCTCCTGACTCAGAAAGACCCCTTACCAAGATTTGAATGGCATTTCCAATTCACATTCATTTAGCCATCTTTGCATATTAGTCTATCTTTGTAGGCAAATACAAAATAAATGATCACACAAGGGAATTGGTAATTGCATGAAGGTATATCTGAGTCAGGGAGTTATCCTTGCCTGTCTTTGCCAGTTCATGTATTTCCCTGTCTATTTAAACTGTAATGAGCTTTATGTACAAATGTTAAATGTTGTTTGGTAATAGAAAAATGTAGAATACTGACTTTGATGGACCAAGGGTCTGATTCAGTATAAGGCAGCTTCATGTGTTCATGTGTTCATGTGAATGTTATAGGATATTTTCACATTTCTAGATCATTGAACACATGAACATATGAAGCTGCCTTCTACTGAACCAGACCCTCGGTCCATCAAAGTCAGTATTGTCTACTCAGACTGGCAGCGGCTCTCCAGGGTCTCAAGCTGAGGTTTCTCACGCCTACTTGCCTGGACCCTTTTTAGTTGGAGATGCCGGGGATTGAACCTGGGACCTTCTGCTTACCAAGCAGATGCTCTGCCACTGAGCCACTGTCCCTCCCTTTCTTGCTGTCATCTGAACTGACACGTTACAGTGACAGAATCTGGACTGCAAGAATTCTCTTCTCCTTTGCTCTCCTTCACTTTTCACATCTTATTCTCAACTTTTTTGCAATGCTAATAACAATGCAGTGCAAGCTACATCAATGTCCATGATATGATCTCATCAGAAATTATGCTGAGAACTGGCTTGTTCTTTTTTAAATTATTGATGTTAAAAAAAAATAAAGCTATAATTAGAGAAAACTTACCATTTGAGAACCCTTCCCCTACAGCCAGTGACACGGATTCAGTTTCCAGAGTTCCCTCTCCTATCTGTGCAGGCTGACTTCCTGGATCCAATTCCCTGGAGTTACCTGACAAGTCACCATGCAGGCAGAAGGACCACTGTCAACTTTTCAAAGGAGGCAAAATAAGGGCGCAATGAAAGGGGACAAAGAGATATAAGCATCTGCCTAATACCTGTTAGACAAATGCCCTGTCCCAAGGATGTCTTTGCTGAGTGGCAGCTTCTCCTCCAAGATCTCAAGCAGAATTCTCTCTCAACATTGCTGAGATCCTTTAAGTGGAAAAGCTATGGACCAAACCTAGGACTTCGTACATGCAAAACATATTCTGTACTACTGAGCTATGCCACCTGCCGCCACACTGGAGATGGAAGGGACTGTTTGCTCTTAAATGGACAACCTCTTTCTTTTGTTCTTACTGTCAACTCCCATCCCCCCAGTCCTAACCCACATCCATTCTCCAAGCATTAATATAAAAGTCCTACAGCAACTTGCTGGGGATCTGAGGAAAAGCTCTGTTTCTAGTAGGTCACAATCTGTAGTTTGACTGGGGAAGAATAACACTCTTCAAATTTGGGTTACCAGATGCCCTCATTTTAGAGGACATGTCCTCTTCTTTGATGTTCATTCTCTTTTGTGCTCTTTTTTTAAAAAAAACTGATGGAATTGTCCTCTTTTGGGATTGGAAGGTTAGGAATATTCCTAGTTAGTAGCAATCCCAGTTTAAATAGTAAAAGGTAAAGGTAGTCCCCTGTGCAAGCATCAGTCGTTTCCGACTCTGGGGTGACGTTGCTTTCACAACGTTTTCACGGCAGACTTTTTTATGGGGTGGTTTGCCATTGCCTTCCCCAGTCATCTACACTTTCCCCCCAGCAAGCTGGGTACTCATTTTACTGACCTCAGAAGGATGGAAGGCTGAGTCAACCTCGAGCTGGCTACCTGAAAATCCAGCTTCTGCTGGGATTGAACTCAGGTCGTAAGCAGAGTTTAGGACTGCAGTACTGCAGCTTTAACACTCTGCGCCACGGGGCTCCTAGCTTAAATAGTTGGGGTATTTAAAATGAGATTTGTCATAGTGATCAATTGTTTGAAGTAGTCAGTCAAGAAATATGTCTTCTTTCTTTTCAAAATAAGGTAACCCTCCTCCAAATTGAAGAGCCCCATGGTGCAAAGTGTTAAAGCTGCAGTACTGCAGTCCTAAACTTTGCTCATGACCTGAGTTTAATCCCAGGCAGAAGCTGGATTTTCAGGTAGCCAGCTCGAGGTTTACTCAGCCTTCCATCCTTCCGAGGTCAGTAAAATGAGTACCCAGCTTGCTGGGGGAAAAGTGTAAAAGACTGGGGAAGGCAATGGCAAACCACCCCATAAAAAGTCTGCCGTGAAAACGTTGTGAAAGCAACATCACCCCAGAGTTGGAAACGACTGGTGCTTGCATGGGGGACCTTTCCTTCTTTCCTTCTCCAAATACATTTTTAAAAAGAAAATATGAATCTTTGGTAAACGCTTGATAGGGGAAGGGCAGTGCTGCTTTAGGCTGGGACTACTGTTACATGCCTGGAAATAAATGACATGCCGCTTTAATATCCAACCTGTTTTAAACACCTAAAGCAGCCACTTAAAGCATTCTGGCAAGTGGTGGGAGGAATACAGATTTCGGAAACGAATGCGTAACTTTTCTGCCTTAATAGGAACGGCTCTTCCTACCAGAACTATCCCCTAGTTAAGACAGGGCCTTGCTTAGAACTCCATCCTTCAAACAGCAGCACCACAGGGGATCAGGGCCTTCCTACAATAGCCCCAAGGCCTGGTGTCCTTGTTAAGATTCTGTTTGGGAAGCTGAACTGGCTACACCTTACTGAAGGTGACTAAATGAAGCACGCTTCAAGGCAGGGCGGTATGCATTGCTTCAATATTTTATTTTCAGCTTTATTCCTCCCTGTTTATTTTTAATGACTGTTCTGGAATATTACACTGGTTTTATCAAACGATGCCTTCAGCAATAGGGAGGGATAGGCAAAAAAGGCACCGGGAGTGTTTTCAATAAATAAAAGGACACGCTGGAAGAGAAAAACAGCCTCCACAGGAACAGCGAACAAGAGAATGAGATCTCTGAGATTATTTTCATATCGCTACAGGCACAACAGGATGCTGCCAATGGCGGTTCGTTTTCTTAAGCAGCCTTCCTCAAGCCTCTGAGGATTCCCTTTCTTCATTTCTTGCAACACGAGTTGGTAGAAACCACCCTGGGGGAAACGGGCCCTCCTAGTAACCACCTTTCTTGAAGGAAAGCATTTGATTTGCATAAGTCTTTGCTCATCAGTTTTCTGGGTGGGGGGGGAGCTCCCTCGTAAGGGCTGCTATCTGAAACATCTCGCAGCGCTCATTCTACTTCACACATCATCAAACACAGACATGAAGCTCCTGGAAACAGGAAATTTAGGCAGCAATTACGCTAATGATGCCTGAGGCCCGTTAAAAAAAAAAATTCCAAGTTGCTCTTTCCCAGCTGTGCCAGGCTCACAGGATTTAAATCCGGGGCTATGTCTATGAACTTAGAAGATAAATGTGTGCCAAGAAATATGAGCTGCAAGAACGGCATGCTGTTATAAGCAGGTTCACTTAAGTGTTTTCTCATTACAGTTAACTGCACCAGTCTGTAAAACAAGTTGCATTATAGCAAGCGAAGAAATTGCTCAATGGATGCTCAATTAACTGGTTTTTCTTTCAAGATGAAGCTGCCCAAGTCACTCAAAGGGAACAAAAGGAGGCAGCCCATCTCTCCTATCTTACAGATGCAATAATAAAGGAGAAAAGGGCAAAGGAACTTTTCACTGAAAACAAGCCAGGGTAGAACTTGAAACAAGAATGGAACCATAAGCTAGGAAGCTGGATATTTTACGACTGATTTCGCACTAGACTTTTAATCCTGGTTTAGCCCTGTCCCCAAGCTGACATTCTACACTAAAATCATAGAATCATGGAGTCATAGAGTTGGTTTTTCTGATTCTATGATTCTAGTGTAGAATGTCAGTTTGGGGACAGAGTTAAACCAGGATTAAAGCTCTAGGGCGGAATTGGTTTTGCCACTGTGGCTTCTTCACTTCTTTTCCTCTTGCCATCCACTAGGGAAAGGACTGAGCAGAGATATCACTGTGTGTGCAATGACTGCACTCACAGTGAACTGTGAAAGGCATATTCATATTTCTACAATGCAGTGAGCTTATACCCACTGTGTGTATGTGTGTGTGTGTGTGTGTGTGTGTGTGTGTGGAGAGGGGTGATGCTGAAAAAAGCAGGGCTCCCTAACATATGTCCATAAATGTGTGTGTCTGTCTTCATACTTACGTGTTGTGAAACAGAAGTATAAAGTTGCAAATGCAATTGAAGTGTAAAGTCAAATATAAGCCAAGGCCATAGCAGCGATAAGCTTTTTGTTTATCACTTCAAAGCAAGCATGTGTACAAGTGCAGGCATCCACACACATATGCTCAAACATAAGCACAGAAGCAAGTTTTGTGAATTTAGAAAGGACCACAAAAATTAATACATTCAGTGTTAGTGGGAATGTGAATATTCCTTGGACATTCTAAACATATGGACATTTTGTAGAATTAGGGGACTCAACAAGCCCTGGGCTAAGCCATCTGACTCATTTCCATGAGCCTTCCAACTCAGCCTAGTGAGACACTCTCACCTTTACTTTCTGTTTTCTTCCTGTTTAGGCAAACATAGGCCATGCAATGAAGACTCCAGTTTCAATTCAGCAAACAATCATGACGTTACTAATGTTTCTAAGCTCTGCAACAGAGACCGAGTTTTATTTTCACTACCTGATGCCATCTTCTCCTTTTGGAAGCATTTTTCTGGAGGCTCAGATGTGTACTGGTACAGACTGGACCAACTGGCCAGAAACACAGGCTGGACAGATGAACAAGAGGATAACTCTTCACCTGGAGAGTACACAAAACCAGAAAGAAATAAAGGACAGAAAGGCATTACTAAGTTACAGAGCTGAGAGCATCTCATTCCCATTCAGCTGTGATGATAAAAGGCAAGAAATTAATTCCTGTTCATCATAAGGGCTGGTACTCTTCTTGTATGCAAATTTACCAAGTTTGGATGAGAGAGTAACTTTTCCCATCCACAAATTCATTCGCTTTTATTTTAGTCTGAACTGTCTCGAAAAGGGGAAATCCATAAATAGAGATTTATGAACTGAAACCGATTTTGTCATTTGAATGAAATATCAGAACTCCTCCCACTGCAATTTGATGCTCTGAGCTAAAACAAGATTGTGCCATGACTGGAATTCCCAACAAAACAAGTTGCAGAGCTTCATAATCCTAGGCTGCTACTTGCTTATGGTACTTAGAACTGTCTATGGGTTTAGGGAATTGAGAGAGATAGGGTATGCTTGTGCATCAGACTGACAGGCTAAAGGCAGATTCACATATTCATTTATCACTGGTAGACTATATTTGATTTGATGACTAGAGCCCAGATGTGTGTGTTAACTCTATGAAAAACCTGAATTTTGGAAGTGGCACAGAAATACTACCCATAATATTAGATTAATATTAAAACGGATAAAAGGAAGTACTTTTATCCGTTTTAACCTGTACTGTACAGGAGGTACAGGTTAAAACGGATAAAAGGAAGTACTTCTTCACCCAAAGGGTGATTAACATGTGGAATTCACTGCCACAGGATGTGGTGGCGGCTACAAGCATAGCCAGCTTCAAGAGGGGACTGGATAAAAATATGGAGCAGAGGTCCATCAGTGGCTATTAGCCACAGGGTTCTGTGTGTGTGTGTGTGTGTGTGTGTATATATTGGCCACTGTGTGACAAAGAGTGTTGGACTGGATGGCCATTGGCCTGATCCAACAGGGCTTCTCTTATGTTCTTATGTGACACAGAGTGTTGGACTGGATGGGCCACTGGCCTGATCCAACATGGCTTCTCTTATGTTCTTGTGACACAGAGTGTTGGACTGGATGGGACATTGGCCTGATCCAACATGGCTTCTCTTATGTTCTTATGTGACGCAGAGTGTTGGACTGGATGGGCCATTGGCCTGATCCAACATGGCTTCTCTTATGTTCTTATGTTAGATCTCCAAAACTCATTCACACATTCAAATCACCCACTGGGCTTCTTTTCATTATTTTTGTAGTCATTTTAGGAAACCACAGCATGGATCCTTCCTGCACCACTTAAGTATAGCCAAAGCCCCCCCTTCCTCCACAGGGACAGCTTCTTTGCATGCCTCTAATTGTTCTTCCAAAAAAAAATTGGCAATGCTGGCATGGGAAGAAACAGCACTGTGGAGTCCTCCCAGAGGATACAGGAAGCTCTTGTTGCTCCTGTAAATACAGAAACATTCATAATGGAATCCACACCATGGTTTTCCCCGCACCTTCCTTGCCTAAGACCCCCATATCTGCCATTCACCCCCATCAGAGGTCTTCTTTTTTAAAAAATGGGAATTGCTAGATGACTCCAGTATTAGAACAATCTATTGCTATAAAGTACTAGTTCAGGCCCATAACTACAGCTGGGCCCATAGGGTATGGGGCCCCTTCACCCTACCCTAGTGGAAATTGGCTGGCCCCACCACTTACGGCTGCCGCTTTCTTGCTCTTGTCACTGCTACTTTCTTGTTCTTGCCACCATCACCACTTTCTTGCACTTTCTTCCACCACCTGGACTTCCTGCCTGGCCACGGTGGAAGAAAGTCCTTCCTCCACCTACCCAGGTGGTGGAGGAGGAGGCCAGCCACAGCCATCTATGATGCAGGGTGGAGAGCTGGGACTGTGTGTACCCTGGGTGTGCAGGGGGAGGTGCTCCTGGGGGGGCGGGACGCTGAAGGCAGTGGTGGCAGCAGCAGCAGCAGCCAGGAAGGGCTGCCCTCCTTTGGCTCTGTGGGGAGGCATCTTCTGGGGCTTTGCCACAGGAGGGAAGATGTGGGATTCTCAGTCCAGCCAGGCAAGGGATTCTCATTTCTTGATCCTGCCAGTAAGGAGTACCCACCCTCTTCCACCAGTAGCTCCACCAGGATTGGGAGCAGCAACATCTTTCCCTCCCCCCACAACCCACTGCCTGGATTTTTATTTCATTTTTCATGTTTCTGATGTCATTACATTTGTAATGTCATTTTGGGCCCTGCAGCCCCCACCACTTTCCCCTGTGCCCCCCCCCCCCACACTAAAAATGTTCTAGCTACGGGCTAGTTCCTAGTATTCATTTTTTTATGAAGGAAATCTCTGGCACTATTCATTCCTAACTATTAAGGGGGGAAATACTGGCTGCACATTTCTCCTTACAATCCTGCAACAAAGAGGATTAGAGAACTTATTTTTTTCTTTAATATAGATTGGAAATTAGAACATCATTGCAATAAAGCATCATACTATAAAGATGCTATGATGATATAGAAATCTAACCCCTACTGATTACTTATTTTTTAAAATGCCCCCCCCCAAAAAAACCTCTCCTGGGGGGGCTCATGGAAGGCTCTGACAAGGAAAGTGCAGAGACAGCTTCCATGTGGATGTATCATTGCCACTGCAAATGCCTCCGAATTCATGGCAGCATTGAGAGCTACACAGAGAACAATCTCCATGTAAAAGCATCCAGGTATGAAAAACCAAAGCATTTTGGCGCTCTCAGATCTGGATTATTAGTATCTCATCCAGACACCTAGTTTCACTAAATACATCTGCTAAAAGTCACTACTTGAAGGCTACTGAAACTATCATAAGGAACCTTTTTAAATCAAGAAAAGAAATCGTATTATTCCCTACATAAACAAAATAAAAATTGACATCAGCAGCTCAGGGTGCTATAGGCATTAAATCAGCAAATTCATAGTTGGGAGTTATGAGAAAGCAGACTGAAACTAAAACAAGAAGCGCAGAGATGCAATCAGAATACCCTTGTGCAGGGGGCTGGACTAAATGACCCTGGAAGTCCCTTCCAAGTCTATGATTCTATGATTCAGTCATGGAATCTTTGATATACCTGCCTTTAGAATATTATGCCTATATATAAAAAAGATATTGAGGTGGAAAAACACACACACAAAGTAGCTAAAATGATCAGGCTGAAGTGACATCTTCCGTATGAAGCAGAGATTCAGAAACTTAGGGAAATCTTAGGGGAAAATGCCTAAAAAGGGTATGAAGTGAAAGAGATTCAGAAAAGTATTAATGCTATAGAGAATAATGACACCAACATATTCCATACCATTGCATCTTACCACAATGCTATGCAACTAAATTATCCTACTTGAGTTCTTAGCTCTAAAAGGAATTCCATTAAAACCAAACCCCAGCACTATGAATAAATCCCTTCTGCAAATTAAATTATGATCCCGAGGAGTCAAAAAGCAGGAAGGATGGAAATGGAATCTACAACATATTTTCCCATTAGAGAAGTCATAAAGATCCAGCATCTAAAGCAAAAACTGGATAATGGTCCTTCCTCTTCAGTGGGTGGGGGGCAGTTCTTCCCTTCACATACTAGTAACAGAGAGGATGTGGAGAGAGGAAGAAAAAGAGAGACATCTTCAGTTTGGTCAGATGACAGATTCTATTAGATCTGATTTTGCAATCGTACCTGTCCATTCACATGGGGTAGTTACAGTAGGGCTAAAGGGCAAATTCATACATAGACTGTCCAAATCAGCACTGATATAAGGCAAGAACAAAACAAAAAGCCTGCAGGACACTCACCTGTGGACCACAATGAAAATTTCCTCTGGAAAGGGACACCAAAACAGCAGCCCATGTGTCCACATTCCCACCTAGCCCCAAGGCTAGTGGTCTATCCTTTCTAGCAGGGAAAAGTCCAGTGCAATCCAGCCCTTCAGCCCTGCAAAACTGCTCTGCTAGTAATTGGGGAAACAAGCCTCACAACACACAATACATCTTTTGATGGCTGGGCCGTGTTTGGGAGGTGGGAGGTGTGCCTCGGCCCATCTCCCAAGTTGCAGCAACTGCTCATATTCAGATCCACAATCTCAGTGGTTTATTTCCCCTCAATGCCTTTTTCAGATTGTATCTCAAATGCCAGGCAGCACATTCTTGGCATTCTAAGCTTTAGTGGGTGGTGAATAAAAATCCACATGTCCCTTGTAAGAGAGGTTTGGATTCTCTTTAGAAACAAGCATGAAAAAAACCCCACAAATCTGGGTGTCATAATTTACACATTATGCAAATGAAGCGTTAATTATGCCTGTCAGGTTTATGGAAAGCTTGGTTTGTATTCTTTTCAGTAGGCGATTCACCTCTGTTCCCTCTGTATTTTGAAATCAGTAAATGAAGGGTCACAACAAAAGCAAAAAAAACTTGTTTACCTCCCCTTCTACTGGCATCCATCTGCCCTCACCCCTCCATTTTCAATTATCTAAGGAAAGAGAAAGAAATTCTAGAGATATTATGGATTGCTGTTTCTCATTATTCCTGCTGTTACTTTGACTAAACAGTACCAAAAATACCACTTCAGTTTGTATGAGTACACAAATTATAGGGGGAATGAGATGGCATTCAGAAGTATGGGGTTTTTTTTGGGGGGGGGGTGTCATCTTTGAGCCTTTAGCTCAATTGTCTGTAAACGACACCTTCCCTTGTAAAACCTTGTTTCTTTGGAGAAGCAGCGATGCAAGTTGTCTTACTAAACAGGTGAGATCTAAAAGCTATTGAGCTCATGTCTGGCAGGCTGAGCGTTTTTCTAACAATAAGAAGCTGCACACAGAAATCAAGGCTCATAGTAGAATCAAAACTAATAGCGTGACTTTCTCCCAAAATGCTGTTAGTAACACTGCAAACTATGTACACAGTCCAGGTAAAGCTGAACACTTTTAAACAAGGAAGTTTGATCATCTTCTGTACGGATTTATGGTCTGCCTACCAGCTAAAATCAGTATGACTGAACACTGAACCAACCGTTCACCATTATTCAAACATGTTCAACTGAGCATGAGTGATTGCAAACTGTTTTCCTTCCCATTTTCTACCTGGCCAGCTGCCTCCTGAAATTTGCAACATTTTAAAAATAATACAGAAAAACATTTGCAGTATTTTCAGTGACTTACAAATGGGAGATCTCTGTTTCCCTTACTGCTGCATTATGGCAAAAGTAGCTGAATAGTCTGTGTATAGATGAATTCACACGCATACACATTATTGCATTGCATTACATGAATTGTAGTCCCCTTTTGCATCCACCAAATTCTTATTGTCTACATTCTACTGACAAAAGAAGCATCTCAAAGCTGCATGGCTTGCACTCTTGGCCCATTTTTCTAAACAGGAAAGGAAGGGGAACTGTTAAGATTTAGAATATTTCACACGTTTGCTTTCTTGCCTTTCCCATAGGAACTGCAGTCATGGGGGGTGGGCATCATGCCCATAGCACTCTAAGGTGATGGCTCCTACAAGCAACCCATAAGTCCAAATTTACTTGGTTTGGTGATGACCCACTTGAAAAAATCAGAGCATGCACAGATTACTTTCTCAGGCTATGTGATCCTCTTTTGAGATGGGAAACACTGCTCTAGGAAATAGAATGACTTTCCTTCTGCTTGACAATGAGCTGCTCTGGCTGCTTTTAAATGCTGAGAACTCTGCAGAACAGAAACAACTTCGGCAGGAAAGTCTGTAGAAGAGGCTACTGTACAGGTGCAAAGCTATGTGATGTGGCATTCAATCTAAATTTCGGGCAAAAACATCAAGGCAATCTAGTGAGAGGCTTGGGTCATGCGTAAAAGAACAGCTTGATCACAGTACGGTCAAATGTCAATTGTGTTCATTTTAAAACTCTTTTGACATCTCTGCTCTTGAATCCTATTGAATTTAAAGGGCAAGAGTTAAGCACACATTTACTGCTTCCACTCAAACCAATAACACTTAAAAGTGCTTACCTTTGGCTGGATCATGCCATATACTACAACCACACAAAGAGAATCTATCTATCTATCTATCTATCTATCTATCTATCTATCTATCTATCTATCTATCTATCTATCTATCTATCTATCTGTCTGTCTGTCTGTCTGTCTGTCTGTCTGTCTGTCTGTCTGTCTGTCTGTCTGTCTGTCTGTCTGTCTGTCTGTCTTTCTGTCCTCTCTCTCTCTATCCATCCATCTAAAATTAATGTTAACTCTCTTTTTTGCTTGATTTAGGGGTGGTATTACATTCCCTTTCTCTTCATAAACTGAATTTATCAATCCAATTAGTGGAAAACCTTCATTAACATCAGTTGAGTCCAAGGCATTCAGCCATTTCCTGAAGATTAGATAACGAACACACTGCATACAAATACAGAAAGCACACAGGAAAATAGAACTGTATTGATCCTTCCTATTTTATTGTATATTTACAATATTGGGTCAGTTTAAGATTACCCTCCCAGACACTTTTTCTGTTGCTACTCAAGAAAAAAAAAATTAAGTTCCCAGTTTCACCTCCACCAAAGTAACCACTGACTGTTTCAGGTACAAATCTTTCCCAGATTAAAAATTACATCCAATGGTAGATATTTCTGCCAACCATGGTGACAAACTAGCCAGCTGAAAATGAGGCCTCACCTTCCCACACCATTACTGAATATCACTTGTTTCTAACTAGCATCTTATTATGAGGCATGTAGGTTGGTTAGGCTTTAAAGGGGCTGTCCCTAACTCCTAGCTGCCACTAGCCTGTGTGGCTAAGTACCATCTGCCTTCATGAAACTGGGGAACTTGGTCCCCAGGTTTTGGGATGTTCAAGAACAGTCCACTTATTTATCTTCACTGGTCATCACAAGTGAAATTCTGCACCTCACTGAATATCTACCATATCTTCTGGAGGTTTGAGAGGGAATGTGCAAGTTTGACTGAGGAGAATTCTGGCTTACCTGGAGTCATTAATACAGATATGCTTTCCTTTACCACAAAGTAAGCAAGCAAAGAAAGTCATTCCCCATGAGAAAAGAGGTATGAATGCTCAGTTCATCATATCTTTTTTTGTGATCTCAACAGCAACTTGTTACTATTCTGGTGAAGAACAAACTAATAGGGCATAAGGCTAAGATCGGTCAAATCAACTCCGGTGATCAATAGAGTGACAGATGTTGCAGGATGTGAAAGCAGATGTGAGGGCAATCTGGCTGTGACATCTGTCACCCCATTGATCACCAGGGTTGATTGGCTGATCTGGCTGGCTAGGCACGTGTCCCCTACCTCCCTTACCGCTCCATGTGCGTCCCTCCCAAAGCTGCACGCTTGATGGAAGAGGATGACCATCCCAGATAGAAGGAGTGTACCGTTCTTTGGTCAAGGGTATACTATAGCTGTGCTCCCCTGCTGGAACCTCCAAACAAGCTCAAGGTCCATAAGGCAAAGAATCTATACTATAAGTAAGTAACTGCTGCTTCATTGGGCTGCTGACAGTGAACAAGAAAACACACATGTAACAGGCATTGTTAAAAAGAACCAATCCTTCATCTATGATAGCTCTTTTTTTTTTTTAAAGAAAGCTTAAAAACACTGACAATGGGATTGTCAAATGTACATTAAATACACTGGATTCTAAATTGGAAGTCACAGTATAACCTGTGGCATAGTCACGGCCATGTAGTAAAATGGTATATTCAGATTTTCTCTGCATCTAGAAACACATGCCAGTGGCTCCTTAACTGGCCACCCTACCCCCCACTCCCATCCCCTGCCAGTGCCCAGAGGAGACCTGGTAGGTCTAAACCCACTGATGTCAAAGGGATTTGAAGAGTGTAACTCTGTTTAAAACTGCATGGTCAATCACCATTTCATATTGAAATTAAGAGGAATACTTTTTATGGCGATTGTTCAGTATCTGAGATGCGTACAGGTTCAGGTTTTCAGTTATGCCATATCCATCCTACAACAACTATCTTTAAAAGGAAGATGAAACGACTTCATGGAGGACAGATCTATCAGTTACTGGCCATTATACCAAAGTGGAATCTCCAGAATGAGAGGAAGGATGCTTCAGAAGAACCCTTTTTGAGGGCTGCATTGGGGGTGGGGTTGCCTTCATGCCTTTCTTGTAAGCTTTCTGGAAGCCCCTGTCTTGCTACTGTGGGACAAAGAATTCCAGGGGCCTCTGAGCTGATTGAATCAGCCTCTATTCTATGTTTTTATCGCTTAGTGTTGGAGACTCCGGTGGCCAAAGCTCACTGGTGACCTTGACAATGCGTGCTCTCTGAACTTAACCTGCCTCACAAGTTGTTGCATCCATACATGGTTGACTTTGTCATTGTACTGTATCAGTTCTTCACAGCTGGATTTTCCTGTGTGAACAAGCCAGTCCAGTTGCAAATGACTGCTATGGGACAATGGTAGCAAAATATCAAACAAAGTGTGGACGCAGCCAAGGCTATTAGGAGAGGGGGGTGGGGAGAGAGAGAGATGCAAGTATCATTATTTGCTTTCTTCCTCCTTCATTTTTTTAAAAAAATGTGTAACATCAAGCCTGATGAAAAGTTCTGATGAGCTTGAAAGCTTATGCGATGTTCTATGTCATTTCAGTTGTCCCTAATTAAAATGTACTACGTGGACTTTTTTTTTGTCTTGTTCTGGATTTTGCATGGGCCACTACAGCTGTTACCAAGTATAGCCTTGCAGGAACGGCAGGACTTTCACGAGACTGTCTCCGAAAGCCACGCTGCTTGCACGCCTGATTCGTTCAAACGACCTGTAGTTGGTCAAGAAACAACGCTTTTGTACAGCATCTGGCACAACTCTACATGGAATGTTGGGGCACCTTTAGCGGTTTCATTAGAACACAAGATCCCCCCCGATGAAATGTGAGCGGGACCACAAAAAGAGGCGACCCCACAACAAATCTGTTAGCCTTTCAGATGCCACAAGACTTCTCTTTGTCTTGCTGCCAAAGGCAAACGCGCTGTCTCTCCCGAGGCGGCGACGCAACCAATGAGAGATCCCAGCCACCGCAATGCAACCCACGCTGCTAGAATCCAGAGCCGCCGGCTACAGCAGCATAGCAGCCCCCCCGGGGGGGAGGGGAAAGGAGAAAAGCCGTGTAGGCGTCCCCTCTCTGCTTCCCGCGTCTCCCTGCTGCAAGACTTAGAGGCGCGCGTCTCCAGAGCCCGTCTCCACGACAAAAGGCAGAGGGGCAGAGTCTGCAGCGCCTCCGCTCTGAGAATTTGTATGGGAGAGCAGCGACGGCGGGGAGGGGATTCTCCAAAAAAGCGGCTGTACTGACCTGCTGGCTCATCTGCAGGAGTTTGCTTCGGGCCCCAACATTATGGCTTCCCTTGGCCCGGCCGTGCAGCCCGCAAGGAAACTCCACAGTCCAGCGGCTGCAGCTCTTCGCCCCGAAAAGAGGCGGCCCTGCTGAACTCCCAGGGCGGGCGGGCGCCTTTTGCCCCTCCCTCGCGCGAGGAAAAGGGATTTCTTCCGAGAGAAGCTTATCAGGCGGGCGGGAGTCTCCTTTTCCCAGCAGTGCGGCTCCACGGGGAGGTCAGCGGGTTACCAGGAGGCAAACCGTGAAACAGCTCGGGAGAGAGAAGAGATCCGGCGCCAAGTAGCGCTCAGCGATCAGCCCTTCCTTCCCAAAGAATGGACTGCAGTGAACTAGGGTTGCCAATCCCCAGGTGGGGGCAGGGGATCCCCCGGTTTGGAGGCCCTCCCCCCGCTTCAAGGTCATCAGAAAGCGGGGGGGGGGGGAGGGAAATGTCTGCTGGGAACTCTGTTATTCCTTATGGAGATTTATTCCTTTAGAAAATCATGGAAAATTGATCCGCGGGTATCTGGGGCTCTGGGGGGGGGCTGTTTTTTGGGGTAGAAGCACCAAATTTTCAGTATAGCATCTAGTGCCTCTCCCCAAAATACCCCCCAAGTTTCAAAAAGATTGGACCAGGGGGTCCAGTTCTATGAGCCCCAAAAGAAGGTGCCCCTATCCTTCATTATTTCCTATGGCAGGAAGGCATTGAAAAGGTGTGCTGTCCCTTGAAATGTGATGGCCAGAACTCCCTTTGGAGTTCAATTATGCTTGTCACAGCCTTGGCTCCACCCCTAATGTCTCCTGGCTCCACCCCCAAAGTCCCCAGCTACTTCTTGAATTGGACTTGGCAACCCTACAGTGAACGGTTGAGAGCTCTCGCCAGGGGCTAAGGGCCGCACTTGTTGACGGCCCAACTGCTGTCTACGGGACAGAGAGGCTCTCCAGCTTGATCGCTAAACTAGCTATTCTGGTCCGACCACCTGCACCACGCCACCAACCCCCATGCCCGTATCGCATCCTGTGCCCTTGAAACCGGGGAAAATAAATTTCACTGCTAGTTAAACATCAACTAAGATTGGAGAGCTGGCTTCGCTCGCTGCCATGAGGCTGTAAACCAAGTGAAGAGAGGAGTGTGTTAGGCAGAAGGCTGCTCGTTAAAGGTGGGCAGCCGTGTACATCCAGTGTACGTCTGCATAGCCTGACCAGCATGCTTTTTCTCTCTTATTCTTCCCTGGACCAGTACAGTCTTCAGCGTTTCTAGTTTGCACATACTTCTCCAATCATTGTCAGCTTGAGTTTTAAATTATTTCACCTTTAAAATGTGCTGATTTTGTGCAATTGCATACGTTCATAAAAGCCGCTTCTCCATTTGATTAGACATAGTGGGGGGGGGGCTTCAGAATGGATGGGGTAATCAGTTTTAATGCCGGCTAAAAAGAAAAGGAGAGAGAGAAATAAGCCGAGCGTTTCAAGAGGAACAAGCACATGGGTGCAATGGTATATTTACTGTTAAAACGTTCTGAGGGTAGCCTTGTTCACATGTTGCAGGTTGCACATGTATTTACTGTATGTACTTGCATGCACCTTTTCATAAGAAACAGCCAGAATACATTCACTTTACTAATAAAACTGGGAACCAGTAACTGGATAGATGTCGGGCTTAAATTATGTGTTCCACTGTACATACACTGAAAGTGATATGAGAATTGTTCAAGGCACAGAAAAAAGAAAAATCAAATGTACACACTGCACACAGATTGCATTTATGTGCTCTCACTATAACTTGTGAATGGCTAGTCGCAGTACTGATTGAAATGGGAAGTGCAGGACGATGACCGGGTGACTAGACTGTGTGCAATTTCTGTCCAGACTATTTGCTTGTAATTTTCTCTATCTCAAAGTGCAAGAATTCACATTTAAAAAAAAAAAAGGAAGTGAGATGATAAGAACGAAGGATGACAAATCAAGTCTTGTGCTATGACCTGTGCCTCCTCTCATGCCATTTTCAGTAGCAGATCATTTATATCTATCTACACACGCACATACGTTGCAAAATTCTAACCCCGATAGTTTCCACAGCGGCTTGTAATCAATACGATGTAAATTAAAATAATGATCTACAACACTAATTAAACTATACAGAGCAACAATGTTAAAATCACACATGATTTCTCAAGGGCCAAGAAGGGGGGGGGGGGAGAGAGAGAAAGCAACAAGGAATTGGGTGAACAGAAAGGCTTTCACTTAGTGCCTGAAGAAAAGTGGGCCAGACGCTGCCTGAAGATCTGTGAGAGGCAGTTCTAGAGATGAGGTACCATCACAAAAAAGCCTAGTAAATACTCTGTTGCTGAAAGGGGGGGGGGCACACAGAACAGGGCCACAGCTGACCATCTTAATTGACAGCCTGGTCTGGGAGCAACTAACCCTTCATGACTTCAGATTATTGTCATAGATCAGATACTGTCAAGGGAAACAGCAGGTACTTGCTTTTTACACAGGGTAGCGTCAATATCAGAAAGAAGCAACCCGACCTCAATGGCCCAGGCTAGCCTGATCTCATCAGATTTTGGAGGCTAAACGAGGTCTACTCTGGCTAGTATTTATTTATTTACTTCGTTATAAATTTGATTTCTAAACCACCCTCCTCCATACCGGAGGCTCAGGGTGGTGTACAACATTCAGAAATACAATCATAATAAGATTTAAAATAAAAATAGGAAAATGGATTTTCCATTAAGGTATCTGGGCTCAGATAGACTACTCTGGGGCTGGAGTGACAGTCCCCAGAGTGAAACGACAATCCCTGAGAGTAGCAGAAGCATTCTGAGATTGGAATGAGGACCCTCCGGAGTGGAATTCCGTTCCCAGAACATGATGCTTCTCCCGGGGGCTGTCTGGGTGCAGAGACCTTAATGGAAAATCCATTCCACATTTTCTTTGCAAGCCCAGAAGAGCTTCCTGCTGAGGAAGACAAAAACAAGGCAGACAGCTGGGAACTTTGGCAGCCTCCCAGCTTCAAAGAGTGAGGACAGGAGGGGGAGGAAAGAGCCACGGGTCTGATTAAAGCCTGAGGCAGGCTGGTTCCAACCCACAGGTCATATATTTGAATCAACGCACAGGCCAAATAATTTGACACCCCTGCCCTACAGGGTCATAAGTCAGCTGTGACCTGACAACACTTTCCACCACAATATAAAAAGCATTATATGGTTTTTTTTTATTTTTCTATGGACCAACATATAACCTGCAGCCTCCATAGTCTCTGTAAAGTACTGGGGTCGGCGCAGTAAGAGACCAGAGTCGGAGAGTGATTTCAGCAAGCTTTACTTCAGGAACACACACACAGACTGAGCTCTATTCAAACTTTCCGCTCCTTTATACAATTCTTGCCCCCTTCTGATTGGTCCTTAACTATGTACATGGATTGGCTATTTACAGGGCCCTAAGGGCCTATCAGGGTACAGTATGAGCCTAGATGTTGATTGGCTACTTATGTTTCAATCCTTCCCCTGATTGGGCATGCTTAGGCCTTCTCTGGAACCCTGGTGTGGAGTACAAGCTTTGGCTTGTTCAGCTTCCCTCCAAAAGTAACAGTTCCCTCCAAAAGTAACAGTTCTCCCATTTGAGCCTAGGACACAACAGTCTCCCTCCAAGGAGAGACTTCCAATTGTATCAACAGAAGGAGGACACAAGGACAGCCCTTAATTTTCCTTGACATTGTATTCTACATTTGTAATTCCATTTTCTGCGTTGTTAATAATGTATCATGTCCGATATCTTTGTTTGTGCTGTTTTTCTAATGCTGTAGTTCAAGTTCTGTTGCCTTGTTTTATTGGATGCCTTATGTCATCATATTACATTATTTCACTTCGTGTGATCTGCCTGAAGTCTCTATAAGAAAGTCAGACTGTAAATAAATAAAAACACTTGACAGAACCATAACCGTTTTCGCACACAGCTCACCTCACAGTCACAATCCCGTTCCCTCCACAGCGTCTGTCGGATTTCCCACCATCTGCGCCGAAGTTACAGGAAGTGCCGCAGCTTTTGTGTAGCAAACGTAAACCACTAAAACCCAGTTTACGTTTGCTGTGCAAAAGCTGTGGCACTTCCTGTATCTCCGGCGCAGATGGTGGGAAATCCGACAGACGCTGCGGAGGGAACAGGATTGTGACTGCGAGGTAAGCTGTGTGCGAAAACGGTTCATGTTTTTTTTATTTTGTAGTGATGAAACACTGATTTGGGTTTTAATGAATATATATATATATATGAATATAATATATATATATATGCAGTTTTAAGCTGCATGAGCCATAATCCATTCATACACATAACACCCTTACCATTAGAAATCCTAGGGAGCCTGTGGAAACTGTGAACAGGTTCAGGAGGCGTTTTGGAGTGGATGAGTCTAACACACTGAAACTTAATCCTGACAAAATGGAGGTGCTACTCTTGGGGGAAGATTTGACCCAGGGAATTGATTGTCCTCTGATCTGGATGGGATTGCATTTCCCTCTAAAGGAGCCAGATAAGTAGTTTGGGAGTGCTGCTGGGCCCAGGCCTCCTGCTGGACAAAGAGGTGGTAGTGGTGGCCAGGGATGCCTTTTACCAGCTTTGGTTAGTGAGCCAGCTGTGACACTTCCTGGGCAGGAAAGATCTGGCTACCGTGGTGCGTGCCCTGGTAACCGCTAGGTAAGATTACCTCAGTGTGCTCTATTTGGAGCTGCCCTTGAAGACTGTCTGGAAGCTACAGTTGGTGTGCAACACTGCAGCCAGAGAGCTTACTGGAATGGGCTGTAGAGACCATATCACTCCAGACTTGTTCCAGTCTCGTTACATCTACCCTAGCTTCTAATTTGCTTCTGGCCTCAATTTAAGATACTGCTATTGATCTTTAAAGGGACCACCTTCTCCCACACAAACCTACCCATTCACTCAGGCCATCTTCAGAGGCTTTGCTTCAGTTGCTCCTGTTGTCTGAGGCTACATAAGAACATAAGAGAAGCCATGTTGGATCAGGCCAATGGCCCCTCCAGTCCAACACTCTGTGTCACATAAGAACATAAGAGAAACCATGTTGGATCAAGCCAATGGCCCATAGATAGGTGGCAACCTGAGAAAAGATATTCTCAGTTGTGGAAGCAAAACTTTGAAACTTTCCTCAGAAAGATTAATTTCTCTCCTTCTGTTGGTGTCTTTCTGCCAGGGGTGAAGATTATGGTAATAGTTATTGGCCCTTTCCCCTGGTTCGGGTGTTATGTGTTTTTATTAAATTATATTATCATTGAAAATGTTCTTTTTAACTGTTCAAGTATTTAAATGCTTTTATGTTTCCTGTCTTAAAGACCTGACTGGGTGGAAAGGTGGCATAAAATATTTTTAAAAATATTTATTATAGTATATTGTTTGTATAACTTATTATTATTATTATGGTGGTCAATATACATAACCAAAAAGTTCCTTGTCTTTCATGGAGATTCTGAGATGGCCTGTAAATATATCGCCATTGGAAACCTAACTGACCTGGTTGTTTAATTTATGGATTACCTAGAATTCTGACCTTTGGCAGACATACTTTTGAGAGGAATCTAAAGAATGCAATTTTGAGTTTCTTGCACAATTGTTAGCTACCCGGTACATCCATGCTTTGTGGTTAAGGAGAAAATGCCATTCAAACAACTTACAAAGACGACCTGATCCCAATGGTAACAAGAGAAAGAATTTTTTACTTACAAAAATAGAAGCTCATCTTACATGGCATATTCATGTAGGTACATTTAACTTATTGTAAACAGATTGACTTCAAAAAGGTAACTTGCTACAGCTCCAAACCTAGGTGAGAGAGAGAGAGGAGAGGTCCTATATAAGATGAAATGTAAGGCAAGCAAGGGCCAAAGAGGCTCCGCTTCTAACTGATGAGAAAGTGGGGCCAACTGCCAAATGTAGAGAGACAATTCTCTTAAGCCTTTCCCTCCCAGATCATCTTGCACACAGAGTTAATATCCAACATGGGGGAGATTGTTCCTTGATTGTCTGTGTGCAGAACGTTTTTCCTGACAGCCTTCAGAAGGCAGGATACAAAATGCTGTTTGCATTTCAGTTACTAGTCAGTGCTGAGAAGGGAAAAGTATACACCACTTGAAAGCGCTTTTCAGCTCCTCTCCTGCTGCTGGGGAACATGCGTGAAAAACAAACCATTTTTAAATAAGCTTGTATTAAGTTCTGAATCAATTGACTGACCATGCCCTGCAGGACCTTGTTCAATTCCGCAGGGCCTGTAAGACAGTCCTCTTCCGGCTGGCTTACAACTAACCAGCACTGAAACACTGAAACTTGAAACTGAGTGTAGTTGCAAGACCGCCGTATGTCTTGAATGTTTTAAGTACATAACTATGTGAATGTTTAGATTTTAATTATGTAAATTATGGAATGTCTAATTTTTATGCATAATTTTATATTTTTATGTCAGTTTTTATATGTTGTAAGCCGCCCTGAGCCACCTGGTGGGAAGGGCGGGATATAAATCTCAAATAAATAAATAAAAATAAATGCACAAAGGCAGTTTTATGATTACATTGCACTCTTCATGCATGTTACAGTGCATGTTTGAGTTCGATATATTACTGTGGTCAGTTGTGACTTTAAGGTAGTATCTTTTCATGGAATGCTTATGAGTACTTTGCACGTGACCACATGTGATTTACAAGGAAATAAAACAAAGCAATGCATTTTGTTTTTGTTTTGTGTTTAAACATAAAACTTTCATTTTGCTTTTTCGTCATACACTGGAATGATCTTGCCCAAAATTCCCCATATGAAATCTGCCTTTAAATATTTTTGTTGTTCAGTCACACAGTCGAGTCCGACTCCTTGCGACCCCATGGACAAAGTCGCGCCAGGCCCTCCTGCCTTCCACCATCCTCCAAAGTCTGTTCAAATTCGTGTTTGTCACATCAGTAACGCTGTCCAGCCATCTCATCTTTTGCCGTACCCTTCTTCTTTTGCCTTCTGTCTTTCCCAGCATCAGGATCTTCTCCAGTGAGTGCTCCCTTCTCATTTGGTGGCCAAAGTATTTGAGCTTCAGCTTCAGCATCTGACCTTCCAGGGAACAGTCTGGGTTGATTTCCCTTAGGACTGACTGATTTGATCTTCTTGCAGTCCAAGGGACTCTCAAGAGTCTTCTCCAGCACCACATCTCATAAGCATCTATTCTTCTGCGCTTGGCCTTCCTTATGGTCCAGCTCTCACGGCCATACATTACTACTGGGAATACTATCGTTTTGACTATACGGACTTTTGTTGGCAGGGTGATGTCTCTACTTTTTATTAAACTTCCCAGGTTCGGCATAGCTGTCCTCCCAAGGAGCAAACGTCTTTTAATTTCATGGCTACAGTCACCATCTGCAGTGATCTTGGATCCCAGAAATGTGAGGTCTGTCACTACTTCCATGTCTTCCCCTTCTATTTGCCAAGGTGTGATGGGGCCAGATGCCATGATCTTAGTTTTTTTGATGTTGAGTTTCAAGCCTGCTTTTGTGCTCTCCTCTTTCACCCTCAACAAGAGGTTCTTTAGGTCCTCCTCATTTTCTGCCATTAGAGTAGTGTCATCTGCATATCTGAGGTTGTTGATGTTTTTCCCGGCAATCTTAATTCTGGCTTGTGCTTCATCCAGGCCAGCATTCCACATGGTGTACTCTGCATATAAATTGAATAAGCATGGTGACAATATACATCCTTGTCAAACTCCTTTTCCTATTCTAAACCAATCAGTTGTTCCATATCCCGTTCTCACCGTTGCTTCTTGACCCTTATACACCTACCCCTAAATGTCTTGACATGCTAATGAACAGTGTGTGTGTAATGTTAAACCGTCTGAAATTAAACCTGAAGGCCTCTAAAAAGACTTGAGTCTGGGAGTCCAGCCTCCAATATGCAGCAATGAGCTCTCCCTCAGCTACTGCATAGTCAACCAGATCCCCCTCCAGTGCCCAGCTGCAGATCAGATGGAATGAGCAGGTGGCAGAACAGTGGCAAATGTCATTTTACCAAGCTTACACTGACTTGCCCCCCCACTGCACTGGTTGCAGCAAGGCATCCCCCCAAGATGGGTCTCCCTACTTCGTTAATGTAGCAGGGGACTGAAGGGAACTTTTTGCTTACTCCTACTGCTCCACCAGTCTGTCATAACATCACAAATGTTTCTGAATCATTGACACTCGGAACAGCAGCAGCTCTTCGTGGGCAGAAAAGATCTTGCCACTGTGGTGCATGTCCTAGTAACATCTAGATTAGATTACTACAATGTACTCTATGTGAGGCTACCCTTGAAGACTGTCTAGAAGCTACAGTTGGTACAGAATGCTGCAACCAGAGTGTTGAGTGGGGTGGGTCATAGGCAGGCCTTGGATTCAGCGGGAGCTCACAGGAGCACAGCTCCTGAACCTTTCTGACAGTTCCACCTCCTCCTTCCCACCTTGTCCATTGAATAGTAGGTGCAGCTGCATAACAATTCCTGGATGAGCTCCACCACCTATGAACATATGAAGCTGCCTTCTACTGAATCAGACCCTTGGTCCATCAAAGTCAGTATTGTCTTCTCAGACTGGCAGCGGCTCTCCAGGGTCTCAAGCTGTGGTTTTTCACACCTATTTGCCTGGACCCTTTTTTAGTGGAGATGCCGGGGATTGAACCTGGGACCTTCTGCTTCCCAAGCAGATGCTGTACCACTGAGCCACCGTCCCGCCCCACCTATTTTTCTACAAAACAATCCCTGGTCATAGGGACCATATCACTCCAGTCTTGTTCAATCTACACTGGCTTCCAGGCTTAGTTCAGGGTGCTAGTATTGACATTTCAAAGCCCTATACAGCCTGGAACCAGCAAACCTTAAGGACTACCTCAGTTGCCCCCACCATCTGAAACTATGTGGATGGCAACCCAAGAATAAGCCTTCTTCATTGTGACACCTTGAAACTCCCTCCCCACAGAGATTTGTCAGTCTACCTCTACTGAGGTCTTCACCAATAACTGAAGACTTTTTTTTGTTTGTTTTATTTGGCATACCTTTGGTAAGGGTTACTGGTTCTCCTGCTTGCGTTGCTTGTTTATGTGTTTTTCATTGATTAAAAATAAAATTAAATGCATTTTAATTGCTTAATTGTTTTAATATGTTGAATGTGTTCTGCCTTGGGGTGCTGATCAGGTGTAAACAGAGCACTGAAATGTTTTAAATAGATAAACTTCTGAGACAAGGTCGTAGCAACAGTTTTTAAAAACAGGTTATGTAAAACAAGAGACATATGCCTATGGCAGAGTCCAATGTCTAACCTTAATGGTAATTTAAGAATCCAAATTTAATTCAATCAAATAATCCAGATTCAATCAAGCTCATACTATCTTGGGGAAAGATGGGGTTCACCTCAGATACCTAAAGCAACCCGCTTTGATTTGAAGTATCATTTTAGAAGCTTTTGTTGTTTTAGCAATGTTCGCAACGTTTTATTTCAGAATTATTTGACTGTGTTGAAGGGACAGTTTTAAAAAGAAGTAGCCCTTAATTTGAGAAGCACAAAGATAAGCTCTGATGTGAAACAGAAATGTTGTCTTCAGACAACTCTTCTCTGTAACTCCTTTTCCATGACCCTTTTTCACAGCTGCATTTGAGTCCAGAAGACCAATAAGAGTTCCAGGGTGTAAGCTTTTGAGAGTCAATGTTCCCTTTGTTACACACAGAAGAACAGAAGTGGAGATCCGAGTTCTTTTTGTTAGGGAATTCTGTTTGAAATTCTATTTCTTTATCTCAACCAGTGCAATGGATCACTGGATCAAATAATCATTGAGAGGCATTTAACATGAAAGCAAAAACATATTTATTTCTACAGGGAAAGGGTATTGGGAGATAAAACAACAAACACTATAGAACTACATCCTCACACTAGAAGATCATGTGCTTAATGGAGGCTACTTCCTCCTTCTTCTTGACCTCTCTGCCTGAACAAAGGAAGTCACCTGACTAACTGACCAAACAGACAAAACAGGTTTTCCTGCTTCTAGACCTTGATCGACAGCAGTCAGTATCTTCTTCCTAGGTCATGCAGACAATAGGGAATCAGGCACAGTGTTAACCCTATAATGACAATGTGACGGAACCGGCCCGATTCTACCTTCAGACCCGGTCCCGTCAACTCCCTATTGAGTCGCCAACTCCTGGAGGGAGCTATTTCTCCTCCGGCCACTTGGGCTCGCTGCCACCACCTGCTCAGTCTAGGGGTTCAGATTGAGAGGAACAGGACTCCCAATCCCCCTCTCCAGCTATGAGGCCAGGCCTCAAGGTCCTCTGCCACCCTGTACTTGGGTATCACAGAGACCACAGCACTTCTTCGGGGAACCCCTGGAGGATTGGCACCTTATCCAACTGCATGCCTTCCCCCTTCCCCGGGGCCCCCTTCATAAAGCAGCGTGGTCTAACGCAGTTGGGGATCTATGTGGTACAGAGTTTGACTGCCAACATTCAAAACAGTAAAAATGTTTAATAAGAAGAGAAATAAAAATAAAAACAAAACAGTTACATGTAAAAATTTAGCACAGCACCTGAACAGCAACAAGCAGGACAAATAAAAGGTGGATTTAAACGCCTCCTCTCATCCCTGGTGTAAACTGGCCCTACCTTGTGAATGACTGCCTGGGGTCCCACAGGCAGGAGCCCACAGGCTGGCAACTTCTCTCCCTGAGCGCCAGCCGAGAATTGGCCTTTTCCCACCTAATTCAAATAAAAAAACCAAAAGAACTTCCTGCCCCTCTAGGAGGCTTTCCCCCTAGAGTTGTTGGTTTAACTCCAGAAGGGAGGAGGGAATGAGGGGAAGGCTAAAGAACTTCCTGCCCCTCTAGGAGGCTTTCCCCCTAGAGTTGATGGTTTAACTCCAGAAGGGGGGGGGGAGTGAAGGGAAGGGTAGGCCACACAGCCTGCCTAGTAGTTTCATGTTCCCCTCCAGCCAAGCACCAACATTAACCAAGATGGCGTTTCTCCACAGACTGGAACTTTAGAACATTGCAAAGGACATACAGAACAGATATATATTTCCAACACTTTTTATCCTACTAAGAAAGTGGGACAGGTATTGTAAGTTTTCTGCCCATGAGCATTTCCCCTGTGCTGTAATGAAGCTGATTACAATAAACATTGTACCTTTGCATCTTTTATAACACCTA
Source organism: Heteronotia binoei (assembly GCF_032191835.1). Taxonomy (NCBI): domain Eukaryota; kingdom Metazoa; phylum Chordata; class Lepidosauria; order Squamata; family Gekkonidae; genus Heteronotia; species Heteronotia binoei. The sequence goes on from NC_083227.1 coordinate 151,250,809, forward strand.
CCTACTGACTAGGATAAAAGGAACCAGATCTCCACTTCTGTTCTACTATGTCTGATGAAGAGAGCTTGAGTCTCCAAAGCTCATACCCTGAAACTCCAGTTGGTTTCTAAGATGTTACTGGACTAAAATCTAACTGTTCTACTAGAGGCCAACATGGCTACCCTCTGAAACCCCTTTGCACAGCACTTTCAGTAGAAAGAAGTGGAGGTTAATTTTAGAACATTCATTAATCTATTAAATGTTGATAAAAGCAGACATCATTCCTAGAAGTACTCTAAGGTGGCATGGATAGTAGAATGGCACCTCAGCTCCTATAATCAGATTCTGTGCATTTTGCATGCAATAACCATTATTAGACAGTCATCCCAATAGCACATCACAGGTTCCTATTAACACAGCAAACAATAACCATCACCAGAAATGTGGAATGCCCTCCCGGAGGCCATAAGGGCCCTGCGGGATCAGGGCTTGCAAAACTGAATTATTTCGGCAGACCTTTAACATCTAAACCTGGAGAGGACTGCCACCCTACACTTCTGAGGAATTACGATCGTTATAGGATCACTGCCAGAAGAGAGAAGACACGGAGGTTGAACAGCACCTTAAAATGTATTTTTAAATTGTTATTTTTTTCATTTTAAATTACAATTGTGAATGTTTTGAACTGATTGTCAGTGTCAAATCTGGCTATAACGCTGGCTCAAACAGAGCATGCTGGGTAGAACCAAAGTATAACCAAATGCTGCTAGCAAACTCTTTCCCATTCCCCCCTCCCATTAGAGAATGTTCCTGCTTTGAAATGGTAATGTGTGAAAAGTCTTATCAGTGCCTTCTCAGCCTAGGCTCGGGGGAGAGGATGGAGCTTAGGAGCATCAAGGCCAGATGGGCCTCTAATCAACATGAGAATGTATTTGTAACATCTATGTGTGAATGTCCTCTGCACAATTCCCCTACCCGTAGGAATCCCTTTGAAGTGTACCTTATATGCAATGTATCTACTGTATGTACTTTAGTCTTTTCAAGCCTTGGCTTAGGCCACAAGTATCAGTATCAATAAAATAGAGTCTTTGTATCTACACTGACTCCTCATTGACTCTGCAGACTTGACAGTCAGCCGCCCTGAGTCCACTTGCAGAGAGGGCAGGATATAAGATTAAAGTAAGTAAGTACGTACGTACGTAAATAAATAAATGAATAAATTTGAGGATCAATATGGAGAAGAGGGTGTATGTGCTTGTTAGGGCAGTTAGGGAAAAGACTGGGAGCAACCACTGAATACTTTCATACATGTTCAGTCCCCCTACTAATATCAACACTTATCTACAAGCATAAAGTTCTTTTTTCAGAAGTGTGGCTACCATCATTCCAATTCATATAAGGTAAATGTTCAGGCTCTGCAGGGGAGGAGGAGGAAAGGGGTTGGATTTACACCCCACCCTTCACTTGGAGTCTTAGAACAGTTTACAATCTCCTTTCCCTTCCTCTCCCCACAACAGACACCCTGTGAAGTAGGTGGGGCTGAGAGAGCTCTGAGAGAACTGTGGCTGACCCAAAATCACCCAGCTGTTGCATGTGGAGAAATGGGGAATCAAACCTGGTTCTCCAGACTGGAGTCTGCCGCTCTTAACCACTAAACCAAACTGCATTCAGAATTTTCTGGGAGACAATCCTTAGCACATTCAAAAAAAAATAGTACGCATTATGAAAAATCTAACCAATCTTGGGAGAATTTATTCCTAGACATTGACTGCTTTCATGCTTCATTGAATAATGCACTCTCAACAAACTATTGTTTGCAACTGGATTTTCCTGTGTGCTACAGTGAGTGCCATGTGTGAAAGCAGTCATGGCTGAGGCTGTAGTAATTATAATAAACATTCATGTAGTGCTTTAGAATGCATTTCATGTGTTATCTGTATAATCTTGAAGAAATCACTCTTCACATGATCTCTTCCAATGCAAAGTAATTATTTCAAGAAGGGTCACAGTTTCTTCTGTGCTTCTAAACACCTATGTAACTATTTCCCGGGAGCTTCTATCTATAATCACAACAAATATGCTTAAAGTGAGCAATTTTAAGCTTTAATATACCAAAGAGCAGGATTTTGAATCTTGCAAAGGATCTATTCCCACAAAACTGTGCTCTGGTTTGTTAGGACAGTGAAGCTACAGGGCGGGGAAAGATTTATGTTTATGTTTAATCCATTCAAATCATTCAGGCCAAGCTAAAAAAGAAATCTCCTCCTGTAGCTTTAGCACCCAGTATTATAACGAATCCTCAAACACAATTCTCGACGCTACCCATTATTACATACACAGAAGTTTTAACTCTCCAATAAACATAACATCTCAGTGCATTCCTGTTCTTAGGAGCCAATGTACAGCAGACAGCTCTAGCTCTGCGGGCCTCTTCTTAACCAAGGAAACACATGTACATTGCACATCCTTCCTCTTGTAAGAGAAGAAGCTCACAGCAGACATGCAAGGAAAGAAAACCACAGGCAGCCTTGCCTTCAGTGAGAGCTAGAATGCCAACTCCCTTCCTTACACGAGAAGGATGTCGTCTGTCTCTTCCAGTGTCTGTTTCTTCTTCCTGGCCTTGACTCACTGGATGACAAGGACAGGACAATCTGGGACCCTTGCACCCGGCAGAAATCCACCTTGCTTTTAAAAGATAAGGTACCTTTTCGGTGGAGGAATTTCTCTTGGCAGGTGGGGTTCCCGTTGTTGAATAAGCAGCTGCCAAGTTTAGGAGGAGCTGTTCCACCTTCATGCCCTATTCTGCAGCTGATTTTTCTACTTGTGGTATATTTTGTTTTGCTTTGCTAGAAATATCCCTGTCTTGCATCTTCAACAAGGCTAAATAGCCTTAAATTCATAAATAATGCAGGATAATCGATGGCCTTTTGATGCAGGTACAGTGTAAGCATCAACCTGCATAGTGGGATGTTTGTGAAGATGAGGCCTGCTGTGGAATCCAGATGACAAAGCCAGGGGAACTGGGGGCTTCAGGAAACTACTAAGGAGTCTTCAGTTTAAAACAATTTTATTAGTTTGCAATATATTGTTATAAAATTAAAGAAAAAAATAATACAAATTGAAAACAATACATCACATTTTTCTCCCCTTTTCTTGACCCCCGCCGGTGTTTACTCAAAATTGTAAAAAAAAAACAACAACACCAGATAACTTGACAAGTTAAGAATCTCCATTTTAAAACTTTTTAACAATAAGGAAAAAATAAAAACAAGAGATAAGAAAAATTAACTCTATAAGTTCATCTTCATTTTTCTCCTTAAACGCAAAGAAAGAGGAAATTTTCCCTTCATAAACTTTAGTCCCTTATTTCACCACACTTCAGCAATTATCAAAAATGACTAGATGTCCCTTTACTTTCCATTGTTTTTCAACGTAACTTTGAAATTTCTCCCATTCCTTTCTGAACTTCTCCAGATCATAGTCTTTTAAGATTCTTGTAAGTTTGTCCATTTCACTCCATGACATAACTTTTTAAATCCAGTCCCATTTTTTCTGGTATTTTATCTTGCTTCCATAACTGCACATATAATGTCCTTGCAGCTGAAAGCAGATACCACACCATCGTTCTATCTTGTTTTGGAAAACTTTCCATTTGTAATCCCAACAAAAAAGAGTCTGGAGACCTCTTGATGTCATAACCTAATTTTTTTGACATTTCTTTCTGAATCATTGCCAAAATTGTTTTGCTTTTTCACAGGTCCACCACATATGGTAGAAAGATCCTTCATGTTTTTTACATTTCCAGCATCTATCTGACACCTGATAGTTCATTTTTGCCAGTTTCTTAGGGGTCATATACCATCTATACAGCATTTTAAAACAATTTTTCTTTAATATTATAACATGTCGAAATCTTCATAGAGTTCTTCCATAAATACTCCCAAGATTCCATTTGTATTTCTTTGTTAAAATTGATTGCCCATTTTATCATTTGAGATTTAACTGCTTCATCTTCTGTAGACCACTTCAATAGTAATTTATAAGTCCTTTTCATTATCCCCCAACAGCATTCTTTCTAATTCTGTTTGCTCCTGTCTTATACCTTCGTTTTTAATGTCCTGTTCCACCAAGCTCTTAATTTGTTGTAATTGAAACCAATTATATTTATATTGTAATTCTTCAGCTAATTCTAGTTCCACCTTTCCTTCATGTATTTTTAATAGCTGATTATACGTTGACCACATCCCTTCATCTGTTTCTGAGGATAGTTTTATTACTTCAGTTGGCACAATCCATAGTGGCTTTCTCTCATCACCATACTTTTTATATTTTAACTTAGTAGATTTCTTCTTATAAAGTGATGTGAAAAAAAACCATCCATCTTATTTTTCCCATAAAACATATAAGCATGCCAACCAAAAATATTTCCATGGCCTTCTAAAACCAACAGTTTCTTATTTAATAACGTCATCCATTCTCTAATCCATACCAAACACACTGCATCAAGATACAATTTTAGATCTGGTAGCTGGAAGCCTCCCCTTTCTTTTAAATCGGTTAAGATTTTCATTTTGATCTTTGGTTTTCTCACAGTCCATACAAATTCTGAAACTTTTCTTTGCCATTTACTAAATTGTTTATTGTCCTTCACGATTGGAATTGTTTGAAATAAAAACATAATTCTTGGTAGAACATTCATTTTAATTGCAGCGATTCTGCCCAGCATAGACAGGTTCAATTTGTTCCATTTTATCAAATCTTCATCAATTTTCTGCCAAAGCTTTTCATGATTATTTTTATACAAATCTATATTTTTCATAGTAACTTCCACACCTAAATATTTTACTTTTGAAGTGACCTCACACTCTGTTGCACTTTGCAGTTCTTCCTGTTGGCTCTTTGTCATATTTTGACACAAAATTTTTGATTTTTCTTTATTTATATAAAAGCTTGCCTATTCTCCATACTCCTGTATTTTATGAAGCAGCAAAGTTGTCACATATAAAGGATTTTCATTGATAAACATTACATCATCAGCAAACGCTCTATATTTATAAGAAAAAAACCTTTCAATTTCAATCCCTCTATTTCTTTATCGTCTTGTATTTGCCTAAGCAAAATCTCTAATGTCATTATAAATATCAATGGAGATAGAGGGCAGCCTTGCCTTGTTCCTTTACTAATTATCATTTTCTCCGTCAAATCTGCATTTATGCAGAGGCTTGCTTGTTGCTCATAAGATTCTTGGCATCTGGTTCCCTAGATCTAGCTGCCCATCCCATGATATTACTGAGAGAGAGTGGAATGTCAGACTCTCTTTCTGTTGGCTAGGGATCAGTCAATCTGTCTCTATTGCATCCAGGGCCCCACTGACGTCCTGGAATACACATCCATTGTGGCTATGATTCTTCAGTCCTTCTTTAGTCTTTTGCTTGATGACCTCAGGATTACCTGACAAATGGGGACAAGATCCATAGTGGCAATCCTTTTCCAAGATGGGGCTCACTTCATTTGTCCTCCCTGAAAATTGAATTAAGTTTGTAGGCAAGGAGGGTTTCGTTCCTACGGCCCCAGTTCCCTGGTTAATCTCCCCTGGGCTATCAGCCCTTGCTACCTATTTATCCTCTGGTGCCCCCTTCTCCAGACGGGCTTGGTATACTTCTTCCAACCTTTTATAAACCCCTCCCAGTCTGGATAGTATAGCTGTTTGATCCCCCACTGGGAGATATGCAAAATCTTGCAGCAGAGTTTTTTCCTCAGTGCTCTCAAGCCAACCATTTCCATCCCCCATCTGACAAGCCAGAGAGGTACTGTCCCCCATAGTCCGTCCTGATGAAACACCCTCGAACTCCATCCTCATGTCGTGGGATTCACTCCCAACTTGCTTGCAGAAGGCTGGTACTCCAGCAGAGGATAAATTCTTCCGGGCTGCATTTGAGGGAATGGCTAAGTTCTGCGTTTCACGTCTATTGTTGGATCGAGAGTTGTCACAAGGCCTCATGAGATGTAAGACCCGAACAACACTGTCCTTGAATACACGTACCGGAAAGACTCCTCTTGTACTCAGTTTCATTTTTTGTCTGAGGAGTAAAGTGGGGACCTTAGGAGAAGAAAAGGAGAGTAAAACTTTCCTTGCTTGGCTCTGATGACTGAGCGGCTCTATTGATATAAGATCAATTGCAGCTAGATTAATCCTCAAAAGTTCACTAAGCCGACTCTTAGCCATGAATTTATTTCCCCAGTATGGATATGATCCCCTGTACTTGCATACCATCAGGCAGATCTTACATGGCTGGAGGATCAATTGCTGATGGTTCTCCCCTTTCTCTCTCTGGGGTGTACGCTGCCCAGACCTCCATGCACTGCTAAAATTTTGCAAAGTTAATGGTCTGGTAGGCATATGCTGATTATTATTCTCTGAGAGAGACAATCCTGCTATCGCTGCTGAGAGAGATTTAAGTTGATTCATAATCTCACCCATGCCTTGAAAAATGCAATCAACAGTTCTTGCAGTTAGGTCAAGCAGACTGCAGCTTGCTGATGTAACACAGTCCTCGTCAGTTAATTTCTTACTGGGCAATTGCCACACCCCAGGATCGTCTACTGCCGCTGTCCTCCCGAACAACCGAGGCGAGCCACCGCATTCCGCTTCCTCTAGTAGGTCTAATTGCTCCCTAAGTGGGAAGAAGCGGTTAGCTGTCTTGATGTTATACTCCACAGAGTGCCCAGCTTGCTTTGTCTTTGTGCCGAAAAAGTCTTTAATTTTCGACTGTTTGCTCTTTGGTGAAACGCCAAATTCATCAGCGTCATCTCTCGGCCGCTTGCCCGCCATTTAATAGGCTGTTTGCTTGTTGCTCAGTATATATCGCCGTAACCATTCTTATAAAATCTTCTCCTAATTCCAGTTTCTCCATTACTGCAAACATAAATCCCAATTCAGATTGTCAAAGGCCTTCTCTGCATCTGCAAAAAATAATGCCACTTCTTTTTCAGGATGCTTCTCATAATATTCAATAATATCTATAACAGTTCTGATATTATCTGTAATTTGTCTCCTGGGAAGAAATCCTGCTTGTTCCTCTGATAAAATTATTCAAATGCTGTTTAAGTCATTCTGCTAGTATCCTAGCATATATTTTGTAGTCATTGTTAAGTAATGAAATTGGTCTGTAATTTTTTACATTTATTGTATCTCTATCTTCTTTTGGTATCAACGAAATTGTTGCTTCCTTCCATGTATTTGGTATTATCCCGTCAATCCTTATAATATTCATCAACTTCTGAAGTTTTGGTACTAATGTCTCTACGAGGACTTTGTAGAATTTTGCTGTAAAACCATCTGGACCCGGTGCCTTTCCCATTTTCATTGAGTTTATAGCTGCTTCAACTTCAATTTTTTCAGTTGGTTCATTTAATATCTTTTCCATATTTTCTGTTAAGGGATTTACTTGAATTTTCTGTAGATATGCATCTATTTTTCTTTTCTCCACCTTTTGAGCTTGAAATAACTTTGCATAATATTTATAAAATTCCCTTTTAATTCCTGCTTGGTCAACAATTTCTTTACCTCCCAATACAATTTTGTTCACAAATTTATTTTCCTTTTTTTTTTTTTCATTTGCCAAGCCAGGTATTTTCCAGGCTTATTTGCTCCTTCAAAAGATTTCTGTTGCAGTCTCTTAAGGTTCCATTCTACCTCTTTATTTAACAAATGTCTCAGTTGATTCTGCAATATTGTAATTTCCCTTATTATTTTTTTTCCTGGTCTTTTTTTAAGTTCCTTTTCTTTTTTCCCAATCTCTTTTTGAATGTCCAACATTTGTTTCTCTTTGGCTCTCTTATCTTTATTATTCATTGTAATTAAAATACCTCTCATTACTGCTTTGTACACGTCCCACACAGTTTGGAATTGAATGCCCTCTTTTTCATTTATTTGAAAGAAAGCTTTTGTTTCCTTTTCTAGAGACACCACTATCTCAGTTTTCTGTAGCAAATCTTCATTTATTCTCCATCTCCTAGTCTTTTTCATACTCTTTGCCAACCACATCAATGGATTGTGATCAGCCCCAATTTTAGGAAGAATTTCTATCTTTTTCGTCATAAGTCCAAGATCTTTTGTAGTCCATAACATATCAATTCTTGAGAAAAAATTATGCCTTGCTGAAAAAAATGTGTAATCACGCACTTTAGGATTAAATTTCCTCCATATATCTTGCAAGCTTTCTTGTTTCACTAAGTCAAAAAATGACTTTGGTAACTTCCCCTCTTTATTTCTTTTCCCTGATCTGTCCAAATCATTAATAATTGTTCCGTTAAAGTCTCCCATTACCATTATTTGTTCATAAGTCACTTGGTCTAATTGTTGCACAATGTCTTTAAAAAAGGAGTCTTTCGCCCCATTTGGGGCATACAGTCCCAACAACAATGTCCTTTTATCATTCATCATCACTTCCACAGCTAAATATCTTCCTTCATTATCCTTAAAAATCAATTTTGGATCCAGTTCCTGTTTAACATAAAAAATCACTCCCCTTTTTTTCTCCTTAGCCAAGGAAAAAAATTCCTTACCCAATTGTTTGTTCCATAAAAATTTATAATCCAATTGTTCAATATGTACTTCTTGTAAACAGATTATATTACTTTTTTGTTTCTTGATCCAATGAAATGTAGCCTTTCTTTTTTGCGGTGCATTTAGTCCATTTATGTTTCAAGATATTAATTTATAATCCATAATGATTCTTCTTTTATTCTGTATCCCCAAATCCCACATTTTTTTCAAAAAATCTCCTCAATTCCTGTACATTTGTAATTGTAATCCTCTTTCCTCCATATTAAAAACTTAGACCTTCAGGCAGTATCCATCTGTATCTCACTTCATTCTCCCGCAGCTTGTCAGTTAATTTTTTCTACAATATTCTGTCATTTATAACCTTTCTTGGCAACTCTTTCATAATTCTTACTCTGCTTCCATCAATTTCCAATGTTTTTTCAAATTGTTTTCTTAAGACCTTTCCCACCATGTCTCTTGAAATAAATTTTATTACCACATCTCTTGGTAATTTATTTTTCTTGGCAAACGATGAATTGACTTTGTATATGTAATCATAAAGATAGCTAGATTCATCAGGTTCTAGCTCCAAAAACTCAGCAATAGTACTTATTATATATGTCTTTAAGTCAGCTCCTTCATTCTCAGGTATTCCTCTCAGACGTACCTGATTTTCTATTAACTTACAGTTTTGCAGAACTACTTTCTCCTGCAATTTGTTAATCATGGAATCTTGATCCTTCACCTTATTTTCAACCACATGTACTTTATTTAGTGTTGCTTGTGAGTCCTTTCTGAGATCCTTAATTTCTTTTTTAATTTCTGTCTTCACCACTTCTGCACTTGTTTCAATATCTTTTTTTAGTTCTTTAATTAATTGCTTCTTATTGTCCATTATCAGATCTTTCATCACTTTGACCAATCTTGCCTCCATAGCATCCAGTTGATCTTGTCTTTTAGGCATTATACCTTCCTCCAGTGAACCACTCCTTGCACATGTCTGTTTTGGTGCTGGCTTATGATCAGACATTGCTGTTTTCCCGCTGCCAAAATAGGCTCTTAAGCTGGTCTCACCAAATTCAAATTAAACCATAGGATCTTATAGATTAGGAAATGCCCTTTTCAATAAGCCCAAAATCACTGTTCTCAGGGCTTCCTAACTCAAAATATTATTTTTTAAAGTTTTAAAAATGCACAGAATGGTGTCCGCGATTTTTCAGACCCTTTTGAAAGTTTTTTCCTTTTTCACCAAAAAGCCACCAAAATTAGTTCCAATGTTATAATCCAATATGTTTCACTTTGTAATCATGATATCTGCCGGCTCCACTAATTTTTAAAGTCTCAGTCTTTTTTTCTTAAATATTTAAATTTTTTGACCTTCCTTTAATGGCCACCACAATTTCTCTATGGTTTTCAAGTCCTAGTGAAGGCCAGGAGGTTTGAAAGTTCCCTTCTTCTAATGGCTCCTTCCTGCTTCCTGCTTTTCTTGCCACAAAGTCACATTTTCAATGGTTGAGAGATCTCGCGATACTTGTATGACACCACTTCCTGTGACGTCTCCCAGTTCAGCAACTCAGTGACGATGGGGTTTTTTTTGCAGAAACCGCAAGTATTCCAAACAATAGTTGTTTTTCGTCTTTTAACTTTGCTTCTTAAATTCCCAAAGTCCCAAAATTACCCCCTTCTCTTCTTTACAACTTTAGAATTTTATAGCTCAGACCAAATTTTAATCTTTATCTCAAATAAGCTTGATTTTAGTCCCGGAATGATAGATAAAGATCTTCTTACCTTGCAGCCAAATTTACCCCTCTCAATATCATTAATGAAGATTAATATTTAGATATTAAAATAGTCCAAAGAAAACTTGAATCACGATGAATTTAAGTCAATTTAATGACCACGGAAGCCCTCTGTAGACGTTGGAATGCAATTCTTCACCGGGGACTCTTCAAAGCCTAAAAGGAACCCCACAGGGACTCCTCGTCAGCCAAAGTAAATCCCCTCAGAATTCTCCTAAGCATGTCTTGGCCTTTTCCCTTCACTGAGAAAAGTAGGCAGCAGGCTTTGGGGTCGCCTTCTCTGCCCAGAACAGAGGCTCCGGTCCCCTCCTCTTAGAGAAGCAGCTCAATTCTCCATGATCCAACCCCGGAAGTCAGGAAACTACTAAGGAGTCTTGAAGCTATGCAGTTTGATGCCACTACTTCAAAACCACTCCACTGCACTCAGTTACTTAAAAGCACTAAATGCTAAGGGCTGCTCAGTGATAGTTTGACAGAGAGCTAGGATAATGTCTCAGCCCTTACAGGTAAATACAAATATGTTCACAGTGCAACCTAGTATGCTGTCTTGACTGAAGCTTGTAAAATTAGACTCCACCCTGGGTTCTTAATATGTGGATAATGAAAGCATGCAGAACACTGCAAGGTGTCAAGCTGTTATGCAATCATGAAAAGGCTAGGGGAAATATATGAGGGAAAGCATTAAGGAAATGGCTTTGAGCAATTGTAATCTGGGAAGGAAACATCTGGAATAACAGGAACAATGGCCACCACTTAAATTCTGCCTGGTAGTTCTAAGACAGTGGCCATCTCATACGAAGCTACTTTGTAGTAACACTGGTCCATCTTCCTCAGCATTGCCTACTTTGCCAACAGCTCTTCAGATTCTTAAGCAATGGGAATTTTTCCCAATAGGTGTTTTCCAAGGTCCTTTACTGATGAAAACAAGGACTAACCCTGGGACCATTTCCATACAAAGTAGGTGCAGTAGCACTGAGCCATAATCTCTCCCCGAAATGTTACACATACATGTCATATATATCAGAGCCATAATTCCCTTTTAAAGGGGAAACTCAGATTGCTAAACTGTCTGGCAAAAGGGCTGCAAAGTTTAGGTAGGTGTGACACACTGTTGATTGTATCATGGGCAACAAAAGCAGATCACTAAAATGAAGCCAGTTTTTCCTTCCCCAGAATTCCCCTTTTCTGCAGTTTGATTCTTAAGACGACAGGAACATACTAACTTTCTTAATACGCCATCTATTCTAATTGTAGAAATAGAGCTAAATAGCTGGCATACATCCACTAAAGAATCAGTGAGAGAATATGAAACAAACATTAATGTTTTAAAAGTTGTTTAAAAGCCTATACAAACTTACCTCTATGTCTTGAGTCGAGACGTTTCCAGAGCAAGTTTACACTTCATCATGAGTTAATCTATCTATTCAGATAATTTGGTTTTTCTCAGGGAGGATTCTCCATATTACTTTTCAACATCAAAAGGAATCTTTAGGGTGCTGGCATTTCGAAACGCAGAATGCCCAAAAAATGAAAAGGAAGAATGCCTCATTATACTGACCTGGTGCCTACAGCTCTGTGAGCAGGGCAAAAGGGAAAAAAACCCCTCAATTCTGCTCAATCAGCGGTGGTCTTGCCCAAAGAGCAACCAGGGTAGCTTCCCAGGCCCTGCAATGGGGGAAGAAGAAGATATTGGATTTATATCCCGCCCTCCACTCCGAAGAGTCTCAGAGCGGCTCACAATCTCCTTTCCCTTCCTCCCCCACAACAGACACCCTGTGAGGTAGATGAAGATATTGGATTTATATCCCGCCCTCCACTCCGAAGAGTCTCAGAGCAGCTCACAATCTCCTTTACCTTCCTCCCCCACAACAGACACCCTGTGAGGTAGATGAAGATATTGGATTTATATCCCACTCTCCACTCCGAAGAGTCTTAGAGTGGCTCACAATCTCCTTTCCCTTCCTCCCCCACAACAGACACCCTGTGAGGTGGGTGGGGCTGGAGAAGGCTCTCACAGCAGCTGCCCTTTCAAGGACAACCTCTGCCAGAGCTATGGCTGACCCAAGGCCATGCTAGCAGGTGCAAGTGGAGGAGTGGGGAATCAAACCCGGTTCTCCCAGATAAGAGTCCACACACTTAGCCACTACACTTAGCCACTACACCAAACTGGGGGGGGGGGACTGGCCATGATCCTACCCCCCCAGTGAAAAGCAGGCATCTACCACTGCTTCTCGCATTGACTCAGGCAGCTGTTTTGGTGAAGGCATCCACTCATACCCACTCCATCCGAGGCTTGCTACGGCAACTGCTCACACATGCCACCATAGCTGAGGCAGCCATTTTCTGAGGTGGCATTGACTCCTCTCTACCTTGTATGGGGCAAAGACCACACCTTGCTTGGCCATGGTGGAGGGAGAGTGGCAGTGATTCTGGAACCCCATTCTAGATTTTGGCACAGGACAATTGGTTGCCCAAGCTAAAAGATTAGTTGTCCAATTGTAGATAATGAGGCCTGAGGTGGATTGGCTTGCAGTTTGTTGTTCCGGGATTAATACAGCGCCTTCTTCTGGAATCACTGACAGGAATTTTGAGACATGGCACCAGCATACCTAATTAGGGTTGCCAATCCCCAGGTGGAGGCAGGGTATTCCCTAGTTTTGAGGTCCTCCCCCCACTTCAGGGTCATCAGAAAGTGTGTGGGGGGAGAGATAAATGTCTGCTGGGCACTCCATTATTCCCAATGGAGACCGATTTCCATAGGGTATAATGGAGAATTGATCCGTGGGTATCTGGGGCTTTTTAAAGTAGAGGCACCGAATTTTTTTTAAAGTAGAGGCACCAAATTCTCAGCATAGCATCTGGTGCCTCTCCTCAAAACACCTTCCAAGTTTCAAAAAGATTGGACCAGGGGATCCAATTCTATGAGCCCCAAAAGAAGGTGACCCTATCTTTTATTATTTCCAATGGAGGAGAGGTATTTAAAAGGTGTGCAGTCCCTTTGGAGATCAATTATGCTTGTCACAAGCTTGCTCTTGGCTCCACCCTCAAAGTCCCCAGATGTTACTTGAATTGGGCTTGGCAACCCTATACTTAATTGAAATAGTTCAATAAACCTTGTTCTGTTCTCATGTTGAGATTCATTGGCAGGTAGTCAAATGGCCCATTGTTACATATCCCTGCAAGACACAAAGAGGAAAAGGCCTGTTGCACTTCCTCTCTGGAAAGTCCTGTGGAACCCAAACTTCACAGTATCAGACATCCTCAACTTACAGTTTTATTCTTTACAAAGCAAATTCAAAGCGATGGAAGAACCATTGAATTTCACTTCCCATTTCTTAACAGTCTAAACACATTTCAAGGAGACTTTTAACTGGACGTGGATCATCACACCTAATTTCCAGATGAACTTTTTTGGGGTATGTTTTCAGTAAAGATTTATTTTTTTCGTCATCTTAAAATTTTCACAAAATGCAGACTTCATCCAAACTGGCAAACTGTCAATTCTGGAGAACCCACTTCTTTTTGACTTGTTTTGCTTCCTGTTTCCTGTGTGGCAGGAAGTTCACAGTAGCCTTTGCAACTTCAGTTTCCTTTAAAGGAGAGAATTAAGAAATTTATGATCCAGCACTTATAGAGAAAAAGAAAACTTTTTTCATTAAATGCACAGACTGGGAAGGAATGATTTGGTTGCAGCCATAAGATTCAATTCCGGGATAATGTCCATCTGTGTCTCAGAGTCTAGACTCCATCAATATGAGTACAAGAAAAAAAGTCTTGCTCCAAAAATCTCCTTTCAAGTCACTGATACAGCTTGAACTAAACGTCCTTTTCTTCCAGCTCCCATCCAAGGGATGTCGCTGTCATTTGACAGGTCATCATGCTTGCTGATGACGAAGAAGTATTGAGGGCCATCTGCTGCAAATCCCTCTCAATCGGCTTGTATTGCATTCATCAATTAGCAGCTTCTGCCACGAACAATGAGAAAAAGTTGTTACTGAACACTTTTGAATGACAACAATGTCAAATTCATATATTAATATGAGCTTGTTCTGCTGTTCTTTTCCAGTTGTGCAAACTCTACATCCCAGTTTTTCAATGGACAGATTATGTGAATGAAGCTAGAAGATATTGGATTTATATCCCGCCCTCCACTCTGAAGAGTCTCAGAGCGGCTCACAATCTCCTTTACCTTCCTCCCCCACAACAGACACCCTGTGAGGTGGGTGGGGCTGGAGAGGGCTCTCCCAGCAGCTGCCCTTTCAAGGACAACCTCTGCCAGAGCTATGGCTGACCCAAGGCCATGCCAGCAGGTGCAAGTGGAAGAGTGGGGAATCAAACCCGGTTCTCCCAGATAGGAGTCCGCACACTTAACCACTACACCAAACTGGCTCTCCATCCAAGCTAGAGTAAAGGTAGTCCCCTGTGCAAGCACTAGTCATTTCCGAATCTGGGGTGACGTCGCATCACAACGTTTTCACGGCAGACTTTTTTATGAGGTGGTTTGCCATTGCCTTCCCCAGTCATCTACACCTTACCCCCAGCAAGCTGGGTACTCATTTTACCAAACTCAGAAGAATGGAAGGCTGAGTCAACCCTGAGCCGGCTACCTGAACCCAACTCCCCCCGGGATTGAACTCAGGTCGTGAGCGAATCTTGGACTGCAGTACTGCAGTTTACCACTCTGCGCCACGGGGCTCTTGAACCTAGGGTAGGTAAGTCAAAATGAACTTGTGCTGTCCAACATGCAGACATTGGAACTATGGGAGGGAGAAGTCACAATCCCTCACACCCCATTGACTGGGTAGCACTTTGATGGGAGACCAAGGAAGTCCAGAGTTGCTACATAGCGGCAGGCAATGGCAAACCACCTATGAACATTTCTCGCCTTGAAAACGCCATATACTGTTGCCATATACTGACTGCAATGCCGCCGCAAAAAAAGTAATAATAATATCCTAAACTCCCTTTCTTGGATCATCCAAAAGACATTTCTAACATCTTTGTTCTGCTACTTGGGGGAAAAAAACTGTATGTAAGAAAAACAGTGATGTGGGGTGGGGGTGGGATTAGTTTCAGCCATGTGATAGAACAGATAGATCTGATGGATTTAACTTCCTAACATTCATATCTGAAAATCTTGTTTGTCTTTAAGGTACTACAGGATTTATATCTAGCTGTAAGAAAGAATTTGGAAGCTTACTGGCTGGCAAAGTTGTAATTCTTGTGATCGATCTATACTTTGATCCTAGCCAAGAGACCTGAGTACCACAAGTAATTGCCCACTAGTCTACCCCAAAAATTAATTTGGACTAGCAGAACAGGGAATCCCAAGAGGAAGAACGAGGAAGCAGTGCTGGCTGGATACAAGAACGGAACATCAAAACTTTCCTGCCTTTGTTAGCCTTTGAAAGCTGTAAGCCTATGTGTCTGGTATTTCCAAAGGTCTCTGAACACACAGACAGGACAGAAGCACCTTTGTGGATATACTTGGGCGGGGATCTGCATTTGAACCTTTCTAATATCAGTAATTGCTATATTCACAAGTGTTTCTGGTAGCTGAATAACTTTCAATATAGACTGACAAGAGGTGAGGAAAAAAAAAACACATTTTCTTGGCCCAAGTTCTGCAGCTGAGAAGAGCATAGATACTTTAAATCATGCAAAACTCAGTCTTCCAAAAAGTTTTTACATGCTTCTTTTTGGTCCATAGATGGCAGCAGCTACTTATGCTAAGTATTTCTGGTTGCAGCTGCCTGCTCATGGGGCAGATGGTTCTCAGTGAGGCTGCACCCTCAGAGATCATAAAAATCATTGCATCTGCACAGCGGAAATAAAATAAGACAGGCCCACCTAAGACACAGTCTGACTGCAGTACATTTAAAGCAGGGACTTCTGGAAGAGCAATATAAGATGTTCTGCTACCAAGAAGTTATGGTTTCAGATTTCTGGCACAGAGAGAAAAATTACACATGCTCATTCTTAGGGTGATAACAGAATTCCAAACAGCTGCTGAAACAATGCGTTGAGTGTGTTGTGGGCAGATTATAGCTCAAGACTATGGTGGGGAGGAATAACACAAGCAGCTTCCACTCTTTGTCTGCCCTGTGGCTATGGAGCAGGTTGCTCAAACTTTTCAGCTATTTTTCCATCATACCCAGAGAGTTGCTGATCCTTGTTAGTTTTAATGATTATACTTAAACAAGCCAATATCCTGTTTGTCTGCATAGTACATCCAATGTCTCTCCCACCCATTCTTAGTTTTACAGAATGGTAGCCTAAAATCAAATTCTAGGTGTCTGTAAGGCAATCTATAACAATCTAGGCAGAACAATAGGGTTTTTTTTTAGCAATTATAGTTTTTCAAAGTCAGACATTTACTCAAAGGAAAAGCAAGGTAAAAGTAAAGGCCCAGTTTAAAAAAAGAAATAAAATAAAGCTGACTAATGAAATGATTTTCTATAAAGCTGCTGTTCTGAGATTTTTTGGGGGGTGGGGTTGAGATGCAATCAATTTTATTTGTGTCTATGTTCCCAACCAAAGACTAGCAAACAAACACAGCATACAAGTACCTAATAATACAAAATTGTTGATCAAATGTAACCCCCTTCCATACTAACTGACCAGGTTTTGCCATGAGGCTAAAACTTTCACAACTCTGTCATACACTAGCATTATTATCCCCATAATGTAAATGTAGAATGTCTCAGGATACAATTATAAGATCGACTCTAAATGCTAGCCAGCAATAGTCTCAGCACTATTGAAAGTTGCATAAGCATGAAGATTCTCTTCTATCTAACACTCTGCATCCCAAGCCTTCAGATCCCTGCCTTGTTTTAATGACATGCTAAGTGAATATTACATTTTACTAGAGGAATTTCCTCTTCCTTAGCAAACCACATTCTGAGTGTGAAGATCCCTGTACTACTCTGCCGTCAAAGTAAAGACTTCCCCATTTCTCAGGTGCTTCATCCAAAATTACTTTCCTGTGTATATCAGCTTTCCTGTCTTGTTTGGTGAACTGGTAGCCCCATGTGGTATGCCATACAGAGTCTCTTACTTATCCAAGGGGAGTGACTTGAGAGAGGCAGAGTTCAGTAGAGCTTCAATTGTTAGAAGACGTACAGTTGGGGGAAGCATAGTCAAGAAGTCTTGACTTCCTGTGTTGTTGTCGTTTGAGGAAATTAGTGCTGTCTCCATTTTGTAAAAGAGTTTGAACAAACAGACTGCTGCAACTGCCTGTAATCTTTGGTTCCCTTTCTGGTTCTGGGACCTGACACCTGTCAGTGTAGAATAGAAATGCTGCACATTTTGATGAGTATATATTTGATCGTGTGTTCATTTCAACAGCCACCCTGCCCCCAAGAGCTGACTTCCACCTCAAGTGACTGTTGAAAATCTTTGTAGCCCTGCAGTAGCTGTGTTGAGGGCATTTCATTTCCTTGTGGCAGTGGAGTTTCATTTCCTTGCCCTGAGGGAGCTTCAGAATCTGCACAGTAGGTAAGATGGTTCTACTCTGAGTCAGGTTAGGTAATTAAATGAAATGAAGGCAGAACTGTACCTCTACAAGGCTGTGTGAAAATGCATGTGCACAAAATGATATCAAAAGCACATACTTAAATGAATACCAAATTGTAAGACTTTATTAAAGTGTTTGTTTATAACCACTGGCTAGCTGGCTGATTTATTTACTGGTTATTGATTGCCTGCTAAACAGTATACAGTGACAACATATTCCCATCAGACTATGCAAAAATATGCATGTATAAAACATGGCCAGTTGTACTCTGTCTGGGGGCAGTGATGCTCTGTATTCTTGGTGCTTTGGAGGGGTTAGGGTTGCGAATCCCCAGGTGGGGGCCTGAAGCGGGGGGAGAGCCTCCAAACTGGGAGATCCCCTGCCCCCACCTGGGGATTGGCAACCCTAGAAGCACGCCCAAACTGCCAACTGGATTCATTAGGAGAGTGCAGCCTCATTAAATGCAGGCTGTACATTCACTCCTCAGTCAGCCTGAGATCAGGCCTATTGAACTCTTTCATGTTTTGCCACTCAAAACATCCTTAACTAATTTATGAAAGGTGGTAGCATCATTTCATTCTAACATTCCACAAAATGAAATAATAATGTTTAAATCTCTCAGCTGTAGTGGTTTTAAATTATACACACAGGCTGCTCAGCTGTGTAAACTGAGGTTCAAATACTGGTTTATCTCTTATAAATGCACTGTGTCATCATTGTCCTTTTTATTGTGCATCATTATATAATGATGGGCACCTTTTGTAATCAGTGATGCTGTGCATAGCATAAGTGTTATTCGACTCAAGGTATAACCTTTGTTGCATCAATAAAGCTACACTCTCCATCAACATTGCCCACTCACATCATTATTACAATCTAAGAGATGAGGCTTTCTAGAACTACAGAACCATTTTGCTGTTTGAAGCACAAATGTATATATTCACATGCTCTTTTCTCTAACTCCCCAAGGCCCTAGTTTAGGCCTGTGAATACTGATCACTTTATTTATGTGTGTCTAGAGTTAGGAATATACTGTATTTATCCAAATTAAATATACAATCCCATTAGGGTTGCCAAGTCCAATTCAAGAAATATCTGGGGACTTTGGGGGTGGAGCCAGGAGACTTTGGGGGTGGGGCCAAGAGACTTTGGGGGCGGAGCCAGGAACAAGGGTGTGACAAGCATAATTGAACTCCAAGGGAGTTCTGGCTATCACATTTAAAGGGACTGCACATCTTTTAAAATACCTTCCTTTCATAGGAAATAATGAAGGATAGGGGCACCTTCTTTTGGGGCTCATAGAATTGGACCCCCTGGTCCAATCTTTTTGAAACTTGGGAGGTATTTTGGGGAGAGGCACTAGATGCTATACTGAAAATTTGGTGCCTCTATCTCAAAAAACAGTCTCCCCAGAGCCCCCGATACCCGCAGATCAATTCCCCATTGTTCCCTATGGGAATCGTTCATGGAGGTGCATGATGGCTGTGGGGGTGGGGCTTCCCCCGCCGGCCAGCTGGCTGGGGGGGGGGGAAACCTGTAAAACTGGGGGATCCCCCTCTGGGATCTGGGGATTGGGAAGCCTAAATCCCATGTTAAATTTGAATCTGTGTGAGCCAGATAGCTTCCATTGCAGCACACAGCTAGCATCTTTATGCATTTTCAGAAACGAGCAAATCATTCCAGATCTGCATTGTCCTGCTTCCAGGACTGATAAACCCTAGACACTGGCAAATCACCTATACTGTCCTGTTAGGATAACCCCGCAGGTGCCATGCATGATGTTCTATATGAAGATATCTCATTAGTGCCTTCTGCCTGTTATTCCGCCTTCATGGATCATTTTGTACTTGCATCTTGCCTAATGATCTCCGGTGCTGGAAATCAGAAATGCAAGTCACAATTACAGTGTGGTACTATAGTGTTTGGTCCCTTGCCTTGCAGCAGAAACTAACCAGCTAAATGAGACTGCAAGACGATGAATAATTAACATAGTAAAAAAAGTTTTCTATGCCACATGGAACATTTGTTACATTTATACATTCAAACCAAATGCTCAGCTGCAGGGATGGGCATGAACTGGAAAAATGCAGTTCATTTCAGTTCATAGTTCATAGGGCTGTTTTTTGAGGCAGAGGTACCAAATTTTCCATATAGCATCCAGTGCCTCTCCCCAAAATACCCCCCAAGTTTCAAAAAAATTGGACCAGGGGGTCCAATTCTATGAGCCCCAAAAGAAGGTGCCCCTATCCTTCATTATTTCCTATGGAAGGAAGGCACTGAAAAGGTGTGCCGTCCCTTTCAATGTGATGGCCAGAACTCCCTTTGGAGTTCAATTATGCTTGCCACAGCCTTGATCTTGGCTCCACCCCTAATGTCTCCTGACTCCACCCCCAAAGTCTCCTGGCTCCACCCCCAAAGTCCCCAGATATTTCTTAAATTGGACTTGGCAAACCTAGTTTGGGTGGCAACGGGATGTACGTCGGGCCGGGGGATGTAGCAGCCAGCCGACACAAAGCTGTGGAGGAGGTTGGAAAGCCCTCAGCCAACCAGCAGCTGCCCAGCCCCAGGCTCCCCTAGGTGTTTGGGCAGCGGTGGGTGCACTTCAGGCCGGGGGGAGGAAGCAGCCAGCCGGCACAGAGCCCTGGAGGAAGTTGGAAGGCCCTTGACAGGCCAGCAGCTGCCCAGCCCCGGGCTCGCTGAGGTGTTTGGGCAGCGGCGGGGCACACGTCGGGCTGGGGAAGGGAGCAGAGAACCAATACAGAGCCACGGAGGAGGTTGGAAGGCCCTTGGCAGGATGAGATTTTGGGGGGGGGGGGCGCGTCACCAGCCACATGAAGTTTAAGCTGTGGGATGGAGCCAGAGGCTGGGCACGCAGGGCCTCTTGTTGTTTGGGAACAAGGTGTCTGGGCAGCAGCCGCAGCATGTAGGTTGGGCAGGGGAAGGGAGCCAGCGACCTACGGTTGCCAGATCCAGCTCATGAAATATTTGGGAACTTTGGGAGTAGAGCCAGGAGACTTTAGGGGTGGAGCCAGGAGCAACGGTGTAAGGAGCACGATTGAACTCAGAAGTGAGTTCTGGTCATCACTTTTAAAGGGACCACGCACCTTTTAAATGCCTTTTCTTAATTGGAGATAATGAAAGATAGGGGTACCTTATTTTGAGGCCCATAGAATTGGACCCCCTGGTCCACTCCTTCTGAAATGTGGAGGATTTTTCGAGGAGAGGCATTGGATGCTACGCTGAAAATTTGGTGCCTTTACCTCAAAAAACAGCCCCTCCAGAGACCCAGATACCTGCAGATCAATTCTTCATTATAACTGTGGGAATCAGTTTTCATAGTTTTCATATAAATCGAATAAAATAAAATAAAATAAAATAGGGAATAACGGAGTGCCCTGCAGATATTTCCCCCACCCCACCCTTTCTGATGACCCTGAAACGGAGGGAGGGCCTCCAAACTGGGGAATCTCCCGCCTCCAACTGGGGATTGGCAGCCCTATGGCGGCCTGTTGCAGAGGGTCAATGCCCATGAGGTTGGGGCTGCCTCTCTCCTGGCTTGCAGCGTCAAGAAACACGGGTAAGAAAGGACCCTTTTCTACGCTTGTTGGTTGCTTTGGTTTGATTGAGGCGGGAGGGGAGTGGAGGGAAGGGAAGGGCTTCCAAATGACCTAGGCTTGCTTGGCAACCCCAGTAGACCAAGGTGGGCAGCCCCTTTGCTGCCCAGCATCTGTTCCAGTGGGAACTCTGTCCTCCCAACTTAGCATGGGTCTCTGCCCTCTGTCCTAACCTGGGCCCTCTCCCTCTTCTTTACAGCTTCAGGTGAAGGATGTTGTGTACAGATGGAGAGGTAGGCAGATGTGTCCCAGCCTCTGTAGCAGGAGGAGACAAAGAGACCGGAGATTGGGGAGGGGGAGGGGGAGAGAGAGAGAGAGAGAGAGAGAGAGGGAGAGTCAGCCTTACCTAGCAGTTATAACAACAACTCATTATTTCTGGGCTTAGCATGTGGAAACACTTGGCTGGCATGATCTCAGTCACCAACTCTATTTAGTTCACCCATCTTGAGAGGGGCTCAGACTGGCACAGCTGCCAGACTTCATGTGATGCCCAGACTGGGATGGGGGTGGGGAGTCAGCTTTACCTAGCAGTCATAGTAACTTAGCAAGCATTATAACCCAGTCTTTTGGCTTTGGGGGGAATTGTTATAGCTAGTGAGAAGTACCTGGGAGGGAAGGCCACTAAGGAAAACTTGTGGGCAAAAACAAACCTTCTCTGTTCATCTCTTGCCTTGAAAAATCCTGGAGTTAATTGGTTAATGTTTTAATTATTATTGTTAATTTCATAAGTATTAATTATGTTTTAAGCAGTTTTGTTTTTAAAGTAAAAAATAATGTCTTTAATTGTGTTTGTGTCCTTTGTTAAGTTTTTATCTTGGTTACCTGGCGTTGCATTTTATGACTCATATGGCCCGGCCCGGCAAGGTCTCATTTATGTCAGATCCGGCCCTCATAACAAATGAGTTCGACACCCCTGCTGTAGACTCACTACTTTACATTGTAGCCAAGTGTCATTTCTTCAGTGTTGTCACATGAAAAGATATACTTAAATATTTACAAAATGTGAGGGGGTGTACTCACTTCTGTGACCTACTGTACATAACATCCCTCCCTCCTTAGTTTGCAAGCCCCTAGTGGACATAGTCTTTTAGGTACACGGGCTTGTGATGCTCTCACGTTGACCGCCTGAGTGCTGGCGTGAGCAGGGATGCAACAGCAGCTTCCGGCGACGCAGGCGGTGGGCCCGGTGTCAAGGAGAGCTCGGCTGGCGGAACCGGGTACAGCGTCAACCCCATATGGTGAAGTGTCACAAGCTAAAATGACAGGCAGCCGCTCGTGGAAGTGCGCCAGCAAGCTGTTTGAAGTCAAAATGTCCTTTACTGCCTGGAAAGCAGCAGCTCGCTGGCGACCCCAAACCCATGGCGCCCGTTTGTCCAACAGTCTGTGTAAGGGCTCCGCTACCGCCGCTTTGTGGGGAGGAATGCATGATAAAAATTGAGAATGCCCAAGAAGGATTGTAATTCCGCCTTGTTGGTGGGCGCTGACGCTTCACAAATGGCCTTTATTTTGTCCTGGGCTTTTATTTTATCCACCGTATACCCCAGGAAGTCTATGGTGGGCACCCCCAACACACATGTCTCCCATTTCACCTTCAACCCTGCCCCATCAAAACACTGCAACACTGACTGGAGGAAGCTGGAATTCCTCTTCGGTGGCTGCTGCTATCAGCACATTGTCGAAGAACGGCTGGACCCCAGGGATACCTTTAAAAAGGGAGTCCATCAAGTTTTGAAAGATTCCAGGGGCCACACTGACCCCAAACTGCAAACGCTTAACTCTGAAAGCCCCGCGGTGCATTATGATAGTTTGCGCTTCTGCTGTGACGGCATCCACAGGAAGCTGTTGATATGCTTGTGCCAGATCCAGTTTCGCAAAAAATTTTGCTCCTGCTAATGACGCTAGTATGTGGCTCACCACCAGAACCAGGTACGCATGGCCCTGCAGCGCCTTCTTAATTGTACATTTGTCATCGGCACAAATGCATATGCTACCATTAGGTTTGATCAGGGTGACGACGGGAGCCTCCCACTTCACATTAGCTACCAGTTCCAGAACCCCTTGGGCCACGAGATGGTCTAGCTTTTCTTCAATCTTGGGTCTCAATGCTAGGGGCATGCGCCTGGCCTTCAGCCATATGGGCTGCACTTTAGGGTTCAGTTACGGGGTCCCCTATGTATGTTCCCAGGGTTCCGTTGAACACAGCAGAGAATTCTTCGCACATTGTTTGAAAATCTCTTTGAATGGGGGCGTGATGGATACCCGTTACTCGTATTCGTAGGGCCTTGAACCAGGCCCGCCCCAGGAGGCTACTCAGCTCCCCTTCCACAACGATTAGTGGAAGCTTGCCCTTAAACCTCCTGTATGTAGCGTGGACCAGCTCCACCCCAGGACTGCAACCTCCCACTTTTGAAAGTCACGGACTATGAATGGGGACAGGTGTAGCTGGGCTTCTCCCCACGGGCACAACTCCCTAAATGTGTGGGCCAAAATGACCATCTGGTCTGCCCCCAAGTCTACTTCCATTTTGCAGGGCTTGCCGCCTATGAACACAGTCATGTGATACTTATTTGAGGGTGGAAGGGGCAGTTGGCATACCTGGGTCCCCATCGTGGTGAGTGCCTGGATGTCATCCACGAGTGTGACCTCGTGGTGGCGGCCATTTTGTTGGCGTGGAGGTTTCCCTTGCCCTGCGCTGATAATCAGCATACTTGTGCCAGATGCCTGGCCTTTCCGCATGTGTGGCAGGTCGTGCTCCGGAACCTGCAGGTGCGTCACTCGTGTGGCTCCCCACCGCTGGCACAGGTCTTGGGGGTGGTCAGCTCTGTTGCTCATGTTCGTGGCTTTTGTCGACCTGCCTGATTCAGTTTAAGGGCGTCGTCGCCGTCGGAGACGTCTGACTCTATGGCTGGTCGCAGCTGGTGAGCGTTGGTACCTGGGCGGCGGACCTTCTTCTTACTTGCATCCTCGGCAGTGGTGACTATTTGTAGGGCCTTCGCCAGGGTAGGATCTGATTCCGTCACGATTTTCCAACATGCCTTCACATCCCTGAGGCCGTGAGTGAACTTCACGAGCAAGGCCTCTTCCAATTGTGCGCCGTACTCCGCCTTCCTGCCCATGTTTCGCAGGCAGGCTAGGAAGGCTGCTATGGTCTCGTTCGGTTCCTGGAAGCTGTTGAGGAACTGTAGCTTTTGGGTGAGGTGAGTTGGCTTTGGGACGAAATGACCGGTCAGCACCTCGATGATCTTGTCGAAGGAGGACGACTCAAGCGTTTCCGGCGTGACCAGGCCCTCCACGAGCTGCAAGGTGGCGATGCCACAGTTGCTCAGCAGGATGGCCTTCTTGATTTCTGGTTCGTCATCCTTGATTCACTGTGCCATGAGGTGGCACTTGAGTCTTTTGACCCAGGCTTCCCAGGCCTCGGGCTGAACCGTGTCGAACTCCAGAATGGAGTTTTGCAATCTGAACCCGGTGGCCATGATCGGGCTGGACAGCGGTGCCTGTCGCACGGCAGCGCTGGTGTTCGGTGCACTTGGCAGTGCCGGGGAGCCCTGGACCTCGCTCATCCAGATCCCACCTTTGTCGCCACTGTTGTATAGTGAGTTCTATGCATGGAGGAGTCTTGGAGTAAGTGATAACAAACTCTTTAATAGGAATGACATAGTATATGGTCACATTACAAGACTAGCTATGGGGCCTACGGGGCCCAACTTATATACATCTCTGGGTTCCTGCGCCAGCATGCCATTGGGTCATTTAAACCAGTGGGGGTCTAGGGCTGTGATTGGTCTAGGGCTGCAGAGATTTGGATCCTGCAGCCCTTTGTTCCCAAGTCCCCAAGCTCAGTCTGTATGGCTCCAATGAGCCTGGCAGGAACACCCAAAGTCTTCCCTTGAGTCCACGTACATAACAATATCCATTCATGAACCACCACAAACCCCTGCCAAAATGTATCACAAACTTTAGTTCGTGAGCCAGTTTGTGCCCGTCCCTACTCAGCTACCTCAAGCCTTAATTAAAAAAAAAACTTTTCTCCTTGTATAGTTCATCCCTGAATACAGGTGTATGTTCTATGTAAAAAACTAAATAAATAAATTTTCTGTAATTTAGAAAATTGTTAATATTTTCCTTGTAGATATTTTCATCCCATTATATAAGAATTTATTGCATTTGCTCTTCCATGTTCTGTAACCAAAATAAAACATTGAAAGGGAAAAAATATATACAGCTTTCAATGCAATCTCAAACTTTCTAAATGCAAACTTTCTAAATGCATTGAAGTAAATGAGTTTAGAAGGATGTAACTGTTTAGGATCGCACTAAAGGCTGCTATTATTTTCAGCTGTAGCTAGCAAATGCTACGGTCAAGTCACCAAGATTCTTGTCATATTTCACATCTAAAGAGGCTGAGACTGGGATCTCTAATTTCAGGACCAACTGCTCCTGAATGTTTATTTATTTATAACTTAATTCATTTATACCCTGCCTTTCTCCATAGTGGGGACCCCAAGCAGGTTACACGAACCTCTTCCTTCACTTTATCTCACAACAACTCTGAGAGGTAGTTCAGGCTGAGAGAATGTAACTAACCCAAGGTCACACAGAAAGCTTCCATGGCAGGAATGGGGATTCAAACCCAGGTTCTCTTGGATATTAGTCCGACACACTTTAACCACTAAGCTATAAATGCCTGCCTACATATTTGAAATTGAACACAACATTTCAAATGAAGGTTTTGCTTTTTACTTATCTAACCAAACTTACAGAGGTTTTTTTTTCTATTTTATATAATAAAATTAAATCTCTTGTTAAGTAAACTTGTACATGTTGATTTGCAGGAATACTGACTCATGGATTACTAACTTTTGCTGCAGTCCCTTTAAAGCAATTTGATCTATAGTTACTAGTAAGTGATAATCTTAACTACTTTCAATAAAAGTCTTCACCTGGTGATTTCTGCATATGAAACTCTTGTTCTGTTTATTTATTCATAACATTTTATACTACTTTTTCAGATGCTTGAGGCAGTTTAACAATATCAATAAAGTCTCAAAGCTCATAAAACAACAAAAACCATGGATCCTGAATACATGAGCAAAAAAAACCAAAAAACAAAATATACCCCAAACAGAAATTGATCATTTGAATGTCTTATGAAAAAGGAATGTTTTCCATCCTTGTCAGAAATGAAGAATGCTTTTGAAAGATTCTGAAAAGAGGTTTCACAACATGGGCATTATTATATCAGATGACCTACATCAGAGAAAAAGAGGGATAATTTTAAAACATATTAGAAGAAGAAGAAGAAGATATTGGATTTATATCCCGCCCTCCGCTCTGAAGAGTCTCAGAGCGGCTCACAATCTCCTTTACCTTCCTCCCCAACAACAGACACCCTGTGAGGTAGATGAAGATATTGGATTTATATCCCGCCCTCCACTCCAAAGAGTCTCAGAGCGGCTCACAATCTCCTTTCCCTTCCTCCCCCACAACAGACACCCTGTGAGGTAGATGAAGATACTGGATTTATATCCCGCCCTCCACTCCGAAGAGTCTCAGAGCAGCTCACAATCTCCTTTCCCTCCCTCCCCCACAACAGGCACCCTGTGAGGTAGATGAAGATATTGGATTTATATCCCGCCCTCCACTCCGAAGAGTCTCAGAGCGGCTCACAATCTCCTTTCCCTTCCTCCCCCACAACAGACACCCTGTGAGGTGGGTGGGGGCCTAAGAGAGCTCTTACAGCAGCTGCCCTTTCAAGGACAACCTCTGCCAGAGCTATGGCTGACCCAAGGCCATTCCAGCAGGTGCAAGTGGAGGAGTGGGGAATCAAACCCGGTTCTCCCAGATAAGAGTCCGCACACTTAACCACTACACCAAGCTGGCTCTCCATATTAGGAAAGAGAGGTGAAAGAGAATAAAACCAGCCCTGTGGTGGTAGCTGCTGCTGAAAGAAATGTTAATTTAATCTGCTTAGCAGATCGGATCTCCAGCAGCCAGTTAGTAGCCTTGCTGGTAAGAGCCCTACTTGGCACCACCCATTTTCTAAAAAACACTTGGTGAACATCAAGAAAGGTACCAGAGGGTGCCATGCTACTCACAGCTGGCTCGCCCACTAGGCGAATTAGGCATTTTCCTAGGGCACCAGGTGGGAGGGGTGCTGAATTGGGCTCTCACCCTCTCTCGGTACCCAAGACAAATGCCTAATAATGCGGCAGTGGGCAGGCCACCTTCCCTGCCACCCCCACCCCTGGCCCAAGGCCATGCCACCCCCCTCCCAGCTCAAGGGCGCGCTCAGAGGAGCGATGCCAGCTTTGACTGGGTATCTCAGTAGAGCACTCTCTCTTAAGAGAATGCAAAACAAGGCTTTGCCCATCTCCCTTCTAGTTCTGGAAGATAGGGGGGAGCGAAGCCTCATCCTGCTGTCTATTAAGAGAGAACGCTCTACTGAGATGCCCACATCAAAGCAGGTAAGGACAAAGCTAGTGTCGCTCCTCTGAGCTCACCGGAGGGGGCGGGCAGAGTGTGGCACCACATTTTGGTGTTGCAGAAAGAGGGGAGGGGTGCCATTGCAGAGGGGGGAAGCCTGGGGGGGGGGTTGCCACTGCAGAGAGGGGCGGCAGGCCATGAGTCTGCCTGGGGTGCCATGCACCCTAATGCCAGCCCTGATGGTCCCCACAGGCACCATATTGGGGGACCCTAGTTTAGACCATGCAGGGCTTCAGAACTGAATCCAGAGCGAAAATGCTAAGGTTGAGTACAAATACATTTTGCTGAAATAAAGGCACCATGGTAGGCCAGGCTGATTTTTCTGACCAGTTGATAACCCTAATCTTACCCTCTGTTAATGCCTTTGCCCTTACTTTGCCCAAGTAAGAAAGGAATGTTCCTTTAAGGGAGTTGAGTGGTCAGAGACTGGAAACTGGCAGAATAATTGCTTGGTACACAATTTCATAGATTTGCAGCAAAGCTTTTAACTCTGTAGATCATGAAAAGTTATGGTAGGCTTTTAAAAAACATTGGTGTGCCACTAACACAACATATGATTGTTTTTAGCCACAACCACGGGTCATTTTGTAGAAAAATAGATGATGGAGCTCATTCAGGGATTGTTATGCAGCTGCACCTACTATTCAATGGACAAGGCAGATAGGTGGGGAGGAAGAGGAGGAACCTTCAGAAAGGTTCAGGAGCTGCACTCCTGTGAGCACCTGCTGAATTCAGGGCCTGTGTACAACCTTTACTCTGGACAAAATGCTACTGTTAGGACAAAATATGGAGAAACAGAATGATTTCTGATAGGCAATGGTGTCAGAAGTTGGACAATTAAGAAAGCTGACAGGAAGAAAGTTGATTCAATAGAAATGTGGCATTGGAACAGAGTTTTATGAATACTATGCCCAAAAGACTAATAAGTGGGATCTGGATCACGCCAAACCTGAACTCTTCCTAGAAGCTAAAATGACTAAAATGAACAATGGCTATTGTTCTTTGGTGACATTATGACAAGGTAAGAGTCACAGGAAAAGACGGTGATGCTAGGAAAAGCTGAAGCTGGCAGGAGAAGAGGAAGACCCAACCTGAGATGGATTGACTCGATCAAGGAAGCCACAGCCCTCCATTTGCAAGACCTGAGCAAGGCTGTTAATGATAGGACACTTTGGAGGCCATAGGGTCTCCATGAGTTAGATGACTTGATGGCACTTAACGCACACCCAGTTCTCTAAATTGAAAGTCATTTCTGAGCTTATGGTGTGTTTGGTGATGGATCTAGTCCCGTTGCCGAAGGTTCCAGATCCAATGTATGATGCTACCTTTGGGACACCGGTTGAGAAAAGGAGTACAGACTATCCAAAGGAGCCCGGGGACATCACAAGATATGCTAGATCTGAAAACTATATCTCAGGGTATACGGCAAAACTCCTTTTTGTATATGCAAGATGGAGCACAAGGCAGCATGACTGTTTCTGGGGTCTGTGTTATATGGCAGGAGGTAGGGTTGCCAACCTCTCCATGAAGCCAGACTTACAAGTGATCTCTAGACTAAAGAGATCAGTTATCCTGGAGAAAATGGCTGCTTTGGAGGATGGACTCAGTGGCATCACATCGCCGTTGAGGTCCCTCCCTTCTCCAAGCCCTGCTCTCCCAAGGCCCCGTGACTTTCCAAGCCTGAAGCTGGCAACCCCAGTGAGAGGAAAGGACTCTGTGTGCAATGACAGTCAGACCCATTCCTGGCTAATGCTATAAGTTCCTCATGTTCAATAACAAAAATTTCCCCAAATCTAGCAGGAACCACTTTGGTTTCATTTCCCAGCAAAACAATGTGAGGAACGTGGTGGAATACAAGCAGAGCTAGTGATAAAGCCGTTCCAACAATAAGCGAAACAAATGAAATGTTTTCCAAAATTGGCTCTGACTATATATCTGGGTTTCCATCAGAGGAAAATAAGAGAATAAGCAGCCAAAAATGCCTTTAGGAGGAGGAAAGCTGAACACCAGTATGGTGTTTGAGAGTTTGAGAGCTGGATGGGGAAAGACTGAGGTTCAGATCTCCACTCAGCCATGGAGTTCACTGGGTGATTCTAGGACAATCATTTATCTCAACCTAACCTACCTCACAGAGTTATTGTGAAGATCAAATGTAGGAGAGAAGACCACAAGCTCTTTGGAGGAAGGGCAGGATTTTTATTTTTTTAAAAAAACCATGATAGATTGATTTCAATGAATGTCAGGGCTGAAAGGGCCATGGTTCATTCACACCTTCTCTGACATAGATTCTACAAAGGTGTTCATTAAAGCAAAGATAGTCGAAGGAGGTAGTGGCTTTCAAATGTCTACCAAAATATTCAAAATAATCTAAACCCGACACTAATGGGCTGAACGGACTGCTGCGTGACTACACATTGATTTCATAAAAAGCCATTAGTGTCAGGATTAGATTATTTTGAATATTTTGATTGTTAACTGTCACTCCTGTTTGTTATATATATTGCTTCAAATGTCTACCCCAGCCTGAGATCAAAATGCCACCTCCAATTTTCAAGTAAACAAATCACAACACCTAGCTCGATGTGTTTGCTCAGTTTCAATAGTTAGATGTTCAAAAGCAATCTAATTGTTTGCATATACTTGTTCATATCAACACACACACACACACATCCCTTTCCTTTTGTGCCACAAATTCTTATCAATCTAGAACAATGTATGGGACTGCTCTGTGTGTATAGCAAGGCCAGTATTTTATTCAGAAGGGTAGTCACAAATCTTCTGCACACTTAGAGCACATAACATAACATTTAAAATAACAGAATTATATCCCAGTTCGAAAATATAGGACCTGATATCTCCTCACATGATGGTCACAGAGCCTCAAATGATTTCTAGTGTAGCAACATAGGTTTTTCAGCTGTTATGTAAGCCAAAATGCCCTCAAAACGAATTAGTTGGGGTGGGCACCTGGCTCACTAGGGATCTTTTCCCAATGTATACAAGATTAACCATCCAGAGAGTAATGCTTGAAATAATGGGGACTCTAATTAAATAAAACAATTACAATGTATTCTAGAAAATATAGGCATACATACAAGATAGAATACTCATACAATCATACATACAGTCCTAGGAAATATATAGAGAGATATAGAGACAACACATGGGTAGACAAACAGGGTGATATTTACCTATTGTAGTCTTCAAGGAAGGCTCCAATGGCGACAAAAGAGGACGGGGGAAATGGACCCAAAACTGTGGCCAGAATTGGGGATGGATCTAGACAGTGGAACTGGGGTACTGTTAGATGCACACATGAGTGGAGTTGGGTCAGAGGTTAAATAGACTACCTTAGACCCTCAGGGGCTGGGAGGTATGAGGGAGGAGAAAGGGGAGGCTCTACAGTGACCATAAGGGCTGGACTTCTGCAGTAGCCAATAGCAAGTTAATTGGTGGCCCCTAATTGGGGGCCCATGACTGACCAATGAACAAGTTTGGTCCAGGAGTACCTGAGTAAACTTTCAGGTTGAAACGGACCTGGGGGAGGCTCCAAAGTGACAGTTGGAAAGAAGAATAGAAGTGACTACTGGGTGGGGAACACTTAAGATTAAGGAACTTATCTGAAAGGGTGACAATAGAGAGTCTAATTGTGGCCTAGGTAACACCCGGTTTACACTAAAGGAACTTGGTTCTGGCAGAAGATGGTCTTCCACTTCTTTAGTCTTCTTCCTGGCACCAGTCTTTGTCTTGAGTTCTGTTGGACAAAAGGCTTGAGTGGTCTGGCAGGATTCATGCCTGGATAAGCTTGATTGCCTTATGCAGAAGTTGAAGCAGCTGTTGGATATGGAGTCAGGAAAACAAGATGGATTCTGGTGGTGTTAGCCTTTGGTTCATGAAAACAGGCTGGAAACTGTTTGCCTGTACAGTTCATGGTGGCGTGGCTTCTTCCACTGCAGCGGCCAAGACTGGGCACACAAGGAACAGCTGGAAGCTCGTCTGTAGTTCTGGCTAACACCCATCCAGAGATCTAGAATGCGGCTGCAAAGCTGAGGCTTATATTATCCACATAAGCCTTAGAAACCGTGGGCAAAGTCCACTTCTTAGAGCAGATGTGTGCGAGTCAAAACTCCAGGCACCCTGGCAACCATACTGGTGATCATGATGTCCATGTGTATGAAAAGTAGGGAGCTTTTCCTTACAGTTACCCAGAAATGAACTCAGCTCCATAGCTGTTATCACTTTCTGTTTTTAGAGCACAATGATCCTTCCTTCCTTCCTGTACTGTTTTTTTTTATTTTTACATTTTAAAACCCACCTTTCCCTAAACATAAACTCAAGGTGAGTTGCAATGCTGTATAAAAATTTAATAAAATCAAACTGATGAAACACCACATATCTTCCAACAACATCTGTGCAACAAGCCCAAATTATAGATTCTAGGAGATGAAAGATCCCTACCTTCTTCAAAGAAACGTGCACCTAAATGAACTGGCCTTACACCAGCTCTGAATAATCAACAACATAGGATAGGGATGCTGTGGCACCTGCTAGTTTGACTCACATTTTGCTTATCAGTCATGAGTAAAGTGCTGATAAGTTAGGGCTACCAAGCCCCCGGTCCGGGCAGGGCTTCCCCTACCCTGGAGGTTCCCAACCCACCAGCCGACATTGGGCCAGTGGGGGGAACCTCCCGCTACATCGCCGGCGCAATAACATCACCTGGAAGTGATGTCATTGCGCTGGCACGCAGTGGCCACTCTAGGCATTTCCGGGAAAACTCAATGGTTTTTCCGGACGCTCTAGCAATTTGGGAGGGAAACTCTATGGCACAATAGGGACGTTACCAGCCATGATATCCTGTGAGATTTTTCCGGTTGTAATAACTAGACTGGGGTCCCCGCTAATGAGAAATTTGATGGTTGTGGAGGAGCCGTAAAGCATGAATTGCCAAGAGATCTACAACTGATAAAGGTGCATAGCCAAAACCAGTCTCCGTTCCAATTGTGGCTTTATCCAGTGACTGACACTTTGTGAGAACTACTTTTCAAGATTATGCTTAGAGACTTGTGTCCAGGGACTCAACTAGCGACAATTTGAAATTTTGATACCTGTAAATTTGTGTGAATTTGATATCTACTGTACCTTTAAGAGTTCTTTATAAACTGTTTTGATACCTCAAGCATGAATTAATTGTTATTGTGTTTTACAGTTTGTTTGATTTTTGCCGAACTCTAAGATTTGACAAACTTTCTCATATTTTCCCCCACAAAAAATGGGAAAATAATAAAAATATATAAAGCAGATAGATGGAAATCTTCATTATGCCACTGCGGCCGCTTAAGAGGAAGTAATTTTAAAAGTATGAGGGGAGTAAGGTTTTATTATGACAATTATAAGTCAAGAAGCATTTTAAGGTAGATGCTGAGCTGATATAAGTACACCTTTTGATGATGTCAGGGGTGTGTGGCATATGCAAAGAAGTTGTGCTAGTCAGCTCCAGCACCTCTTTTTCTACCAAATGACCCTTGCCACCAGGCTTTTGATAGACACTCTTGATTGAGGCAGTGACATTTGGCATGTTTTTTTTTGTCCACCCCCTTCAAAAGTGTTTCCTCCGTCCCTTCCATATGTTCCAACAGTCCGATGAGAATGAGTATAAGTAGCAAACCACCATCGGGGGCTGGAATTCTTATTGCCATTGTTTTATTATACCAAATTATGTATTTGTTTTATTTTATGTATTTTTATTTGATGTACATTGCCCAGAGCCTAGCCTGACAGGGATGGGGTGATTAACTAAATCTAACATCAGCAGCAGCAGCATATACTTCTGAAATGTCTCTTTCCATTAAGGATACATTTACTGTGTTGACAAGACAAATAGTCTGTGTCAAAGAGGGCCAACTATTCCTAAATCTTCTTGTTAGAAAACGTTGACACTATCTAGCCCTATCCCAAAGCGTATTTTATAGAGTGAATCTCTGCAGTGCAAGATTACTTACAACTAAGCAAAGCCTCTGAAACTTCTCTTTACATTAAACTTATGTGTTGCTCATACTGATTCCAGAATACAGCTGTTAATGGCCATTTCGTTTAAATTTCTGCACAGCAACAAACCCTGTGTTTCCTACTAAGAGTCTTCGTACAGATAAATGACAATTTCTTCATCGTTTTAATATCGGAAGCCTGGGAAGCATCTGTTTTGTTCCTGTTCCTGAGAGCCAGTTTGGTGTAGTGGTTAAGTGTGTGGACTCTTATCTGGGAGAACCGGGTTTGATTCCCCACTCCTCCACTTGCACCTGCTGGAATGGCCTTGGGTCAGCCATAGCCCTGGCAGAGGTTGTCCTTGAAAGGGCAGCTGCTGTAAGAGCTCTCTTAGCCCCACCCACCTCACAGGGTGTCTGTTGTGGGGGAGGAAGGTAAAGGAGATTGTGAGCCGCTCTGAGACTCTTCGGAGTGGAGGGCGGGATATAAATCCAATATCTTCTTCTTCTTCTTCTTCTGCTTTCAGCCCAGGGATGAGCTGTAATGATCCTGGCTGTAAAAAGGACAGAATTCAGTTACTGGCAAGGACTTGGGTATGCATGTATGTGCTGTCAAGTCACAACTAACTTGTGGCAGAATTAAGCAACTAGAAAGCACTTGGCAGAGGACAAAAACACAAGGAAGGGAGGGAGGGAGGGATCATTTGGTGAGAGGCACCTGTGGCCTTTTCCTGACTGCTTCCCTTTGCACATTTTGAGGCTCTAATTAAGGAATGTAATATCAGAGGACTCTTTCGCATACCTTTCAATGAAACAAAGCAGCCATTGTTGAGTGTTCCTAAACTGCAATTTCGTTCTGAAATCTATCTCCTAGATCAGTTTGCAATAGTAGCAGCACAAGACATACCAAAACCACCTCTAAATAACTGGAGAATGCCCCTTCTGGACTGCTATTGATACAAGTACCAACACCAGGACCGATTTTGCACTACGCTTGTTCCGGGTGGAGAGCCCTTTTGCTACCAGGGCTTCTCTCTATTTTTGCACAAGTTGCCCCCGAGCTGCGAGTTGGTGCGCCGCTATTCCGCAGCAAGCGAAAGGCACTTGTCAGAGGATCTCTCTTGCTGGGGAATAGCGGCATGCCAACTTGCAGCTCCGAGGCAACTTGTGTGAAAACGGAGAGAAGCCCCGGTAGCAAAAGGGCTCTCCAACCGGAACAAGTGAAGTGTGAAATAGGTCCAGGTTTCTTTTGGCAACCTGCTATCATGCAACTTGCATCACTCCACCGGGCCTGATTTCTCACTACAGTTCAACACCAGTGTGGTTTAATAGTTACAATTTCAGATTAATATCTGGGAGAGCCATGCTTGAATCCTCAATCTGCCCTGGAAGCTCATTAAGTGATTTTGAGCCTAAATTTGCTCACAGGGAAGTGGTGAGAATACAATGGAAGAGAGGAGAATGATGTAAGCTGCTTTGGGTCCCCATTGTGGAGAAAGGTGGGATATACATGCAGTAAATAAGCTGGAGATGGAGGTAGTTAAAAAGAAAGGTTGATTGGTGAATGCGAAGAAGTGAAGAACATATATAAGAACATAAGAGAAGCCATGTTGGATCAGGCCAGTGTCCCATCCAGTCCAACACTCTGTGTCACACAGTGGTCAAAAAATTTATACACACACACACACACACACACTGTGGCTAATAGCCACTGATGGCCCTCTGCTCCATATTTTTATCTAACCCCCTCTTGAAGCTGGCTATGCTTGTAGCCGCCACCACCTCCTGTGGCAGTGAATTCCACATGTTAATCACCCTTTGGGTGAAGAAGTACCTCCTTTTATCCGTTCTAACCCGACTGCTCAGCAATTTCATTGAATGCCCACAAGTTCTTGTATTGTGAGAAAGGGAGAAAAATATTTCTTTCTCTACCTTCTCCATCCCACGCATAATGTTGTAAACCTCTATCATGTCACCCCACAGTCGACGTTTCTCCAAGCTAAAGAACCCCAAGCGTTTTAACCTTTCTTCATAGGGAAAGTGTTCCAAACCTTTAATCATTCTAGTTGCCCTATTCTGCACTTTTTCCAATGCTATAACATCCTTTTTGCGGTGCGGTGATCAGAATTGCACACAGTTTTCCAAATGAGACCGCACCATCGATTTATACAGGGGCATTATGATACTGGCTGATTTGTTTTCAATTCCCTTCCTAATAATTCCCAGCATAGCGTTGGCCTTTTTTATTGCAATCGCACACTGTCTTGACATTTTCATTGAGTTATCTACCACGACCCCAAGATCTCTCTCTTGGTCAGTCTCTGCCAGTTCACACCCCATCAACTTGTATTTGTAGCTGGGATTCTTAGCCCCAATGTACATTACTTTGCACTTGACCACATTGAACCTCATCTGCCACGTTGACGCCCACTCACCCAGCCTCAACAGATCCCTTTGGAGTTCCTCACAATCCTCTCTGGTTCTCACCACCCTGAACAATTTAGTGTCATCTGCAAACTTGGCCACTTCACTGCCTACTCTCAACTCCAAATCATTTATCAACAAGTTAAAGAGCATGGGACCCAGTACTGAGCCCTGTGGCACTCCACTACCGTCCTCCACTGCGAAGACTGCCCGTTTATACTTACTCTCTGCTTCCTATTAATTAGCCAGTTTTTGATCCACAAGAGGACCTGTCCTTTTACTCCATGACTCTCGAGCTTACTAAGGAGCCTTTGATGAGGAACTTTATCAAAAGCTTTCTGGAAGTCAAGGTAAACAACATCTATTGGGTCTCCTTTGTCCACATGTTTGTTCACCCCCTCAAAGAACTGTAACAGGTTAGTGAGGGAAGATCTTCCCTTACAGAACCCATGCTGAGTCTTCCTCAATAACTTGTGTTCATCAATGTGCCTACTCATTCTGTCCTTGATAGTGGTTTCTACCAACTTTCCCGGTATTGAAGTCAGACTGACTGGCCTGTAGTTTCCTGGATCTCCTCTCGAACCCTTTTTAAAGATGGGGGTGACATTTGCTACCTTCCAGTCCTCAGGAACGGAGGCAGGGGAAGGGGAGGAGATATGGGGGCTGCCAGTAGGAGAAAAAGATGACATAGTATGAGCAGGGGAATACAAAATGAAGTCACCCCCATATGTCCTTGCCGGGTCCCCATTGTGCAACTAGGCCCAGTCTGGCAACCAGCACTGCACAACTCTGCCATAGATTTCCAAGTAGAGGCTGCAAGTAGGGTTGCCAATCCTCAGTTGTGGGAGCGGGCGGGGAGCACACAGCTTCCGTGATTACTAGCCTCACAAAAATAAGCAAACAAGCAAAAATCTAAAGAATACTTTTATAATATTGAATTGCGTTAAGAGTCATTAGGACTTGTTTTTCTGTTGGTCTTCCAAGACGTTCCGTTTGTTCTATATGAGAGACTGATTAGGATCAATATTTATAGTTGTATTCAATATTATAAAAGTATTCTTTCAATTTTTACTTGTTTGCTTATTTTTGCGAGGCTGGTAATCATGGAAGCTGTGTGCTCCCCGCCCCCCCCCCCCCCGCTACTCACTACCGTGATTCTCTGTTGTGTTACTCAATCCTGAGTTGGGGGCAGGGGAGCCCCTGGTTTCGGGCCCCTCTCCGGGTTATCAGAAAGCAGGGGGAGGGATTTGGATGTCCGCTGGGCACTCCATTACACCCTATGGAAACTGGTCCCCATAGGGTATAATGGAAACTCAATCTGTGAGTGTCTGGGGCTCTGTGGGGGGGGGGGGGAGGCTGCTGTTGAGGTAGAAGCATCAATTTTTCAGCAGAGCATCTGGTGCCAGTTTGGTGTAGTGGTTAAGTGTACGGACTCTTATCTTAGAGAACCGGGTTTGATTTTCCACTCCTCCACTTGCAGCTGCTGAAATGGCCTTGGGTCAGCCATAGCTCTGAGAGCCCTCTCCAGTCCCACCCACCTCACAGGGTGTCTGGTGTGGAGGAGGAAGGTAAAGGAGATTGTGAGCCGCTCTGAGACTCTTCGGAGTGGAGGACGGGATATAAATCCAATATCTTCATCTTCTTCTCCCTAAAACCCCACCCCCCCCCCCCCATTTAAAAATGATTGGATCAGGGGGTCCAATTCTATGAGCCCCAAAAGAATGTGCCTCCATCCTCCATTATTTCCAGTGAAGGGAAGGCATTTAAAAGGAACAGTCCTTTTAAATATGATGGCCAGAACTCCCTTTGGAGTTCAACCGTGCTTGTCACAACCTTGCTCCTGCCTCCACCCCAAAGTCCCCAGATATTTCCTGAGTCAAACCTGGCAGCCCTAGCTGCAAGGGAGAGGGAAAGCTGAAGATGGATGGGAAGATTAAGTTAGTTTGGCTGATGGGTGGGAAAGCAAGAAGTAAACTGGAAAAAATGAGAGGCTATGAGGTCTTTCAAGAATGCAATCCAAGCACATTAGCACTCAACTGGAAGGGAAGGTGCTCATTTTTAGGTCCCACCTACAAGGATGCCATCTTCCTTCAGCCTTTCCCGGCCACCATTTCCTTCCATTGTACCACTAAGGAGCTTGTTGTGGGCTTTAAAAAAAACACTAATTGCTATAGCATTACATCCTTTACTGATTGTTCAAAAGGCTCACAGCCTTCCACTGGAATCGCAAGAAATGAATGCAGAGCAGAGGTAAGGCAACTGAAAGAGGAAAGTGTACAGAAAACGCTTATGTGGCTACTCCATTGTTAGTATGAATGCATGTGCATTCCCATTTGCAATGGAGACCAAATGCAGAATCCTCACTGTTAGGGATGAGCATGAACCGGCTCATGAACTAAAGTACATCATGAATTTTGGCCAGTTCATTATTCACAAAGTGATGTTCACAAATTGAAGAGCTGCCATGAACTTCCACAAATTTTGATGCAGTTCATGGTAGTTTGTGAAGAGCAGAAAATGGGTTTGAACGACTCTGAACCACGAAAAGCTGCAGTAAGCAGAAAACTGGAGGTGAAATTTCATCCCTTGCTTTCTGCTCCCCATGAAAAACCTTGGCAAACAGCAAGCAGGGGGTGAAATGCCTCCCAGCCTTTTCACCCCCTGCTTTCTACTTCCCATGGCTTTTTACGGGGAGCAGAAAGCAAGGGTTTAAATTTTAAATGGCTCATGAACCACTACGAACCAGTTCAGTTTGCGAATCATTCTATTGGTTCATGGTTCAGGTAATTATTCAGCCACAAACTATGAACGAAACCACAAAAATGTGGGTCGTGCCCATCCCTACTCAACGTATGGAAGAAACCAACAAAGATTAAAAAGTTAGTGATGTTGGACTTCTTTGCAGCCAAATTAATTGTCCCTCTGCATGGCTGGCTCTTCTGTATACACTTATTGTTCTAGCTTTAGTAATGCTTTCTACTAATTTACTTGGGACAAAAATTAGGCCAACAAGTCTGAGATTTCCAGATCATCCTGTCTTTCATAAGATGAGTATCTAGTGACATTTAAAATGCCACTTGTAGTATTAATCAACATCTTCCATCTGAATTGTTTTAGATTTAAATCTGAAAGAATGCAAACACATCATGTGAAGCAAATTTAACAAGATGTTTCCAACTCAACTCTAGTTCCTGTGAGGCGCTCTCTGTGAATGATTTTGCCCACTGAAGTTATGCATGCTATGCTTTGAATTCTGCACCTAGGACAGGAACTAAGCTGCTTCCTCCGAATCCTTCCAGCTCTCATCCAACAGCTGTCACAGTTTAAACTGTGGAGATCATGTTCTGAGCCAGCATGGTGTAGTGGTTAAAAGTGGCGGACTCTAATTTGGAGAACCAGGTTTGAATCCTCACTCCTCCACATGAAGCCTTCTGGTGACTTTGGGCCAGTCACAGTTCTTCCAGCATTCTCTCTGCCCCACCTACCTCACAAGGTGCCTGTTGTAGGGAGAACATAAGAACATAAGAGAAGCCATGTTGGATCAGGCCAATGGCCCATCCAGTCCAACACTCTGTGTCACATAGTGGCCAAAAATTTTATTTATATATATATATATATATACACACACACATACACACACTGTGGCTAATAGCCACTGATGGACCTCTGCTCCATATTTTTATCTAAACCCCTCTTGAAGGTGGCCATGCTTGTGGCCGCCACCACCTCCTGTGGCAGTGAATTCCACATGTTACTCACCCTTTGGGTGAAGAAGTACTTCCTTTTATCCGTTTTAACCCGACTGCTCAGCAATTTCATCGAATGCCCACGAGTTCTTGTATTATGAGAAAGGAAGAAAAGTACCTCTTTCTCTACTTTCTCCATCCCATGCATTATCTTGTAAACCTCTATCATGTCACCCCGCAGTCGACGTTTCTCCAAGCTAAAGAGTTCCAAGCGTTTCAACCTTTCTTCATAGGGAAAGTGTTCCAGCCCTTTAAGGGAAGGCAATGGTAAACTGCTTTGAGACTCCTTAGAGAAAAGTGTGGAGTAAAATTCAGCTCTACTTTTTCTGTAATGGCAACCTGGAATATAGGGAGACCTTGGAACAAAACAAAAGTATTATCCCCACCATATTAACACCAAGGTTTGTTGCCAGTGTTCTGTCCTGTGCGGTGATAGGTGAACATAGCCTATATATATATTACCATCTCATTCCATGCATAACTAAAGGCATGCGCCTAATTCACACATGTCATATCATGCCACCATAATCACCTGCTCATTTCAAATCAAAGAGGCCAAATTGAAAACAACTCGGGAGCAGGCCTTCTCAGTAACGGCTCCTCATTGGTGGAAACCAACTACCAGCGAAGGTTCGAGCCCTGCGGGACTATAATCAGTTCCGCAGGGCCTGCAAAACTAGCCTTTTTCAAATGGCCTACAAGATTGAATCCTGAAATGACACCTAGCCATCTGATATACATCTAATATGTTCGCATTGTAGCACCTAACTGTAATGGTTTTAACTAATTATTAATTATTTATTTAATGCATTTCAATGTATTTTACCGTATAATGTATTAAATGTAATCATGGTACTTCCATGTCTGTGAGCCGCCCTGAGCCTGCTTCAGTGGGGAGGGCGGGATACAAATAAAAATTATTATTATTATTAAGGATAGAAGAGGCCCTAGCTGCTATTAACATAACTCTGAGGCAAAAGGTAAGGAGCAAGATAACGTGCAAAAAGTAGCACTTGTTATGCAGCACAAAGACGCTTCTTTCATTAGCTCCAAATTCCGTGGGCATTCCTTTGAAATTCGACAAAGAGCCTCAAAGGTCCTTCAGGCGTGACTGGCACGGCCCATGTCACTGTTCAGAGATGATAGCCAACATCATTCTACGGAGTATTTGGGCACATAACAACCTACAATGATGAAGCGGCACCCTAGCACTAAACAAAAGCACTATTCGCGTACCATGCAGCCTGATGTGTTCCACAGAAATAATCTGTGTATGGCAAGTTCAGTCTACTGAGCTATCAAATCCAGTAATATTTGAACATCAGACAGCCACATGTTGACAAGGGTTTGTTCTGATGTGGACGATGGGTGCCATGAAAAACAGTCAGTTCCCAGTCTCGTCTTTACAGTGCCTTCCTGCTGCTCATGCACGCTCATAGTTTTACATAATGGTGCGTGTAACGGCTGCTCCCTGCATGGTGTTACCAGCTTACCCTTCAGTACAAGCACAATCAAAGGACAGGCTTAAGAACTAACAGGCTGTGATATTACATTGGCATAGTGGATATCATGTGCAGTCCTAAATGCATGGTTTTTGCCACAGTGTGCCAGAGGATCGGGCCTCATGTCATACAGAAAACAAAGTACAGATGATAACGCCATGAAAGGGCATCAGGACATTTAGAAATGCTGCCATTTTGAAATATGCCAACAGGGCTTCCCACTGATTTCCAGAAAGAAACACGCCTTCTATGCGTCTGCATTTCTTGAGTGGTTACCTCAGTCGTTATAATGAAATAGGATAAAGGCAGTTATTTTTAAGATGAAAAGGAGAATCTATCATATCTTATTAAAGGATAAGCCATCAGTATTTCCTTGCAGGACTGAGCTCCTGAAAGCCATGTTGGAGTCATCTCACAAGAAGTCTTTAAAAATATCAACCAGCCAACCCTTATCATACTACAAGAGGTTTAAAAAAATGGCACTGTGTGAAGCACTCTTGAAAAAAACCAACCCACTTTTTTACTCTGTTCATTTATATTTATATCCTGCCTTTCTCCCCATTGGGGATCCAAAGCAGCTTACATAGTTCTGCTTTCTTCCATTTTATTCTCACAACAACTTCGTGAGTTGCATTAGGCTGAGTATAACTGGCCCAAGATTACCCAGCAAGCTTCCATGGTAGTAGGGTTCAGGGATGGGCACA
The DNA here is from genome assembly GCF_032191835.1 of Heteronotia binoei. Classification (NCBI taxonomy): domain Eukaryota; kingdom Metazoa; phylum Chordata; class Lepidosauria; order Squamata; family Gekkonidae; genus Heteronotia; species Heteronotia binoei. The sequence continues at coordinate 151,293,114 of NC_083227.1, forward strand.
AACCACATTTTTGCTGTTTTGTTCACAGTTTGTGGCTGAACCACAAACCAAACCATTAACTGATACGCCAGTTCACAAGCCAAACCGGTTTGTATCTGTTAATGAACCATTAAACCCCCTGCTTTCTGCTCTCCACAAAAAGGAGCAGGGAGCAGAAAGCAGGAGTCTAAAGCAGGACTCCTTGAGGCTCAGCTGTTTAGTTTAAATGGCTCAAAGTCATTTAAACCCCTGCTTTCTGCTCCCAACTGCTTTTCATGAGTCTATCCCTAGTAGGATTGAGCCCTTCTCTAGATCAAGTTGGTTTGTGCCCATCCCTAGTTCATGAGCAGCCAGCCCCAGGCTCCTGATGGAAGGAGAACATTCTAAACTACAGCAGCTGAGTATAATGGTTATATACAATTTTTATTGTTCTGTACAATGACCTGTCCAGGTGTTATGGATGGATGGGGACAGGGGCAGACAGGAAAGTTAAAACAGTTCATTTTAAACACTGAAGTGCTAAATTGCCCCTAGAAATGGGGGTTCTGGTCTCCCCACCCACTAAGGTGGATGGGGAGAAATACCTGGGTTGAGAAACACCTGGAGATTTGAAGGGTGGAGCCTGAGGCGAGAGGAGGGACTTCAGCGGGATATATTGCCCTGAAGTCCACCTTCCAAAGCAGCCATTTTCTCTAGGTGAACAGATCTCTGTTACTTTGAAATCAGTTGTAATAGATAAGATCTCCAGCTACCACATGGATGTTGGCAACGCTACCACACCCCTTTCCACGGTATATTATTCTTATTCATCAGGAGTATCACAGTGTATTATGAGGTACTTTCCAAAAGCAACCACTCTGAAAACAGTCTGCTCTTCCCACCTCCTTCGCCATTTAATCTTTACAGTATCCAAGAAACAAGCAGCTGTGGACATTGGCCCCTTTTCCTGAAATCTTTTTAGATCTTCCTAACTGGAACCGGCTCCAGGTTGACTCAAGTCTTCCATCCTTCCGAGGTCGGTCAAATGAGTCCCCAGCTTGCTGGGGGGAAAGCGTAGATGACTGGGAAGGCAATGGCAAACCACCCCATAAAAAGTCTGCCGTGAAAACATTGTGAAAGCATAGGGTTGCCAATCCCCAGGTGGGGGCAGGGGATCCCCGGGTTTGGAGGCCCTCCCCCTGCTTCAGGGTCATCAGAAAGCGGGGGGAGGGGAGGGAAATGTCTGCTGGGTACTCTATTATTCCCTATGGAGACTTATTCCCATAGAAAATAATGGAGAATTTATCCACGGGTATCTGGGGTTCTGGGGGCCCTGTTTTTTGAGGTAGAGGCACCAAATTTTCAATATAGTATCCAGTGGTTCTCCCCAAAATACTCTCTAAGTTTCAAAAAGATTGGACTAGGGGGTCCGATTCTATGAGCCCCCAAAGAAGGTGCCCCTATCCTTCATTTCCTATGGAAGGAAGGCATTTGAAAGAAGTGCGGTCCCTTGAAATGTGATGGCCAGAACTCCCTTTGGAGTTCATTTATGCTTGTCACACCCTTGCTCCTGGCTCCACCCCCAATGTCTCCTGGCTCCACCCCCAAAGTCTCCTGGCTCCGCCCCCAAAGTCCCCAGATATTTCTTGAATTGGACTTGGCAACCCTATGAAAGCAACGTCACCCCAGAGTCGGAAACGACTGGTGCATGCACAGGGGGACCATCTTTACCTTTAACTGGAAATGGTGGGCCAAAGCGCCCTTGTTCCTCTGTTAACGATTGGCAACTGAGATACAGAGTTCACGCAAACGAAATCCCATTGCAAGCCAGACCAAATCCCTATCCACTGAATCGTAACGGCATCCGAGCGAAGAATTTCTCACCTTGGCATTGACAAAGGATTAGAGACACGCCCCCCCTCCCCGCCCCGCTTGCAAACTTGATTCCTTGCCTGCAACGAGCACCGTCACATTTCCACCAGCAGGTGGCAGCAAGCGACATCCCGTTTTCCACCAGCGAGCGAACCAACCCTGCCCAATGGTGTCGTCTCCCCCCCCCCTCCCTTTCCCTCTCGCTCTCTGTCGCTTTCTTTTTCATCCCAAATTGCAGCCCTCTCTTCTGCCTTCGCGGAAACTCCTCCCGCTGCACCTGAAAGAGGCTTCTATTGACAAACTTGGCTGCAACGAGGTGAGCGCTAGGCGGGGCTCGTCTCGAATGCGTTCTAGCAGCGGCAGCTCTACTAAAACTGCAAAAGGAGCAGGGGAGGGGGAGAGAGAGAGAGAGAGAGAAGAGAACTGGCTCCTTCGTTGGCTAAGCAAGCTGAGCGCAGAAACGGTGAGAAGAGCCTTGACTGAAACTGGTCTGCGCTGCATGACAGCTAAGGGCTGAGCTCGGCTCTTAGCTCAGGATCGGAAGCAGGCTGCGCGCTGTGGATCTGCCCGTGGGGGAAAGAGGGCTGGAAGTCTGCGCGAGGAGGGCACCTTGCTCTGCCTTATTCCCGGGAGGATCTGGATCCCGCCTTCTCCTCCTCTTCTTCTTCTTCTTTTAACCCCACCCCTGACCTTATTATCTTTCTGCCCAAGATTAAGCGCCAAGGCCAGAGAGGAAAATAGCATGGGCCCGAGAAGACACCTGCAGATGAATTAGCCCGGAATCAAGCTGGAACTCTGCGCAATTCTTGCGGAAAGGGAACGCTAGGTCTCCATTGAAAGAGCCCCTCTCCAAAGGACAAAAGAGGGGGCGAGGGGGAAAGGGGGAGCATTGAAAGGACAGTTTCCCCCCGCCTTTGTTGAATGAGAAGGACGCCGCCGGATCAACATGAGCACCAGCAGTAAGTAGGGCTCTTCTTTGGCCTGGCTGGATGGGAAACAGCAGCTCGCTTTGCACTGGGGAAGGGGGGGTGAATGTCACCGCCGGGTGGACAATTCCTGGCTTGTGGTTTGCTTTCCTTTCTTCCCGTCCCCCTTTGCAAAATGCAAATGATATATGATGAGCTTGTCGGCACCGTCTCCCTTCCCATGTCTGTGTTTCGGAGGTATTGTCTGCTGTGCAGCGTGGTTTGAAAGCTGGGCTGTGCGGTCACACGCCCCCCACACGGCTCTGCTGTGCGGTGTGCTCCGCTCTTGCCGCTCGCCAAGTAGGCAAAAGGCATGATGGGACTGCCCGAGTCCCACAGCAGAATCCAAGCCGGAGGAACGGAGGCGGGTTCCGATTGGGAAGTTACAGATGCAGCGATACTTTTGGAGACCCGTGCCCTGGCCTTAGGCAACAGTGTAAAGATCTGTCATGAACGGCATGCGGGGAAAGGCATGTACAGAAGCAGCCACAGCTGAGCAAGCAGAAACAGGCTAAGAAATATACTGCATAGGACTAGATTTGGATGTTGGCACGTGCCCATTTTGTGGCAATGATTGCATTTTTAGAGACTCGAGGGTCTTGCCTTTTTTTTGTTGTTTTGCCTTTCTGTTATCAGCGAAAGGGCAACTGTTGTTTCTCCATCGACTTCCTTGGCACTGCTTTTCAGCCTTTCCAGTCAAGTGAAGCCAGTTCGAGACACCTCTGCAACCCACATGTCATGACAGTTATGGAGAAACCATAGCCCAGTGGCAAGGATCTTGAGTAGAAGGCCTAGGAAAGACCTCTCTCTTCCTGTGGCCCAGGAGAACCACTGCTGATCAGGGCGGAGAATGCCATTTTGATGGATCAGTGGTTTGGCTGTCTAATACAGCTTCCTAGGTTTATAGCATGTAAAGATGTCTTGCCTGATCCTTGTTGTTCTTGGGGTTTGACTCTGAATTGCAAATGTCTTATCTGTGGAGGGGATTCCTAACCATTGGGCAGCAGCCAATGAATTTGGATGCCCCTTTCTCTGCTGGAGTCCATCCCTCTTTTTGGACATATGGACATATGAAGCTGCCTTATACTGAATCAGACCCTCGGTCCATCAAAGTCAGTATTGTCTACTCAGACTGGCAGCGGCTCTCCAGGGTCTCAAGCTGAGGTTTTTCACACCTATTTGCCTGGACCCTTTTTAGTTGGAGATGCCGGGGATTGAACCTGGGACCTTCTGCTTACCAAGCAGATGCTCTACCACTGAGCCACTGACCCTCCCCTAACCACAATCCGTGGCTTTTTGCCAGCTCACTGAGCATATCTTGTTGATCCTGGGTTTCTCAAGGCAAGCAGGTGGTGCTGGTGCAGCTCCAAGACTGATTGCAAGAGGGAAAAAATGATTCCTTGGCAGCACACCATAGCCCAGAGAACAGGTGATTCTAGATTTCTCAGGCTGGGTCATGGACAAGTAAACTTTCCAGAGGCCTTCCATGTGAGGCACACCTGGAACGTGGCTGTAGGAGTAATGTTTCAGGCATGAGGATGTTGTGCTGGCGCAGACGATAGCTGTCAAGTGATTCCTCATTCAAGAGACGCAGAGTAACAAAAGGTGCCCGCTTACCTGCACTATCCACCTAGGCGATGCATCTGAGAACTGGTGAAGCAGGAGCTGAGTTGCATTTCCTGCTTTCCGACATCGGCAGGGAACACAAAAAGCAAGGGAGGACAGGAAGGGGTTTTTCTTCTCAAGGGAGCAAGTCACAAATTAATGACAAGTTCTTGATAGCTGTTTCCTTCTCCAGAGCTTAATAGCTGGTTTGAGTGCTGATAATTACTGTTTGCAGGACCAGTGTTTCATAAATCCATTATTGTGCCACTAAGCACTGTTTCCCCATGCACACGTATTGATTGTGTTTGCGTGACGTGTAATCAGCCAACCCCACAAGAGCACCTGGCACACTTGCTATCTGTAAGAATAAGACAGTCAGGAGACAGAGACAGGGAAAGAGCAGCCTGGCAGTTTATAGAAGGGGTAGGTAGAAGCATGGGCTCTGTTCTTTATTTTGTCAGTGCCTTGCTGAGCTAGACCTGAGATTGGCTGAGCTGGTCTGTTGTGCCACATCTGTATGCCTTTGTCTTTCCCTTTATACCCTGGCACTGAGAAACCGAATAACACTCTCCTCCCTTTGCGAAACATTTTGTGCTCTTTGAAAATGTAAAAATGCATCATCTCTTATCGACGTGCATAAAAATCTGAACAGCAATCCTGATAAATCCAAAACCAATCATTCCAAATCCTTGAGCTGGCCAAGACACACACACAAAAAAAGCGAATGCCGTTTCTTTGTTGTTGCGATCTACCTATTTGCATTAGTCTGCAATTATTTATTACTATGTTGCTAGCTCAGTGCATCGCAATGGGCTGGATGTGTGCAGGGGGAGGACTTGTATTGCAAGGGCCCCTGAAGGGAGGAAACCCGCTACAGGATCCTGGTCCGTTTACAGCCAGGGACGCATATTGCTCTTACTGCAAGAGAATCTCAAAGCTGGATGCTTTACTTTTTCTACTGAGCCGGATGGCAACCGTTCGTCGATATGGGAGAGATTAAAAAGATGCCTTTGAGGACACAGTTAGAATGGAAACTCAATCTGACCCCTGTGATTGAGAATGAAAGGGACTTGCGCCTTTACAGCAACAGACCAGATCTTAGTCACCCTAGAGCATGTTGGGAGGATGTGACAGAACTATATGCATGCACAGATTGCCACATTTGGGATCAAGTTTCCATTTTTTTTAATTGTCTTTTATGGTTGGAAGACCCATGACTCTCCCGAAGATTACTTTGTGACATCTGGTGGTGGGTTATGCCCGTCTGATATTGGGGAGTTAACAGGGATCTTAAGATGCAAGCCGCCTCTTAGTGCCTGCTTTGCAAGCATTTGTTCAGTGCTCGTTATGTACAGTCCCCTATGTCTTGAAGCAGAATATTAGGCTAATGCTCTCAGCGGCTTGCGTCCTGTTCTACTTTAATTCCCCAGCTTACAAATTCCTCAGCCAAGATAATTGGAAAAGGTTTTGTTGGCAGTTCCTCCATGCCACTCAGCATAGAAGATTTCACTGCTGAGATAAGCTTAAAAAAAAAAATAGACCTTGTGCTGGGTCCGGTATGGATGGTACATAAGTGCTCTGTTGGGTCTGTGACCTCCCACGAACAACCGTTCTTGTCCTAGATAGAAAATGGACATTGAATCCGAGCTCTCTCAGATACCCCTTGCTATCCCCAAATATCATCCGATGCATGCTAGATAGGATGGAAGTCACCTCACAGTAATGTGAAGCACTCGCAGCGCAAGTATAGACATTGAAGCCATGCCTTGGGTATGTCAGAACAGAACTCATTCATATTACTGTGTGGCATGAAGAGACAAGTGGGGTTCAGATGAGATTATGCAGGATTTGCTCTTGGGAGACCTGACTTAAAATCCCTGTTCAGCTGTAAGTCGCCTTGATGAAGTTACAATACAATTCCCCAGTCTATAAAACTGATGTATTTATGTCTGTCCTTACAGGTTTGTCGTGGTGATAATTGCAATAAGTACAAAGTACTTTTACAAACTGAAATTGTCATTGACTGGATGATTCATAAATAATAATTCTAGCATTCTCAGGCAACCAGGCAAAAGACGTTGGGCAGGACTCTCAGTGGGTGTAAATCACCACCACCACCCCTCATTGATTTTCATGGAAATGCCAGTTTATAGCAGCTGAGTATCTGCCTCACAGATTCCTTTAAGCCTCTTATTTCTAAGCCATGCGCTACGATAATATCAGGATTCCGTCCTGAACAAGGAGAGCAGCTGCTCGATCCTAACACATCCCATTATGTGTGACTATCGTCAAAGATCCCTGCCCATGAAACAGCCACTATGCAGATATAATTTCAACTGTTTGTTGAAATTAAATCTGCACAGGGGCAACTCGGCGTGGCAAGTTATCTATGTTGCAGTGCTTTGTATGATGGACTGGACTCCACCATGTGGTTTTGTATAAACAATTTTATTAGTAACACATGGTAGTAGAACTATTTCTACAGCTTATAAAAAACCTTAAGATGAAAGCATCATTCTACCCCACATCTTACTTTCCTCCCACCCCACCCCCCAATAATTGACCCCCGCCAGTGTTATTTTTTAGAAAACAGATATTAAAGGTACCTTTAACTATCAAGAAAAAACAAAAATTGATTAAGAAAGAAAGGAAAAAAACCCTTCAAAAGTTATATTCTTGTCTTAAAGGTCTTAATCTTCAAAAATTGTCCAGTGTCCTTTTATTTTCCACTCTTTTTCTACATATCTTCTGAATTTCTTCCACTCCCGATTAAAGAGTTCTAAATCGCAGTCTCTTAATTTTCTTGTTAGCTTATCCATTTCACTCCATGACATAACTTTTAAAGTCCAGTCCCATTTTTCTGGTATTTTTTCTTGCTTCCACAACTGCGCATACAATGTCCTAGCAGCTGAGAGCAAGTACCATATTAAAGTTCTATCTTCTTTTGGAAAATTCTCCATTTGTAATCCCAGCAGAAATGTCTCTGCTTCTTTTTTAAATTCATATCCTAGGATCTTAGATATCTCTTGTTGAATCATCTGCCAAAACATTTTAGCTCTTTCACAAGTCCAACCACCATGTGGTTTTTACAGATGGTGCTACAGATTCTTAGTAGGCCTTAGATAATGGCGATAGTTTTGTGTGTGAAGCAAGCCTAGGCAGCAGATGAGTTAGGGAGGCAACCTGTCACGTTGTCCGTGTCTCTGGCCTTATCTACCACAACAACCTCATATCACTTGATGAATATTTCAAACCAACAAGTTGAATATTTCATACCAAGATTGTCCCTGATTTGGGGGACTCTTACTATGCGCACACCTGTTGCTGTTTACATTGGCCTCCAGTGAACAGGTAATGTTAAGTGTATTGGAGTAATGCTACAAAAGAATGTCACCTTCCCTCTATTGCGAATCGAGGTCATGACTTGCGGAGACGGAGGAGCTTGCTGGAGAGAACTCCAGCGCGAGAAGAAAAGCTCTTTGTTCTTCCATTGATGCTGAATTTAATTTGGCATTTGAGAAGGCTGCCCTGGATGCTGTAGCACTGGTATTTACATGTGTAAAACTATTAATATACCTCTTGCTTTAGTTAGCACCACTAATTAGCTACAAATGGATTCATAAGGCTGTAAAGTAGGTACATCAATGCCTCTGAGCATTTCTGTTGAAGCTGAATCCCTTGATGCATGCCATTTCCAGTAAAGTTGTAGGAAATAACTCCACAAATCCAAACAGCCAGCCATTGGCAACCCCATGATTAGGACGTGTGTGTGTATGGCAAAGGGAAAGTGGATTTCTGCTGAGCCCACATCCTCTCCAGTAGCCAGTTGGATAGTTTGGTGTAGTGGTTAAGTGTGCGGACTCTTATCTGGGAGAATCGGGTTTGATTCCCCACTCCTCCACTTGCAGCTGCTGGAATGGCCTTAGGTCTGCCATAGTTCTCGTGGAAGTTGTCCTTGAAAGGGCAGCTGCTGTGAGGGCCCTCTGAGCCCCACCCACCTCACAGGGTGTCTGTTGTGGGGGGAGGAGATATAGGAGATTGTAAGCCGCTCTGAGTCTCTGATTCAGAGAGAAGGGCGGGCTATAAATCTGCAGTCTTCGTCTTCTTCTAAGCATGCACTCATCGCTTTAGGCATCTAAGTCCACATTCTGCTTTTTTGATAGGCCTGTTGCCAGCAAAAGCTGCCGTTTCACATAAATGTGAATATGTACACTAGGAGCAGCATGCAGACAAAACCCTTGAACATTGTCTAGAAGAAATGGCTCCAATCCACTCTGAAAAAACCAGGATTCAAATCAGTATAATACCAATGATTTTTGCTTATCGAAGAGGCAAAGACTTGCATTTTTCCAAATGGTGAATCCTCTATGAAGCTTTGCAGAGCTCTTGCTATATTCCTATCCTGACTGTAGTGTCGTTATCTTTTCTCCCATGTTTGTAGCACATTGGTCACTCCGTGTAAAACGCAGTTGAGCAGGTAGTGTTTTTAACTCTATCTGAAGAAAGCCAGTTGGGATGTGCAGGCCGGCTAAATCAGATTGGGGAAGGAAAGAAGTGCTGAGTGGTGGCTGCTACACTAATGGGGTCACGATTGATAGTTCAGAATACCCATCACCTAACAAGCTATCATTACATTAAACCCTAGCGCTAAAACACATTGCTAACTCGAAGGCACTTCTTCTCGCCCTTGCTATGGTAGCAGTCTAGTTGCTGGAAGAACAGACCTTAAAAGCTTCATCAGATGAAGTGTGCTTAGAGAGCACACGAAAGCTGACGTTCTCAATAAAACGTGGTTGGTCTTAAAGGTCCAACGTGACTCCTGCTTTTTTTCAACTGCTTCAGACCAACACAGCTTCCCTCTTGGATCTATCTTAGACCTTAAAAGTGTTTTGTTTACTTCTGCCACTGAAAACTATATCTGAAGAATCTTCAGCTCACCCTTAATGCAGATCACTGATGGAATATGGTAAGAGGGGCCTCCTAAAAAAGACATTAGCACTCCCATGGTTAAGTTTGAGCAAATGTTTTACAGTGTCTTATAGGTCAGGTACTATTCTTTTTCTTTTTTCAAAATTTAAATAGTACACTCTGTGTGTGTGTGTGTGTTTATGCATTCACCATGGACATCTGCAAAACAAGGCATTATTCTTGGCTTTTCTGAACTTCAACTTTTTGTTTGCTTTAAGTACTCCCACTGCATGCTTACATCCTATGAACAGACCTAGGAGTCACAGCCTACATCTGATAATAAGGTCTACTCTTAACTTCAGTGATTCCTGATTATTATCTGCTGTTGCTGTTTAAAATAACATCATCAAGAAATAATACCCCACAGGAGCAGGCACAGGGGTTTTTGCTGTGGGGGTAAAGTATGCCTCCCCCATTCTCTCCTGTTGCCACCCCAACCTGTCTTTGACTACAGTCAACGTTTTCACACACACCCCCTTCAGGTTTTGAGCGGGTTCGGCCTTTAAAAAAAAAAGAAAATTCAAGTGCCTGCTAAGTATCTATCTCTTTTATTTGAGATGTCGCTTTGGACAAGAGAGTGTAGCTTTGTGATCACCACAAGGACCCGGCCAATCAGTGCTGTGAGTGTCCCCTTGTCCTATGCTCCTCACCTCAGTTCAGAAAGTTCAAATACCAGTGCAAAAGGGGTGACTGCAAAACCACAGCTTGTTAACTGCTCAAGATTTCACCAGTTGGCACTCGCTCTAAGCTCCTGAAGGATTTCTAGACCAACAGGTAGAGAGCACCACAAGTCAGCTCTGATATTTTCAAAGACTCTGTTTCTTATTTTACCATCTCACTCAAGAACATTTAAAAGGATCATTTGGTGGCATAGACCTGTTGGCCTGAGAAGAAACCACACCTATGTAAGCGGCCAGTGAGTCACTTCTTGAACGTCCTCCACAGCTTGCCCAATGCAGGCCTTTGCGCTGTAGTCTGCAACATTAATTGCACCTCTGTTATGAGCAACAGATTCATAGCAAAGGATCATTACGTGATTTACTTTCCACGGCAAACTGAATGTAACACTAGTGAAAATCCGCCCAAAGGAGATTAAACTGAGCTAACCTCCCCTCCCCCCCCCCATATGTATTGGGTCCCTACTGGCCTGAGCCACTGCAGCTAAGGAGGGCTGACCTTGGATAAATCCCTTCAACCTTCTGCTGCACTTCTGCTCCTGCTACCGTGCTTCCACTGATAATACTACTTCAGCCTGTATGTATTTCAGTCAGCCAAACAAACAAGGGACAAATGAGAACGGTAGAAGTCACACTACAGACTAGGAGCGTCTACCTCACTTCCCCCACACCTACGTCTTAGGCTGTCTCAGTCTAATGCTCATGTTACACGTAAGCAGGAAAGGATTACCTATGAAGGCTGATGCGTGGTTAGGACTGCCTCACTGTTTCAAATGATCTTTGCCCCATTTGTGACATTTGGATGACTTTATCGTGCAGATTGTCACTGCCACAGTCTTTACAGTCTTCCTTGATGTTTCCCCATAACCTTGCGTGGCAGTAGAAAGTCACAATGCAATAGTTACGATGATGCACATTGCTAGGACAGCGAAGGCGTTGGTGGGAATCGCTGGCCACAGAGAAGCTGTTTCAATCGGGAGAATTCTGGAAAGCTTCCCTGGATAAAGAAGGTGCCTGTTCTTCCGGGGAGCCTCCTGTAGATGTTGAGTAGCTTACGCTGATTCCACAGTTTCTTCTGATAGTCGAGTGGGTTTCCCTGGGGAAAATAAATACCTTCTTGTATTAACAATGGGAATTTATTCTGAAGAAGAACTCAAGAACAGCACAAGAGCTCTGGGATGTGTGGCTGGCTGGCAAATGTGAAGTAGCTCCATTTCTGATGTGCCTGAGTATTCCATCTCTTGATGGATAAAACTAGGACTTGCGTTCTGGGGCAGGAGAGGTTGTATATTAAGTATCTTATAGGGACAAGAGCGCCAAATGACTATTTTTGTCTTCTAAATCAGGATCCCAGTTACGTCCACTAAGTATTATTACACTTTAATCTCCAAGAACATGTGGTTACAGAGTGCTTACCAGCAAACTCTATTAAGTTCCCCTGTAATTAAACAAGAATCATATGGCTGTGTTATGCTCCCAAGAGCTATTATACTTTTCTTGGTGAAAGGCCTGAGTGCTGCTATCTGTGTCTATCTGTTTTTGTAGAATTTGCTAGAGCAGCTGTTTTCAAACTGGGGCCTAAAGTATTAGGGCAGGGGTGTTAAACTCATTTTTTATGAGGACCGAATATGACATAAAAGTAGGGTTGCCAAGTCCAATTCAAGAAATATCTGGGGACTTTGGGGGTGGAGCCTGGAGACTTTGGGGGTGGAGCCAGGAGACATTGGAGTGGAGCCAAGATCAAGGCTCTGAAAAGCATAATTGAACTCCAAAGGGAGTTCTAGCCAACACATTTAAAGGGACAGCACACCTTTTCAATTCCTTCCTTCCATAGGAAATAATGAAGGATAGGGGCACCTTCTTTTGGGGCTCATAGAATTGGACCCCTTGGTCCAATCGTTTTGAAACTTGGAGGGTATTTTGGGGAGAGGCACTAGATGCTATGCTGAAAATTTGGTTCCCCTACCCCAAAAAACAGCCCCTCCAGAGCCCCAGATACCCACGGATCAATTTTCCATGATTTTCCATGATCTATGGGAATAAATCTCCATAGGGAATAATAGAGTTCCCAGAAGACATTTCCCTCCCCCCCCCACTTTCTGACGACCCGGAAGTGGGGGGAGGGTCTCCAAACTGGGGGATCCCCTGCCCCCACCTGGGGATTGGCAACCCTACATACATAAGACCTTGCTGGGCCGAGCCATGTTGGATTGGGCCGGGAGATTTGTGTACCGATTTATGATTAGGTAGCAGAGATACAAGCTTTATAAAGAACACCGAAAAACAAAAAAGGTTTTTTTCAAAAACCTTAAAACATCCTTAAAACGTTAGCACTCAGTCTTCAAGGTCCCACCTGGAGGTTGGCAACTCTAAGTACAGCATCACCCTCCAAAGCATTCGTTTCCTCCAGGGGAACTGATCTCTGTAGTTTGGAAATGAGCTGAAATTCCAGGAGGTCCCCAGTCACACTCAGTGTTCCCTCTACGCTGAGTTAGTGCGAGCTAGCTCACGGTTTTTTCACTTCCAGCTCATCCATTTTTGTCTTAGCTCAGGAAAAATGGCCCCAGGGCAAACTAAGTTATTCAGTAGCTCACAACTTTAATGCCGGTAGCTCACAAAGTAGACTTTTTGCTTGCAAGACTCCACAGTTTAGAGGAAACATTGGTCCCGCTTGGAGGCGGGCATCCTTGTTTTGTAGGTTGTAGGTTGATTTTTTGCTACAAGCAGCCATATACCTTTCCACCTTAGGCTGACCTACTTGTCGTCTCAAGCTTTTTCATCTTGGGCCCTCTTGCACAATGGGCAGCGTCTCCGGAGAAGCTCTCTAATTTTACTCCTACAGCCTATTAAATATCAAGCCATAAATTCAACTGGAGAAATGCAATTATTTTAAGTACTTGGCGGGCTCAGATAAAATTGAAAGCAACTTTCCTAATGATAGCAGCACACTTAATTTAGCCAAATAATGATATTTGGAATGGTAGCAGGGCAAATGAATGCATTCTGGGGAACAGTTGTCAACCGAGGCCAGTCTGAGGCATGCCATGTCTTTCTCAAATCCAGCGAGATGCTGCAGGAAAACGCAGTGGGAGGCTGCTGCTGTGCTGAGACAGAGCCTTAATGAAAGTCCTTGGAACATCTAATTAGTTAGTTTAGACCCAAACAATTGCCTTTTCCCCCCCAAATGCATTCTGGGAGATATAGTGATGTTGGCAGGGGCAGCTGATGAGAAGAGGGATTGATGGAACAAGGGGAAAGGGGGACAGT